>NW_022145960.1:1056473-1528373 GCF_002938485.1 Sitophilus oryzae | reverse complement strand
ACAATAGCTTATTTTGCCAAAATCAAGCCAAATTTGCTGACAACTATATATTGGGACAGCACAACAAGAAATTTGTTTAATACGGAGTTACATTACCTTTCGCCTTAACAACTGCCTGAACTCTTAATGGCATTGTATTTACCAAAGATTGGCACTTTAGAGGAGAAAAATGATCCTAAATTTCCTGCAGTTTTGTCTGCAAATCAAAAATTGTTCGTTGAGGGTGGGATGGGTTTCTTAGGATAGAAAAACCTCTACAAACTCTGTGCAAAAGTTCATACTCCTAGTACAGATATTATTTTTTTTGTATAATTACACCCCCTTAGGAGCCGAATTAAAAAAATACTTAGTAGTGCCCATCTTAGAGAACGAATTATTATTCTCCGTATTTACTCCAGTTTCCTAATACTATTTAATTTTTTATTGGAACAGAAGTATATTAGCAGGTACAAAAAAAAAATAAAAATCTTAAATTTTATTTTCATAGTTACGTTTTTATAGCCTTAGGTTGCCTCATGTACTAACGACTACGAAATATATAATCAATATATATTTCTTTAAATATCGAGAAACAAAATATATTTTGACAACACCGTACGAAATATCGCCGAGCGTAGTCCTCAAAATTTAAAATATTAACATTTTCAGGCTTCGATTATGTTCAAAAGCGCCACCGTGTGACAAATCACTAAATCTTCCACAAGAGCGTTCTTAAAATTATAATATTCTTTGGTACTAGTCAATATTTCCAATATTTCTAGTAAGGAGAATAGAATTGGAGGTAGCACTGGCCAATAGGAAAACGTTATGCTCATGCGATTAAAAGTGCGAATATTTCCACCTATCAGGTTGACTGAATTCGGGAGGACATGGTTTATTTGTCCGGCGTTGCCGACTTGTCCGAAGCTACCGATTTTGCCTTTTATTGTCCGCGTTCCCTCTGCTGTTTCATATGCGTTTCTCAGATAATATTTTGTTAGTCAACGATTTTGATTATGATGTTGAGATTTGTGAAGAAACGTGTCCAATATACCGCGGACAAAGAACTACTGCGTATTTTTTGAATCAAAAGAAGTTCATTAGACACAATTTATCTATATACAAAAGTGTATCGTTTGTCCGTTACAGGGCATCAAACTTTTAAAAAACACATGATTTTTAAGATCTTTTAAGAACCAATTTGAATGATATTTGGGGGGTGCCTATGTTTTGCTGTAACGGTCAAACGAAGCACTTTTGTATAGAGGTAAATTGTGTCCAATAAACTTATTTTGATTCCAAAAATACGCAGTAGTTCTATGTCCACGGGATATTGGGACACCCTGTTTAATTCATTAAAATATGGTATACTAATAGATTAATAGCGTACCTTCTCTGTATTCGCCATCACCGCTGATGTCTCTTCGGCGTGGTCTTCTTTCTTCCTGTTCAAACCCTCTGAGATAAGAAGGCACATCGCTATTCGAATTGTAGTTTGATGTCGATGTTGAAGTATGGCGTAGGTGAGTATCACTTCTACAAAGAAAAATGAAATATTCGTAAAATTATATAGTAATAAGGTATGTGAACCAAATGAAATCCAAACTTAATATAATTATTGTAGTATAATTTTTTCACACCAAGGTAATTCAATGAAACAGGTTATCTCCTAACTAAAACTATATATGAAATTCATTTTCAAATCTTTCAATCATCCAGAATTACAAAAAATTTCGTATATATGATCTGGCCAGCTAACACGTGTGTAATGATAAAATAAATATGAGAAATGCTAACTTACCGATATGGACTAGAACCTGTTTTTGTCGTTGATCTGGATGTAGTACTAGAAGTAGATATTCCTATGTTTCGTCTGTTTGGGTCCAAACTTGAGTGGTACGCCAAAGCAGAACGCTAAAACATTAATATGATAAAAATGCCTACAAATAATTATAATAAGCTTACAGAATGAGTTGTTATATTTTGGCTACTGGTACTTGGCACTCCAACAACAGACTGAGTATCTAATAACGGCACTTTCTTGCCCATACAGCGCATAAACGTTCTTAAAAGATTCTGACGCACTCTATTATTGGCGAAACAATATCCCGCCAATGAAAAAGCTGCGTGTATCAGGACAGCAAAGGATAGAGCAGGCATAAGTAATGGATGACGTTCAGATGCTCCTAACAATGCCAAAACCCAGGTTGCACCGAGCAACGGTAACGCTATAACAGAAACCCATAGCAGGGTTCTCAGATTTCCAAAACCGAGAACGTGGTCTTGTAGCGTAAAAGCTGCTCGAATCGATAACACTAAGATAACCAAGTTGATAAAAGTGAGTAGGCAGATTGGACCAACTAAACTCCATATAACACTTTTCATAGAGATACCCAACAGCTGAAAAATTAGTAAAATTAATTGGTTTGTCTAAAATATTCATAAAAATCTTACAAGTAATAATTTCCATACTGATGTGCTCTGACGCCTACGGACAGAGCCACGACTATTGCAGGTCCCACATAACCAATACTGTAATAAAACTTCATTGGTCCATGGTTAATGTCTCTCATTTCTGTCAGCATCCTATACAAATGCACTGCATCTACCAACATCCACGAGAACGAGGCAAGCCATAAATAATGTAAACCGATAGCAACTAATTTGCATGAAAACTGAAAAAAAACGATAATAAAATGTATTTTAATGTTTAAAGCTTCATTTCAGAACCTTGAAATTAGTGGTTTTCGATTATACTTTTTACTTAAAAATTTACGATTATTCAGAATCTAAAAAATACAACTAAAAGTAATAGAATATCGTAGCAACAGCTTGCGGTAGTTAGTTGTATCCACAGAGAAAGCCTAATAAAAAAATTAGCTTATAAAAAAATAAACTTTTATTTTTAGCCACAATTTGTCTTGACGGAAGATAATCAAATGCCAAATGATATTACTCTGCATATTTTGAAGAATAAAGCCTGAATAATTAAGCCTGATCTTCATGCATCCGTTATCCGACGATACGATGATACGATATTAATTTTATGGGTTGGATTTAAAGACTTCGATTGATTAGAAAATTACACTTTTTAAATTTATAGCATTTTCATACCTCCGTTTATCATATATACGATTTGCTTGTGATTGGTGTCATTTTATATTTTCATATCCATAACGATTTCGCTGTTTTACTTATATTTTTATTAAGCTTAGATTAAATATGCCAAAAAAGTGTCACAACGTCCGTTATCGTACGAAAAGTTAAATTTATTTTTAACTTTCTCCGTTGACGTTTGGAGTACAAAATTTAAGGACGAAAAGTGGCGCGAAAAAGCTATAACCGATTAGAGCGCCGTCGGACCATTATATCAACGGATAGCGGATGCATGAGCAGCTTTAAACTTGATTTTCATGCATCCGTTAAGCTTGGATTTTCATGCATCCGTTGTCCGACGATACGTTGATACGATATTAATTTCATTGGTAGAATTTAAAGACTTTGATTGGTTGAAAATAACGCAGTTTTAAATTTATTGCATTTTCATGCCTCCGTTTATCGGATATACAGTGGTGGCCAAAAGTATGGAAACTTTTTAATTTGTCATTTATGCTGAGAAATTAAAATATGAAATAAAACGACTTATATAATCGTGACCTACAAATAATTTCCTACAAAACCTAATACATTTAAATAAAAAATTACAGCTATCAAAAAATATATAAAAAATTATGAATATTTTCTTGGTCAAAAGTATGGAAACTTAAGAAGAATGTTTATTAAAATTCAAGATAATATAAAAATTACTAATATTTAGTGGAATATCCCTTTGAATTAATTACTTCTCTACTGGAAATGGCCGCCCATTCAGTTTTTAGCACTTCCCATAATTCATTTTTATTTGAAATAGAATGGCTTCGAATTTTGCTATCCAAATGGTCCCATAAATTTTCTATGGGGTTAGGATCTGGAGACTGTGAGGGCCAATCCATTAGTGGAACATTATGTTCATTTAACCAATTTTGAACAAACCGAGATTTGTGCTTGGGATCATTGTCTTGCTGGAACAACCATCTGAGTGGCATTTCTTCATCAGTATGAGGCAGCATATTATTCTCCAATATGTCTTTGTACAAAAAACGGTCATTATCCCATCAATTTTAACAAGAGGACCAACACCTGAGCGAGAAAAACACCCCCATACCATTATACTCCCACCCCCATGTTTTACTGTGGGCATCTGGTACTTATGGCTGTACCGTGTACCTTTTGGTCTTCGGACATAACGTCTCCCGTCACTACCAAACAGTTGAAACTTACTTTCGTCGCTAAACAGTACAGTATTCCATTTCTGATAAGACCAGGTGAGATGATCTTGAGCAAATTTAAAGCGGGCCATCCTATTTTTCTTTGATATTAGTGGTTTCTTCACCGCAACTCTTCCAAAAAGTCCCATGTCATCCAACCTTCTTCTCACCGTGCGTGCAGACACCGATATTCCCCTTTCACCCATTTCTCGAGAAATGTCTGTGGATGTTTTTCTTGGATCTCCCATTGATATTCTCTTCATTACTTTCATTGTCCTGTTGCACAACTTTCTTGGTCTTCCTGACTTAAAAGCTGTTGAAACGTTCCCTGTTTTATTAAATTTACGAATTATTTTCGAAACGGTGCTTTTTAAAATGTTTAAATTTTTACTTATTTGAATTTGTTTATAACCGCTCTTGTATAATTCAACTATTTTATTTTTTAAATCCGTAGATAAATATTTAGACTTGGGCATGATGTTTATATTTATCTGAAGCAAATCATACCGTTTATCAGCTTAAACTAAATAATTTTAATGTATTTATTTATGATTTCCATACTTTTGGCCACAAGAAATCTATTGTTCTCCTACAAAAATTGCTAAACAGATTTTTTTCGCTGTGTAATTTTTGGAATACTTTTATTTGCTGATAAGCTGTTCATTTATATTCCAGAGAGTTTAAGCATAGCAATATTTTCTGTGATATTTTAAAAAGTAAAAAGTTTCCATACTTTTGGCCACCACTGTACGTTGGTGTTATTTTATATTTTCGTTTCCATAACGATTTTGCTATTTTACTTATATTTTTATTAAGGTTAGATTAAATTTGTCAAAAAATTGTCAAAACGTCCGTTATCGTATGAACGGGTCCGTTGACGCGTTGAAGTAAAATATTTACGGATGAAAAGTGGCGCGAAAACGCTATGACCAATCACCACCGTCGGACCATCGTATCAACGTATAACGGATTCATGAAAATCAAGCTTTTTCGTTGATACGATGGTCCGACGGCCCTCTGATTGGCCACAGCGGTTTCGCGCCACTTTTCATGCGCAAATTTTTTTATTCCAGCCGTTTTGACACTTTTGACAAATTTAATCTAACCTTAATAAAAATATAAGTATAACAGCAAAATCATTATGGAAATGAAAATATAAAATTACACCAATCACAAGCAATTCGTATATCCGATAAACGGAGACATGAAAAGCCAATAAATACAGGGTGGCGGCCCTCATACGACGCGGAGGCTCCAAGGAGAACGACAGTATTGAAATTAAATTTAGTGAACATATGTAGATTAATTCAGAGCATTTTTTAAAAATATATAAAGTTCTATAGGGTGTCCCCAAAAAAAGTTACACATCAAGTTGTGTTTTTTGTAATGGAACAATATATATAGTAATTGATTATTGGATTACAAGAGAAAAATAAAGGTGAGTATTATTAGGGAAGTATATGACTGAAATGTAAAGTTTTTAACTTGTTTAACATTTTCTAAAAATGAAGAACAATTTTTAAATTTCAATAAAAGCTACCTAAATTGAAATTTACCAGGTATGGCCTAATATATAGTTAAAATAACTATTGTACTATAAATCAAATTAAAACCTGGCCCAAAAAGTTATACAGGGTGAGGCACCCACATCACAACCTTTAAACGCCAGTTACTCCTTTAATTTAAATGGAACACCCAGTATATTGTTCCAATATTTAATAGAAAATTCATGTCTCTTCAAAATACTATTAAGATTGCCTACCCCTCAAACAACGATTTTCCAAGATACTTTCATTTTTATGATTTAGTGTGAGTAAATCTTTATTATTTGATAAAATCTTTTTTTTTATGGAGGGGAAAATCTTCAAAAGACACCCGATGTTGGATGGTCGTGAGCAGTGTGGGGTTTGCTAAAATCTAGGTGGCTGTGATCTGTGAAATGTCTGACGTTACTTTAACATAGCTGTCTAATTAGTTCAACTTTAGCAGCTAGTTATCATTTTGTGTTATCATTATGTGATGTTTTTGTGTTTTAAGATAAAACAAAAAAAACTAAGAAATTTTACGAAAATGAAAACTTATCCTACATTAGAGAGAATTAATATGATTCTATTAGTTGGTGAATGGAGTGTGCATATTGTCGACCACATATTGTTGTTGTTTTTCGAAATAGAATTCCACGTATGCGTTTTAACATGAAAAGATCTTTTGAAAAGAGAATTATTTTATATCAGTAAACAGAAAAAGAAGCATTTTAAGCAGTTGATTTCATCTAGTTAATTTTTGTTACATAATTATAGGTTTATATGTAGTTTTAATTATGTGATAAGCAAAATATGTTTTAATTATTTTATTATCTTTTTATTACAATATTTTACCCTATATCCTTTAATTTTTGTTAAACTAACACAGTCATTTAATTTTTTTTTCAAATAGTAAAGATCTACTGACGCAAAATCATAGAAATAAAAAAAATCTAGGGAAATCCTTGTTTGAGGGGTAGGCAACCTTAATAATATTTTGAAGATATATAAGTAGTGATGAGTGAAATATCGGTAACTGTGACTTTGTCACTGATATTCTATAATCACAGTCACGGCCTGTGACTGATTTGAAAATAAACGGTGACTTGCTAAAGCGTGACGATTACAGTTAATTGTGATTTCTCTGGTAACGAGAAAATACTTCACAGAGCGGGACGTCGCGCGTCGCGAACGCAGCTGCCGATGGCGCCGGTCGTGACTCAGTTCACAGTCACGAGTCACGACGTACGTCTCATAGGATAGATATCTGACAAAGTGATCTAAAGACAGTGACTGTTAGAAGTGATTTAATATTTTATGTATTTTATATTTTATTACTATTTTTTATCACTACGAATCGGTTTGGTTCCTTTTTAGTTTAGCAGGTTTTTTTAAAGCCAAACATAAAGTTTTACCTTTATACTGTTTATTTTTTTTAGAAACTTCATTTTTTATATATTTCGTTTATTTTAATACAAAGTGTTATGAGCATATTGCATATTTTATTCTTTTCCCGTTGGTTTCTTTTAATAAAAAAATTGTTTTATTTTTATTTTTTAATATACCTTTTACCCACTGTTTAGTGTTTTCTATTTCAGCGGCCTTGGATAAAGGACAAATAAAAATTAGTATAACAATAACAACAGAATCGCATCATTCGTATCGTATCTTATATTTTAGCCGTGATTGTGCTTTCGGATTCATAATCATAAAGTCGCAGTCACAGTTAAGAGTCACAGATAATACAAAGTCGCTGTCACAGGGAAGCCTGTGAACAGAAAATCACGGTTTGGCTCATCACTATATATAAGTTCTCCATTGAACACCAGAATAATATACTGGGTTTTCCATTTAAAATAAAGGAGTAATTTGCTTTTAAAAGTGACCAATGTTCAATATTAGCTTTGTCTCACCCTGTATAACTTTTCTTGTCAAATTTTAATTTGGTTTAACATACTATGGTTATATTAAATAAATATCAGGCTATATAAGGTAGATTACAATTTAGATAGCTGTTATTTTATTCTTCGTTTTCACAAAATGTTAAATAGGTCAAAATCTTTACATTTTAGCCATATGCTTCTTTAATAAAACTCACCTTTATTTTTTTCCTAGAATCCGAAAATCTATTAATATATAGAGTGTTCAATTACAAAAAAATACAACTTTGAGGCGTAACTTTTTTAGGGAAAACCCTGTAGAACTCTAATATTTAAAAAAATGCTCTAAATTAACCTACAACTGCTCCCAAAATTTCATTTTGATATAAATTACCGTTCGCCTTGGAGCCTCCGAGTCGTTTGAGAAGTGCCACCCTGTATAAAAACTGCGTAATTTTCTAACCAATAGAAGTTTTTAAATTCAATCAATAAAATTAATATCGTATCATCGTATCGTCGGATAACGAATGCATGAAAATCAGTCTTAACTAGGTGAAAAAGTTAAAAGTTTGTTAACTTTTTCTACTAATTGAAAATTACTACAATTTTGACTTCTGAATGCTTATATTGAAATTAGAGAAACAAACTTCTATGCTAATTGAAACCACTAATTTATTCCACTAATTTTGAGATTCGGAACGAAGCTTAAGTCTTATGGAATAAAATAAAAAAAAAATAGAAGAGTATTACCTCGATTGATACCATAGCTTTTCTTGCTTTCAAAACGACAAAATACAACAATTCGGCGAGAAAAACGCAAAGAACTAAGTTTTTTCTTATAGTGTTCGAGTTCGTCTGCAAGCCCCTGATCAGAGCCAGTATTAAATAAGTTCCCAGTAAGAGGGGCAAGGATATTGAAAAACAGCTATAACTTGAAATGTCTTCCAGTAATGACGGCTCCGGAATGTACTAAAAAAAGACTTTAGTTAAGCATTAAAGTATTTTAAAATTAAAATACATAAATAGCTAAACTACAATAATTATACTTTAAAATTAACGCATTAAAAACTAACTATAGACTTCCTTATAGCACCTATCAATACTTTTATTTTCATATTTCTTTACTAATTTTATGTTAGGTTTATTTAAAAAAAATATTAAAAAAAAATCTGAAAAAGTATTAGGTTCGCATTTTAATTAGTAAATCAGAATTTAATCATATAAAAAAGGTCGAAACAAAAACTCTTTAACGGACGAAGAAAATGTTAATTGAAATTAAATAGGCTACATAAAAACCGTGATGAGAGACAGAGTGCAGCTTTTAACCAACAATTATTAAGCTATTAAACTATTATACCAGAAAAGTGGCGCTCTGGCTACATATTTGCGACGATGATAGGCTTTTATAATTAAAACTACTTTAAAACGGAAACGGACTGACGTAAATAGAAGAGAAAAGCTAAAAAAAGTGATGCGACTTTTGAAAATAGGCTTTTATATGGCAATATTGGAAAAATACTAAAATTGAAATATCAGTTAATTCTTTCTTAATAGCCGTGCTAATTTTAAAACAGCGGTTGAAATAATCTGTTGTTCGAATAAAAGGCGTCAAAGACGGCTTGGGAATGACATGATGATTAGGGAGGTCAATCTCTAGCGGCAATGGCTGGAAATTTATAAGTACTAAGTCTTATTAACAATAAGTATTTTAAATAATTAATTATTTTGTTGTGTTGTGTTTTTCATGTCTAATTGTCGCCATGTGAGATAGTTTGTATCTACTATTATCTCTATTTAATTTCTCTAGTTAATATAATATAAATATCTCTATTTAATCTAATGAATCTTTTGGTTTTTGATAAAATAAGTAATAGTCCAGGAGGCAGTGAATTTTTTTGTACTTATTTTCCCAGTGGGTGAATATACCGGGTGCATCTGAAAAGTGGCTCACCCCTATAACTTCTATTTTTTCAGATATAAAAAAAGGAGATTTGATATGTTAGAATATAACATAAATTTGGCTTGATTGACGTTTTCAATTGTTTTTTGTCACTTCCTGTTTCACCGGAAATGACTGCAACTTTTGATTTTTAAATGACACCCGCGGTATATTTTCACTTTATTCGATAGAAAATTCGAATTTTCGAAAATATATTCATAGATAGAAAACATTCTGAATAGAATGGAATATCATATGTCAACTTTTGACATTTTCGTTTAGAAAAGATCGAATTCCAAAAATAAAAAAATGTTTTTCGTGTCTGGTCCTGGGCCTATGTTGGGATTTGGCTAGGGGTGGGCCACTTTTAACACGCACCCGGTATAATAGTTTATTCGGATGTGACATTAGCCTGGCGGCATCTTGAAAATTGCAAAAGTTACAAAATTTTGAAAACTGACTTGAAAATTTATCACATAATAAATAATACTATAATATCATAGAATATACACTTCTGGCTCTCATTTACAATCACAAAAGCCCCGCCAGACTTACAAGTCAGGTAGTTAAATGGGGAGAGGCAGCAATACGTGCGTATTTAGGCAACGACCAAAAATATTAAAACACGGGTACCGACGCAGGAAATTTTTGGCACTCCGCAATTTTATTTCATGATTTTCAATACAACAAAATCGAGAAACATTACTCTTTATTTTAAAAATCGCTCTCGCTCCATCAATTCAAACACATTCACATGATGACAACTTTAGGACAAGTGACCTTGGTTTTTTTTGCTATAACTCAAAAACTAAAGGAGATCAAAATAAAACCAAGAGATCGAATTTGAGGGGAATTACATTTTCTACAACATACCACTATCTCGTATCTCTGACAGTTACAAAGTTGGCGAATGAAGTTTTTTTCATGACGGACGGACGATATTTTGACATTTTGCTAAAATCATATTTTTTGGATTCCTGGGGTCTCAAAACGTTGAAATAAGTGCTTAACGCAGCCATAGTCAAATTTCGCCCTAGACTAATACTTTTCTTATCATAAATTATGAAAAGTAAAAACATGTAGAGATGACAACAATCACCTGTATAATTGAACATTTTGAATTGAGCGTGCCTGACGAGCGTTGAACGAGTCTGACAAAGCTTTCGGGATGTTCCACATTAGCTAGACTATATTTGTAGCTGTGATGTGGAGATAAACTATCATCTAACAAATTTTTAGGGCTGCAATGGTTTGAAAAAGAGCAATGGTTTCAATAATTCTGATCTAATTTTTCACCTGCCAGACATATTACTCATTCTTTCAGATCAGCCAGATTTTTTTCTTAACTGCACAACGTCTCTCACTAATAGAACTATTTTTATCGCTAGAAAAAAAGTGCAGTATATTTTTTGTACTTTCTGACGCATTTTCCGCTTCAACCCATCGCAAACAATATACATATACAAGAAATTTGCTTAGAATAACATACCGAATAATTCTATCGGTATTTGTTGACTGTGAAAATAAGTACCGAAAATCTTCACTGCCTCCTAGACTATAAGAAAACATTTGACAAGCATTTAAATAAAATAACATAAATCCACTGTCCCTGTCATATATTCTCTCGTTGTACGCATTACATAGTTCTGTATAAAATACGTCATTTTACGTTTCTGTAAATGTTGATGTATATTTTACGATTCTGATTGCATTTATATTATTAATGTAGTATACATACCTCTAAATCGACAACGTCTACTAAGACGGCAAAAGTTGTTAAATGATTGCAACTACAATTTATTACTATAGAATTTTCGTTTATAGTATCAAACCAATTTTCATCCAATTCCGTGCGGCAACCAACTCTTGACCATTCTCCAAAGCTGAAACAGTTATTTTATATACTTCTGATAATGAAAAAAAAATTCTGGCTTGTAACTAAATCAAATTTCATGGTTATACAGGGTGCCCCAATATACCGTGAACATACAACTGCTACGTATTTTTGGAATAAAAATAAGTTAATTGGACAAAATTTACCTCAATACAAAAGTGCTTCGTTTGTCCGTTAGGGGGCATCAAATTTTAAAAAAATAAACATATTTCTTCAGATATTTTAAGAACTATTATTCCGATCTGAATGAGATTTTGGGTGTTTATGTTTCACTAAGTGCTTTAAAATTTGACTTTCACAAAAATCAAGAAAAAGTACATGAAGGGTAAATACTACTCCCACCCCTACATAAATTTTAGTATAAATATTATGTAATATGGTCTTTCTAGTAATTACTACATTGTTTGTCATGTTGTAAAAACGCAACCGCGCATACTTTTTTAGGAAAAAAATTATTTTCTCAAAGCTGACTTACCAAAAAATATTTTTTGTCATATCAAACTATGGAGACGCATAAAATCTATTATGCTCTAATAATCTAGTTAGTGAAAATACGGAATTTTATGTTGTATCACAAATTAAATTTGACAATAAGCTTCATAAAAAGCTTAAAGAAAGAATAAATTTTAAATTAATTCACGATCGGGTTTATTTTTGACTGATACCTTCTAACGGACAAACGAAGCACTTTAGTATAAAGGTAAATTATGTGCAATTACCTTATTTTGATTAAAAAAGTACTACTTAGTTGTTCTATGTCCACGGAATACTGGAACTCCCTGAATATTTTGTAGGGTTGCTTTGTAAGAATAAATTTTCCAAATTTTTTTTTCTCAAAAACTATGCCATGTGGTGTTTTTTTTACAAGAGACAAAAAATGTAGCAAATACTAGAGGGACCATTTGTACTAAAATTTATGTAGGGGTGGGGGTAGTTTTGACTCTTCCCGTACTTTTTCTTGTTTTTTGAGAAAGTCAAATGTTAAAGCACTTAGCAAAACATAGACATGCAAAATCTCATTCAAATCGGAATAACGGTTCTTAAAATATCATAAAAAATGTGTTTTTTTAAGTTTTATGCCCTCTAGCGGACAAACCAAGCACTTTTGTATAGAGGTAAATTGTGTCCAATGAACTTAAGTTTATTCCAAAAATACGTAGTAGTTCTATCTCCACGGAATATTGGGACACCCTCTATATATTTTTAAATATTTGGAAGATAAATACATGATGATTTGGAATTTTGTGGTATCAATTAATAATTAATAAACATTTCCAATACACTTACCCTCGGGTTGTTGACCAATGAACGCATTGTGGATTAGATCTTTCATTAAAAATTGTATTGTTGGAACTTAACCAAATCTGCAGTCTCACTGGCACCTTCAATGGAACTCCTGATAAATTCCTATACAAAAGTTTTCTTCTCACATCTCTATCCCGACGTATCCTCGCACGCAAATAATGAGCATCATTTTCGTGTATTTTGACTTCCGGGTCCGGAAATACCTTTTTGGTCCATTTTTCATCGGGCAGAGTAATATCCGAGAACTTTATGTTATCAAAATTCACGTCATTTTGTGTGGACGACTCTATCGCGTCAATATACTCGGGTACTAACACACCAATCGATATCAATGGTGAACCAATTGTAATATCAACACCCCATCGTCTAACCACTGATTCGTCATATAGTTTAGGTAAAAGACTCCCAGCTTGCTTGTATTGAATATAACTAACAATCGCACCATCTCCTGGTAGACTGTGTTTGGTAATTATTTCCCCTTGTTCTAACGGTTTGATTCCAAGCAAAGTCATTGGTATGAACACCTTGGTGTTTTGGTCGAATTTGGTTTTATCTAAGAGGTAGTTGTTGTACTTTGGAAAACCTACTAGAGGTCCTTGAATTTGAACTTTGCTTTCTTGTAGAAATTGAGATGTATCGGGCAGAACTACGCTTTCAGTTGTATAAGACTGCATTCCAGGAGAGACTGGAATAGTTAATTCTGGTTCATAACCATAGAGTGACTCCGGAGTTACAATATCTAAGCCTAGTACTAAAACAAAAATATAAGTTAGTTATAAAAAACAAAAAATATATATTCTTTTCTAACGTCACAAAAGTATTAATTTTTGCGACGTGACTGACAATATAAAAAAGTCATTTTAACGCCTAGGCATAAAAGTAAAGCACTTTTACGCCAATTTATGCTTAGTACGAAAATATATTATTAAACATAAAGTGTCAAATTCAACGAGCGTAACTATAGTTCTCGATATACAGGGTCCGGCAATAGTGCGTCGGGCATCTGTAGCTCCTGTAATAAAAAGTGCAAACCTAAAGTATGTATTAGGATGTATTTCAGAAAAATACTTTAACCTCTACAGGGTGGCCCAAAAAAGTGTGAGTGGGTCGGGATGATTTTTTTAAATGGAACACACTGTATATTATTGCATTTTTTACCTCCTTTTTGATCACTTTACATAATCCTAAGATATTATTAAATATGTTTGGATAGTTTCGAAGATATTAATAAATAAATAAAAAAAAAACTTTTTTCAGCCTTTTTAAAAAAATTATTAAACATACAAGAAATGTCCTCAAATCAAAAATATATTAGGTATTTACTGTAGTGGGTATGTACTTATTTTGCTGCAAATATTCTAATCTTAAACCATACAGGGTGTTCAAAATTCTATGACAAACTTTTTAAAATTTAAAATAGTTTTTCTTTGTTTTTTAAATGGAACACCCTGTATATTATTTTTTTACTAGATGGAGAGTTAAAAAATGAAAATTTTTTGTATTTAAAGTATTTCAAAATTTTTAATATTTTCGCAGATATACGCAGTATTATTTCATATGGTTACAAACCAAACCAAGCCAAAAATTCAATAATATACAGGTTGTTTAAAAAAATCCCGACCCACTCACATTTTTTGGGCCACCCTGTAGAGGTTAAAGTATTTTTCTGAAATACATCCTAATACATACTTTAGGTTTGCGCTTAAACAAAATTCCTAACTTTAATTATAGGAGCTACAGATGCCCGACGCACTATTGCCGGACCCTGTATATTTTTTTTTACTTTTGAATCTTTTTAAATTATTTGGAACGTTTGAAATTGTTTGAAAAATTATTTTTGGCGTTTGAAAAAAAATTGCATGTTCTATTCGGAGTAAAAATGACTTTTTGTGCCTCGGCTGTACCATTGCGATAAAAAAAAGTAGTACAACAAAGTATGATTTAATCTGCTGGTCTATAATAAAATATTAAAAATTGCCCATTTTTAAAAGGTAGGTAAATTTTTTATACTTTTATTTCGCCACGCATACCTACCAATTATTACCAAATTCATGGTAACGCCGCCTAAAAAGTTAGGTGGCATAATTGTAATGTTTTCATAGTGACGACGATATCTATCTGGGAGTACTAATTCTTGTACTACTTTTTTTTTTATCGCAATGGTATGTCCAACAAGGCAAAAAACGTACAGCCTCGCCGCAAAAAGTGTCATTTTTACTCCTAATAAAACAATATACTATTATCCTTACCCATATTTGGGGTAACAATTTCGAATGGACTGGTATAAGTATCGTGCTGGCTCTCCAATAAAATTCCAATATATTTTTCCATTGAGCTGATTATATTTTCTACATTATCTCCTGTTAGTTCTTTTATTCTCTTCCAATAATTGTTATATTTTTCAACTAGTACTACATTTAAAGAGTTAACAATATTAGTAATGTAATCCTTATCTTGACTATGTGTCAAATTTAAGCCATGAACTCTAGATTCGTATTTTAACAACTCTTTTACCAAGTCATATGTTACAAGGACGTCAGCTCCATATAAATGTTTTGTTTCGTTGGTGGCCTTATTCAAATCGTGAGCTAGCTTGATAGCGACGAATGTATTTAGAGTAAGTTCACCAGATACTATTTTAGACAACTAAAATTAATATTTCAACGTCAGAATTTGAAAAAAAAGTATAAAAATCTAAATTACCTGTTCTCTCAATTCGACAAATTTTTCAGAAGTACAGTTGAACATATCAGGTTCCTGCCATCCACCAAGATCGTTGTCACACTTTCTGGACGCCCTTCCATGAGCATCCTTTGGACATGCTTCCACTGCTTCTTGGCCAAATAGTGTTCTGGGCCACCAAATGTTATTCGCCGCAGATCTTGGACAACCATCATATATAACTGTAAAACATGAAATAAGGACGCATACTCTTTAATACCAAATTGTTACTTACCTTCACAACCTTTCAATGTAATTTCTGCATAGGAATTTGGACAAGAATCGCATTTTTGGCCAATAACACCTTCCTTACATCGACATTTACCGGTTTCGTGATCGCACTGACCACTGTAGGATCCAATAGAATAACAATCGCAAGGCAGACACTCCGTAGAATGTTTAGGTTGGTAATGGTTTTCTTTACAATGACATTTCCCAGTATTTTTATCGCAATCGGGATTATATCCGGCTTCAACATTGCAATGACATGGTCCGCATACTGGATAACCCCACCAACTGGCTGGGCATGGTTGTGCTTGTTTATTTTCACAGTAATCTCCCGAATAATCAGTTGAGTTACACATACATTCATATCCTCGGATATCTAAAAGATTTTCTTTACAGGAGCCTGTATTTTCACATGGATTTACTGAGCAAACTGGAACACACAATGGACCAACATGGCCACTGTTACATTCGCATTGGGATTTGCCCCAACTAATAGTACACTGTGATGAATCAGGGCATTGTGCTTGGCATTCTGTTACAGGGTAACAACCTTCTTCAACGTTTTCTTTAACCGTAGGTCTTACCAAAGCAGTTTGCTGATTTCCTATTCGAACATCTTGTACGCAACCTTCAAGGTAATTGTATCCAGCGTTTAAACTGCTGTAGGAATTATCAGGCCCTCCAATTAAGATCTTGCCTACAAACAATCCTTGCACTTTTTCCGAAAAGGGAATAAATTTTTCAAATTCTCCATAGTCGATTGAGAACTTAATTTCTGTTCCGATCCATGATATTTCGATATGATGCCATTCGCCATCAGAGAGGAACATAGAATTGAGATTTAAAGCTTCTCCGTTATACAAATACGTAATGAATCCCTTATGAAGGGAAATTACAGCTGAACTATTTTGTCCCACTTGAATAGACATAATAAAAGTGTCCTCTTGTAAAGTTCTTATAGAAAGTGCGTTTAGCCATGGTAATTGTATAGGTCTTAAAAGAGGATTAAAAGAGAGAGTTCCGTCTCCAGAAAAATGCCAAGGTAAGCCTATTTTCTCGCCACAATCTCTACCACCAAACCCTTCTCTACATTTACATTTGAATACTGCCCAACCTTCAGAACAAATTCCACCATTTTGGCAAGGATTCGAGTTACAAAACGGTCTCTTTTCCGGACATCCTACGGTCGTGCCATTATCAGTGACAAATGCATTCAAATCGACTAATTTATAATCAATTTCGAAATCGGAAATACAACCATCAAAATGAGTATTTTGAATTTGAAATTTGGAGGAAAATGAAGGCAAACCTCCGAGTTGTAGAGGACCAGTAAGGTCCAGAAATCGATGACAGGTCTCTGTTATTGAAGCACATCGAGCCTCCAGTGTGTGCTCAACAAAACTAGCACATGCCCATTTTCCTCCTAATTCTCTGCCATGTTTTAAAGACAAAGCCGTATCACAATCGTCGATAGAAAGAGTGGCTGTTTTGTTGTAGTAATTTACGACCACAGAATGCCATTTACCATCTGATACGCCTCCAGGAATTGTCGCGATAACTTTCGTTTTGGAACTGCCCAATGAAAATGAAAACTGCAGGTTTCCTTTGACTATTTCCAATGCTATAAAGTCATGCTGTTCGTTATACCTGCCGTTGTAAAGAAGTAATCCATTTTGTGTTTGTGTGGCAAATTTCATCTTGATATGTAAACGGTGTCTTTGTTTAAGACTTGGAAACGTTAGAAATGCTGTTTTAGTAAAACTTCTGCTTTTTAAGTGACAAGTTGGCGTGTAATGCTCCTCTTCAGAAAGAAAGCCACAGTCTTCACAAACAAAGTTACCATGTTTGTCTTGTTTGGGATTGCAATTGAAATCAACTTTACAATTATTTTTGAAGCATTCTTCCTCTGATAATTTAACATCACAATTATCTCCTGTAAAACCTTCTTGGCAAACGCAAGTATATCCGCCTTCTTTAATTTTGCAAGTACCGTTGTTTTGGCACGGCGAAGAATAACATAAGTTAACTTCAGTATCACATAAATAATGTTCGCGAAACCCAGTAAAACCCACTGGACATTTGCAAGTAAATGTTGTTACGGGGTAAATAGGCCTAAATAAAACTGTATCGCTATGAATAAATCCAGAGGCGTTCCCAAATTTTAAAACAGTCAAACACTCTTCATAATTTAAACAAGGCTCTCGAACGCATAAGTTATCATCAAAAGGAAGAATCTGGACCGTTGAAAGTCTTGCTAAAACTGCTCTATTCAAATAGACCCGTTCTTGGAGGAACTGAGGGACGTAAAATTCCTCCTTTGGAGTGTCAGGTCTTCGTACAGAAAAACTAACATTTAGAATTTTCAAACTGACATCGGTATCATCCTGAATACTAAATAAAAATATATTTTCTTTAGGGCAAGGAATTATTGCGGCCAAGGCGTCGACAAAGAACCCTAAGAGCGGTGACAAGAAAGCTTCCTTTGTCATCTGATTTAGTCTGACTGTAATAGAATTGAAAAGTATTTCCTTTGTGATTAATCGTACATTTAACTGCATTAACGCTTTCACTTCATTTACTCCATCGGTTACTGATACTTCCATAGATGCTAGTTTTGGCACATTGGTATTGAGCTGTGGCGATAATACAAGCTGACCAGTAGATTCATTAAGAGCGATTAAGTTTGCGTTATTTCCGGAAAGAATCTTGAAATGAAGTTTATCTGATACATCAGCATCAAATGCAGGTATTTTGCCAATAGGACCTGTGGGAAAACAATCTTTGAAGTTATTGAAAATGACCTGAAAATCTTTGAGTGCTGGTGCATTATCATTCACATCTGTCACTACAATTTCTACATGAGCATCGCTTCTTAATGGTGGACTTGCTGCACGAACAACAATATCGTATTTCTTCTTCGGGGATTCATAATCTAATTCGGTCATAGTTAGAAGTTCTGCTTTATCTGACCCTGGTCGAGTTATTAAAGAAAAACTCTGGGAATCTTCACCTCCTATAATAGAATATTGAACAATAGCATTTACACCTTCATCAGGATCTTTAGCATATATTTCTCCAACTGTAGATCCGATCGGACTATTTTCAGGAATGTATAATACGATCTTATCAGATTCAAACGCCGGAGGAGAATCGTTTATATCTTCTATTCTAATTGTTACTGGAACCGAGCTACTTAACGTTGGTGAACCCCGATCAATAGCGTAAGCTTCTAACTCGTAATACGCTACAGATTCTCTATCGAGACCTTTGTTTGTACGAATTACTCCACTGGCTGGGTCAATTACAAATGAACCGTCCTCTTGGTCTTTCTCGCTTAGAGTATATCGAATTCTACCATTCAAACCTATGTCTGCATCTGTAGCAGCAACTTGGACAACAGATGTTCCTACCAAGGCATCCTCGGGCACGCTACCAGAATACGCAGCTTGTTTAAATTGAGGATAATTATCATTAACGTCTATAACCGAAATTTCAACGTCAGTTGTGTCCGACATCGGAGGATTACCACCATCTCTGGCAGTGACGGTCAACAGATAACCCGAAACTGTTTCTCTATCTAATGGTTTTGTCGTGATAATCGCTCCAGTTTGTGGGTTGATGTTAAAAGGCGAATCAACGCCTATGTCTTCTCCCAAAGAATAAGTAATTTGTGCATTAAGTCCTACATCATTATCTGTCGCACTCACAACTAAAACGGTAGTTCCAATTACTGCATCTTCATAAACACTAGCTGAGTATGGAGCGTTTTCAAAAACGGGAGCAAAGTTATTAGCATCGGTTATATTGACATAAACTGTTGCAGTATCAGTTCTTCCTCCAGAATCGGAAGCAGTAACGGTTAGTACGTATCTTTTTTCTTGTTTATAATCTAAGGGTTGAGCTACTGTAATGACTCCTCTGCCACTTTGAGAAGTAATGGCAAACCGTCCTCGAGTATTTCCATTGCTAATTTCATAGTGTAATTTACTGTCTTCGTCGGCATCCGATGCGGTTACTGTTGCTACAGGAGTACCTGGTGGATCATCTTCAGCAACTACGGATTCATATATTTTAGGTTCAAACACTGGATCATTATCATTAATGTCTTGTACTGTTATAATTACACTGGCGCTGGCCGAAAGTGGAGGTACGCCTTGATCAGAAGCAATAATTTGAAACATAAACTTTGATTGTTCCTCTCTGTCTAGTTCTCTTGTCGTATAAATCCAACCAGAGTGCGAATCAACTGATAAAGGTAGATCTTCTGTGCTACCTCCTGTGGAATCTCTAGGAGATATTGCGTATTTGATTTCTGCATTAAGACCTTCATCAGCATCGTAAGCTTGGACTTTTAAAATACTGTATCCAAGAGGAACGTTTTCTTGAACACTTTCTTGAAACAAAGATGTATAAAATCTGGGTGCATTATCATTAACATCCTTTACATTTACTAATAGTTGTGTTGTATTAGATCTTGCCGGGCTACCGCCGTCCTGTGCTCTAATAACTAACCGGTAATTTCTTAGTGTTTCGTAATCTAAGGGCTTCACTAGCGAAACGTCTCCTGTTAAACTATCTATGGCAAATTGAGACTGAGTGTTACCGCTGATAATGGCATAACGAATTACGGCATTCACTCCCTGATCAGCATCTACGGCTTTAATATTCGCAATAACCGGATTGTCGCCCCAACTTATGTCTTCGTTAAGTGTCACCGAATATGTCCTTTCGGAGAATTGAGGGTAATTATCGTT
This sequence comes from Sitophilus oryzae, assembly GCF_002938485.1. Lineage (NCBI taxonomy): Eukaryota > Metazoa > Arthropoda > Insecta > Coleoptera > Curculionidae > Sitophilus > Sitophilus oryzae. The sequence continues at coordinate 1,507,843 of NW_022145960.1, read as the reverse complement.
GTCGTCAAGAATGTTTACAACTACTGTCGCAGTGGAAGATCTTCTCGATGTTTGTGGACTGGCCAAGTCTGATGCTTCAACAAGTATGGTATATACCTCTGTGGTTTCCCGGTCTAGTAAACTTCTTGTTGTTATCACCCCGGTTTTTGGATCAATTTTGAACGCCTGATTGTCTTCCTCTTCGCTTGAGGTACCACCTCCATTAATATTTTTGATAAAATACTCAACTTCCGCATTTTTGCCTATATCTTGATCGGTGGCTTTTAGGGTTATTACAGTGGTACCCACACTGACGCTTTCTCGCACGCTAGCATCATATTCCGTCATTTCAAATACCGGAGAATGATCGTTAGCATCTAATACGTTGATTTGAAGCATGGTAGTTCCAGATCTAGGTGGAAAACTATCATCCAAAGCTGTTACTCGGAAATAGTGAACATCTACAAGTTCTCGATCTAGCTGAACTTTTGTGCTAACAACTCCCGTTTTTTGGTCAATGTCAAACATAGCTTGGGTACGGGAGTCCAATAAACTAGTCATTGAATAGCTTATAGGACTATTCTCGGGGTCTCTTGCCTTTACACTAGTCACCACCACAGGCGGTTCGCATTCTTCTAATACACTTGCCACATATAAATGTTGTTCGAAAAATGGAGACTGATTTCTTAATTCACGTCTCACTCTTTTAGCTATATCGGTATCGTTGAATTGTTGATGATGATAAACAATCTTCAATCTGTGTTCGGAATTTAATAAGTTAACATCTTTACATATGGTGGAAAATAAAATAGAAACTTTCCACATGGGTTCGACGATACACACATCTTTACTTGCCACCAAATCTCCCTGACTACGCTCTATCTTAAATCTCTCATCGCTAACATAATGAAAATCTACTGTACAATGTTCTAAGACAGTGAGCGGAAGAAAGTTGGTTATGGAGTTAATAAATTGAGATTGTCTCAGGCATATTTTCTGCCACCTGCCGGCAGTAGGAATGGCAAACGATGCGTAAGTTTCCGACACCCATTGTTTAGCTTCGTTGACTTTTTCTTTGATCGAAGGATGGACATGCGCAAAAGGGTTCCAAAAGTCTGACCGACTACTTCGCCTTTCCCTATTACTAAGTTCGTTTAAATAATCGAAATCTTCTTGAGCATCGTCAGTACAGTCTTTGCCAGTGATAAATATCCTTAGAGGTAAACTATAATAATCTATATCTCTTATTCTATTTGATGTTGAATCTATGTGGACTGTGAATAATGTGGGATAATACAGTCCGTTGCATCGAAGAGGTTCCACAAGCGATACTTGACCATTTTTCGAATCAATTCGAAGAAGTGATTGTACAAAGGGGGCCGATCTTTTATAGTTGATTTCGTACAGTCTGTCCGATCCCAAACGATAGACGGACGCGTTGAATATGACATCTCCGGATTGTAAGCCTTCGTCAACCAAGAGAAGATACGCGCTCGAGTTGTTGAGGTATAGAAATAATAGAAAAAATGCATACAACTTCCTTATGAGATTGATCTCCACCATGAGAGTGCAGATGTTTGTCATCTTTTATTGAACCAAACATGTTCTAGGTTTGTCGTTGGGGTTCTGTGTTAATGCAGTCATATCTGAAACAAAGAGAAACGGAAATTATTATCTGTAATTGTTTCTATATTTAATAAAAATTTTTATAAATGCATTGGGGCATTAAAGCCCGGCTGACACGGTACAAGCACGGGTACAAGTGTACTTGGATTAAGTACACTTGGACGTTGCGCACGCCTCACTTAAGTTGCGATTTCCTAGCGACGTCTGGCGTCCACGTCTCGCCGCACGCTGGTTCGTTTTTTGAACGTACGTGGCTAAACTTGTATATCAATGAAAAGTAATGTATCGCGTATCGCGTTATAGGGAAATGAATTAGTGCGCGGCAGGCTGCGGACACCAGACGTGGCTAGGAAATTGCACCTTTAAATGGCGTTTGGATCATATCAACCGATTTTAAATCAGTTGATATAATATGATCCAAACAGCGTTAGAAATAGAACGAATAGAATAAATAGAACGAAAGAAAATAGAAAATATTAATAAATAGAACGAAAGGGATGGAAGCGATATACAGGGTGGTTCAAAATGTATTCAGATCATATTCAAAATTCATCGTATTGTTTTCTGGAAAAAAATATGATGAATTTTTGTTGAACCTTTGGCAAAAATGCATTTAAAATTAATTTATTTCAGGCTAATAACCGTACTATCTTGTTAACATGTTCAATTTTTGTCAATGATGACATGCATTGATAATTTCGATTCCAAATATCTCGAGAACCATTACTCGTTGAGATTTTTATCAAGAGACCTTTTTTTCGTAAAAAACTACGAAAATGCAAATTTTTCTCAGTAGTTTTAAACGGATATGGACGAAAAGTTATTACTCCTCAGACCAGTTAAAACATATGCAAGTGGCGCCCCCTACAAGTAGGAGTCATATTGGCATCGAAATCAAATTTCCCTTGTCAAAAAACTCCCAGACACCAATCTTCATCTAAATATCGTTAACATAACGTTAGTTGGAAAAAATCGGAATTAAAATGTACAACGGTATAGAACAAGATTTTTGATATGCTTCTTCCTTAGTCTTCTTATTCAAAGGTATTAACGTATATACGATATAATTGATATAAAAAATATATACGATATTGATATAAATTAGGATTGATTGACTTATTCGGCTGTTTTTGGTCACTTTCTGTTTCACCGGAAATTACTACAACTTTCGATTTTTAAATGGCACCCTCAGTATTTGTATACTTTAGGTATTCAATAGAAAATGACATTTTGAATAGAATGCTATATCTCTAAGAATTATTTAAATTTCACGCCCAAAACTAGGTTGGCAACTCTAGTAAGAATTATGGTTAGTTAGTTGTTATGGTGTTATCAGTCGTTATTATTGATAAAAATTTCAATCTAGAGTGCCATGGCTGTTTTAAAAACACTAATTTTTAATCAAGGAGTCGTGAAAAAATAGATTTGATAGTCTGATGTTTTTTGTGGCTTGTCCTGGCCGGTTAAAAGATGCCCAAATCATATTTTGATCATATCTCAATTTTTTCAAATGGAACAAAGTTGGCTCATTAGCATATTTGGAAAAATCATTTTTTTACGAATAATTTGGTACTAATTGGTACCACACACTTGGTATTTCGAGTCAAATCGTCAATTCGGACAATTTCCAGTAATCCAATTGCAAAAATGTCAAAAGTTGACATATGACATGTCATAATAATCAGAGTGTCATTTTCTATCGAATAAAGTAAAATATTACCGAGACCCGACAGTGACCAAAAACCATTGAATACGTCAATCAATCCTAATTTATGTCAACTAAACCTAACCTAAAGAAAGTAAATCTCGTTTTTTATCTGAAAAAAAAAGTTATAGGGGTGAGCCACTTTTGAGACACATCCGGTTTAATATAAATTTTCATATTTAAGTAGTTCATTGTAATGATAGTCGTGTAATAAATTCGTTTCAAGTTCAAGTGTTATTTCGTGTGTTTTAAGTTATGGACTCACGGTATCCGCAACAGTAAAGCGGCCCTCACACGATCAATAATATTGTCAATATTTTGGATTATTGACAATATTATTGAGCGTTTGAGCGTACATATTGAAGTACTTTCAATATATTGATGGATTTTCGGGACCCTGAAAATACTCGACAATATTAAAGGCGGAGCTAGTCGTATTGACAATATATTGATCATTAGGTCGCATGATTGACAAGAATTAACTAGTTTATTGGTACCCATGGCGAAAGACGGAACATCGCCGTCGTTGTTTTCACCAGTTTTGGATCGCAATCATCAGCCTCCTGTTTATTAACGTACTCTAGAAGATTTAGTTGACCAAACCTTTTTCTTTTTGATATCTATTTTTTTTATCCAACGCCTTTTTATAAATTTTTTTCTCGATTTTTTCTCACTTACAAATGCCAAAATGATGGCAATACACGCTTTTATTATCTTTTATTTTTTGATATAGTGTATAATTCACACTTAATATCTGCACAAAACTTAATATTGATATATGTATTGACCGTGTCAGGCCACCTTTCAAATATTGATAAAACATTGACAATAAAAAATATTGGCAATATTATTGATCGTGTGAGGGCCGCTTAAGAAAATTATGATGTAGATGTATAAATTTTCCAAAAGTCGTAAAGAATCGTGTTTTTTAATAAAAGACATCAAAACTGTTGCAATCTTAGCTGTTTCTACATTCCTGACAATTTTACACCTTTAATAATCTTTATGTCTTTATCTGTGGGCCAACGACCCTATAAATAAATTTGCATATGCCGTTAATACAAGAAATACGTTCAAGGAAAAAATAACTTCGCATGCTAGTATATATTAAAATAAAACACCGTTGACACTTATATTAAATGTCTGTAAAGACCTATATCTGAAAGTGAAATTAATTCAATGTATTAGAGCGGATAAAGATATAAATATTCCCGAGTTAAAAATATCTAAGCGAATGATGTCTCTATAAAACGTGTTTGTTATACATTTTTGCTGAAACGTTTAAACCAGTTTTGCATGCCGGTTGTACAGTCCAGGTGCAGCGAAATTGGCCAGTTTTAGCTTTGTTTTAGCAACCGCTAAAATGCATGTACGGGGTGGGTCAAACTGAACGTTTTTAAAGCAAAACACCCTTTTCTAAAGGAGATAGACAAAAACTAATATCGGTATCTGGAGCTCAATTTTTATGAAAAACATGTGGTGAAAACCGCACAGTGGTATCTGTTACCGTTTATGAGTTACGGGGTGTTTTTCAAAAATGTGCATTTTTAACAAATCGCTGTTAACTTTTTTGCTATGGTAAAATTTTGTATCTTTATGAGAACATTTCCAAAGGACTTTTTTACGTAGAATTTAATGGTTTAAATATATTTGTCTTTAAATTTAATAATTTAAGAGGCATCAACAGAATTTTTTTTATTTGGGACACCCTGTATATTTTTAATTAAATGAAAAGAACTTAAAATTACCTTTCCAAAAATATAGCACATTTTATTTTATTAATGTCTTGTCTTTGTCTTTGAAATACAGCATTTTTAAAAGTTCGTCACTTTTAACTAGTAGGCTTTGGACCCCTTATTGATGATCCGCCCCTAATGGAACTCTAAAACATATTTTCCCAGCAAGACAAGGCATCGCCTCAGAACGCTGAAGTTATCAGCAATTTTTTGCAGCCAATTTCGAGAATAATTGAATAGCTAACCAAGATCTCAGCCGTTGGCCATCGAGGCCGCCGGATTTAGTGCCTATGGAATTTTATCTTTGCGGAAGAATAAAGGTTCTTATTTTTAAACTGCCCGTATAATCTAGACAAGAATTACAAGTACTTAGCGGTTATGCGAGAGCATCTTTCATCCCCAATGAGTTAATGAATTCCACGACAAATGTTCAAAAATCGTCCCGTCTGTCCATAACAGAGGACGGTCGACATATCGAACTGTACCAAAATTCCATGTCTTGGTTTGCTATTAATTTTTATTGTTATTAGATATAGTTTAAATGGGTCGATGTTGTTAAATATAATTTAAATTGTTATCAAATTTTGCATCTCTCACTGCAAATATTATTTTCCTTTTAATTGCTGCTCACAGCTAGAATTGTTTGGCATTACAGCTGGCGCCGTTCACAGCCTACTTATTCAAAGTGGGCGAATTTTTACACACTCTACCGGGTGCGTCTCAAAAGTGGCTCACTTCTATAACTTTTTTATTTTTACAGTTAAAAAAACGAGATTTGGTATGTTAGTATATGACATAAATTAGGATTGATTGACTTATTTAATTGTTTCAATACTTCCTGTATCACCGGAAATGACTACAACTTTTGATTTTTAAATGGTACCCTCGGTACTTTTTTACTTTATTCGATAGGAAATAACACTCTGAATAGAATGACATATCATGTCAACTTTTGACATTTTCGCATATGGTTTATTTGAAATTACAACTTGCGGTTCGTAACGAAAATTTGACTCGAAATACCAAGTGTGTGGTACCAAATTATTCGTAAAAAAATGCTTTTTCCAAATATGGTAATGAGCCACCCTAGTTCCCCAGTTATTGAAAAAATTGAGATATGATTAAAAATACGATTTGAGCATTTTCCAACTGGCCAGGACAAGACACTAAAAATATTAGACATTCAAATCTATTTTTCCAAGGCTCCTTGATTAAGAATTAGTGGTTTTAACATAACCATGGCACTCTAGATTGAATTTTAAAGTTCAATTTTGTTTTAAGCGAGAATGTCAAAAGTTGACATATGATAAGTCATTCTATTCAGAATGTCATTTTCTATCGAATAAAGTAAAAAAATACCGAGGGTGCCATTTAAAAATCAAAAGTTGTAGTCGTTTCCGGTGAAACAGGAAGTGACCAAAAACAATTGAATACGTCAATCAATCCTAATTTATGTCATATACTAACATACCAAATCTCGTTTTTTTAACTGAAAAAAATAAAAAAGTTGTAGGGGTGAGCCACTTTTGAGACGCACGCGGTATATCTCGAAGAGGAATCGAGCAAAACATTAAGTAATAATAAAATAATTAATTAAAAATATACGGGATGTCCCAAATAAAAAATAAAATTTTCTCTTCATAATTCTTTAATTTGAAAAAAATTATACTTAAACCATTAAACTACGTAAAAAGGTGCTTTGGAAATGTTTTCATAAAAGTACAAAATTTTCTATAACAAAAAGTTACAGTGATGTTATAACAGATTTTATAACAACAGGTAACATATATCTATGTGCGGTTTTGACCATCGATAAAAAATGAGCTCAAGACTATTAGTTTTCGTCTATCTCCTATAGAAAAGGGCGTTTCCCTTTAAAAGCGTCCAATTTGACCCACCCTGTACACCAGATAACAGATAAATGTAACATTGTTATACACTTTAACTATACTTTCTTAACGTAGTAGGTAAATATGTACTTCAATAATAAAATTTATTGTACAATAACAGTGTTTGAAACAAAAATAGTGGGTGATTCTTCATAATAAAATATGAAAACAAGTTCGTACTGCTACAATCTGAGACGGTTTTACAGAGGTTAGTTCTCCATCTCCGATATAAGTCGTACCAAAGTTTATAGCACGAATGGTTGTCGTCTCGGCGCACTCACCGATTAGGTGATCTGGTGTTTCCCCATTTTTCTTACAGAATATACATTCGCTGTTGTTTCTTAGCTTTAATCTACTAAGGGTAGCTGCAACGACCTCCCGTAATCCTGCTCATTCATTGAGGAGAGTGTCATTTTGCACCAATTGAAGAGTTCCGCTTTAAGTTGGTTTTCCGCTTTAAACGGTTCTGTTTCAGCTCAACTGGAGTTTTCGCTCATTTTCTAGCTAGATCGCTTGTTTTTTCATTACCTTCTATCCCTTGATGGGCTGGTACTGAGAGTAAGAAGGCTTTATTTTCTTTACCTAATTTGTTCAGCTTCTCTAGACAATCTTTGACCGACTTCGAATTGATGGTTACTGAGTAGTAGAACCATCTTACTCGGATAAGATGGATATTTTTTGTTTCCGATAGTTCCTATTTAAGATTAGTTGTAGGCATCTTTCGATAGCGTGAAGGATGCTGGGGTATAGGTACCCATTGGTTCGAAATAATTAGTTTTCAGCTCAAATAGTCCTATCCCTGCCCCTGCTTTCGTTTTGGAAGCATCAGTATACCACATTATGGTATGGTATTTTACCTGCTGAACAAAGTTTCTCTCTTCCATTTTTTTTCGTGGGAATAGCAGGCCGTACGACGCGACGTTACATAGAATACCGTCTTTAACCAACCGACTGCAACGCAACAGTTCTCTATCACTTATCTGGGCATCTTTTAGAGCAATCCTCGCTTGGCCGCGACCTGCCCCAGAGGTACCAACCTACCTGCGAGGAATTCTCTTTTAATTTCACACTGCCGCGCCGGTCGGCCGACCGAGTATACGCCCAGCCGTATAATGCCCAGGTAGGAAATTAGTTTACCTCCGCTACGGGAACGAAGATTTCGATGGAAAAACAAAGAAGAATGGGATAATTATTTATTCACGGCTCTATCTCTTCGGCTATGAAATTAATTTCGATTTTTTAAAGGAACTTAGCGATACGGATGGTTAGTTTGTAGACTTATGTACGAGGAAAAATTAAAACAAACATTACTTGTTCAATGAACACTATACAATATACATATACAAAAAGATGAAATAGCGTGACTGCGGTTTTGCCATTTTTAGCTACATCTTCAAACAGGTTGTTTTGTTTTGGTTTTTTTGGGGACAAAAAGGCTAATTTGGTTGTTTAGAATGTATCTCTTGAACATATTTGAATTGGGAACCCTGTGTAAGCTATTCTATAATTTTTTATATATTATTGCAAAACAACGTTGCGAGATAATCATTTAAACTGTTTGTTATACAGTTATAAAAAAAATTGGGCAAATAATTATTATAATTAGGCAAATAAATGTTATAATAAAAATTAATTTATAGGCAAAAATTTACCTCTTGAACATTTGTGAACTACGCTGTTTATATTATACTACAATATTTGTATATAATTGCAAAACAACGTTGCGAGATAATGCGGATATTACCTTTTTTATTTTCTGTACATGGCTTTCTGAACCATTTGTGTGACGTATAATGAATAATAATTTCTTAGTAATAAATAAATGACCTAGTTTTTCATTAAGAGGTGGCAGAAGTCTTCGTATGTCTAAATTTGAAAAAATGTTTTTCACAATCAAAAAATCTCAAGTAATATGTCTTAATTTAGATAGAAGACGATCCATTCAGGTAAATGGTGCCATCCACAGACTCTTTTTAATTCAAATAATTCAATTACTTCGACAGAAACAAAATAAAATATTAAAACAATCAATAAATGTAAATAATCTCTTATAGCCCTAAAGCACAAATTTTTAGCCGACCATACCAACAGGTATGGTAGGCTATTAAGATCGACAAAAAAAAGTTTTTTTAATTTCACTCAAAATGAGTTATTTTGGTCATAAATGACCTAAATACAAAATATTTTTATGGTGTCTGTCCGTCTGTCTGTAACACGATAACTCAAAAACCGCAGTTTTTGAGATAAAAAATAAATTGGAAAAATTCCTTTACTTTGAAACCTTTGAATAAGAAGACTAAGGAAGGAGCATATCAAAAATCTTAGGTACACCGCGATGGGCCTCAAATATGGCCGACTCAAATTCCGGTTTATCAGTGTCGTTCTAATTTTATTTAAAAAATGTAAAACTATGATGTAGGGTAGACGTGGGGTAGACTCAATAATTTGTTGTTTTATTTTACGTTGTGAATAAATGTTGGTAGTTATTAAAATTGTTATAAAAATATATAATTCTATATATATATATATATATGTTAATAAATACTTATTATAACTTATATATATATATATATATATATATATATATATATATATATATATATATATATATATATATATATATATATATATATATATATATATATATATATATATATATATATATATATATATATATATATATATAAGTTATAATAAGTATTTATTAACACAAACATCCGATACGCTACTGAAGCAGGTAAGTCAAATTAACGTATCTAAATTCTTTGACATCTAATCTTTGACAAGTAATAAATAAAAGCTGAAATGCAAGAAAAATATATAATTTAGATAATTGAAGTGAATTTCATAAATGATCGGTTTACTACACGTATGTATATTATATAGTCACTTACTAGCGAAAAGTTGTTCCATTATTTCACTCAATTTTTGCCGAGATCTACCGCACGCTACACAACCAACTATTTTAGAGTCTTTTTCGATAAATCGCGATAGTGTCACTGTTAATTTAAGTTCTGCCACAATTTCCATCTAGATTTACTACCTTTATACAACTATCAGTAGTAGAATAAGTAATAAATAACATAAAATAAGCTCCGTAAAGACTGACAAATCCACAAAATTTCAAATCAAATTCAAATGTGTCAAATAAATCGTCAAACAGAACTGTCAAGGATCCCCACCCTAGAGAGCTTTTATGGTGGCTTTTCCGTCCACCATGCATGAATACATGGATAGCATTATGCTCCTTCCTTAGTCTTCTTATTCAAAGTTTGAAACTAAAAGAACTGCCTACCAACTTTTTATTAACATGTTTTAGTATGGGCGGCTATACGTGCCTCCCGGCGCCAATTTTTATGAATATATTTCACGTTTATTTGTGAATTTATATTTATTTTGTCCATGCAAGAAAGACTGTTAAAAGCATTTTGAAATTCTGATATTAAACTAATAATGTCGCGTAACTACAATAAATACAAATTTACACTATCATATTTTTTTAAATAAAATTTTTCAACGAGGTTAATAGCACCCCTTACAGCCTTTCAATGCAAGTATTTTTATATTAAAACATCACAAACAAAAATCTGATACATCACTACAGCATAAAACCATTTTTTATAGTCGATTCACCGGACAGATGTTACACTCGCATCTGTTCTGTTACAGCCAAAAAGCTTTTAGCCATCAGACTGAAATTTTAATCGTCCATCCTTCAGTTACAGTATACGTTTCAAAAATAATGGAGGGACCATAAAAACTGTATTTTATTTATAAAGGTAACATAAATAATAATACTACTACTATTATACATGTTTGGTGGGTTGATATAGTGAAAACCAGTATGTGGATTATTTCAATATTTTCGTAAATTTAAAGTATCATATTTTAAAAAGTGTTTGGTTAGGGTAGCTTAAAATATACCCGTCCACTATTAGTCACTTCTGTGCCCATAAAAAATAATGCACGCGAATCACTAACTTTAATACTTCTCCTTGAAGAGAAATACATCATTCTTCCTCTTTCAGTAATTATTCCATTTCTTTTCTAAAAACCATTTGTCATAGACTAGAATATACACAACGTCCCAATTCCACGCGTGTTGGTCATTTTTCATCCGAATCATTCTCCTGCGTTGATTGACTGACATTCCGCCTGATCGCTTTGTTCACTGCTCATCGGAATATTAGATCTAATTGGTCACACCACCCTTTGTTACCCACGACACTCTGGCCTATGTGCACATGTAATCCGTGCACTTGCAGTTTACTATTGGAATTATCAGCATCGTATTCTGTCTTCGGAATTCACGAACTACAAAAATTACATTACCGTTCAATATTTAAAGACATAAAATTTTAGTAGACGGCATATTTAGTTTGTTTTTCTTTTAATAAAACAAGATCATTTCATTTGCAGTCTTAGATTAACGATTTAATAGCCTCAAAAAAAGTCAGTTATAGGCGTGGTCGCGTGACAATAATAATAATCAGTGTAAGATCAAGAATTGTGGTAGGTAATTTTTTATATCCTATTAAATTCATAGGATTCTTAAATTTTCCATAAGTTGACATTTTATGCCGATTTCATAGCTTAGAGACAAGTTAAATGAGAAACTCGAGACAAGTTGTTTTTAAAAAATGTTTTATTTAATAAAAACCGAAGTTAACAGCTCTAAGATCTACATTGGACTCAAACTAATGTACTGTTTGAGTCATATTTATAAGATTACATTGATTACAAAGCAAGTACATTTTTATGTGTACTAAACCTAATGTACAGGATGTAACTCCTCCACCCTAAGATGGACATATAAACTTTTTAAAGTTTTTATGGCCTTATATAGTAATTTCATTATTTAAACGAATATTTCGATTTTTCTTATTTTTAATAAAATAATTACTTATTTTTGGCCATAAATACCTTTTACAAATATATAAAAATATAATAATAAGGATTATATATAGTAAAATTGTCCAAATACTTATAGTATTAAAATGTATTGGTTTAAGAAATAAATCATTATTTTCTTTTTTGAATATTGATTTGTTTTTGCAAATCATCGATTTTATTTAAATGGATATTATTTAAATTGAACAATTTTACATTGTCATAAATAGGTTTATTTTACTTTCGTTAACATTTAAGACAATATTAGGTAAAGGTATCATTTGGAATGACGTCACAGAATTTGTGTACGATTTTAAAACAATATCTTTAATTTTTAATTCACAATCTTTATTTAATTCAATCAAATGTGTACCTTTAAAAATAATTCGATTAATATGTTCTTTACAAGTTTCAGTAGCAATAACTTCATGTTTTGATACTAAAATATATGTATTATGATTTATATTTTGTATGTCAAAATCAATATCAACAAATGTTATTTTACAATTAGTAATATTTTTATTATATTTAAATAATTGAACTTCACAAGGAATATTGTCATTATTAAATTTCTGAATATGTATATTTTTACATAAATATTGATTACTTACAATTTCTTTACATTTTTCATTAAAAATACCAAAATTATAGTCATTAATCAATAAATAATTAAAATTAGGTACAATCATTTGAAATTTATATCCTCTTAATACAGGTAAAGAATACAGTTGATACAGTTCATATGGAGTCTTACTTACGAGGGGTATCTCAATAATAAATATAACTTGTTGGTCTTTAATATAGCTCTTAATTTCTAAACAGTTTTCAATATTTAACATATTTTCTTTTGTAGGTTTAAAAGGTAGTTTTTCGTTAATTAAATGTTTACTAATTAATTGCATTTCAGACAATAAATATTCGGGATTCATAATAGCATTATGAAAAGTTCTTAATTTAGCAAAAGTTATTGCAGTTTCTATACGTTCTAAAATATTATATATATTTTGATAAAATAAAGCTATTTGAGATAAGATCATATGAACTTGTAAAACTTCAGAAATTGTAGTTTGTTTAAGTTCGACATTTTCAATTATTTTTATAGTTTGATATATTTTTGTTTTTAATATATCTTGATTAAGTGATATATTTTTAATTGTGTCTCTGAAAGTATTGATTGATTTTTCCAAAATTGACATTTGGTTATTTAACACTATTTTTAAATCATTTTGATTTTCTTTTAAAATATTAATATTCGAATCAATTCTTTCAGCGTCAGATTGATCAAGATTTCCAGTAATGCTTTTAATAATAGAGCCTAAACCATTTATTAGTCCTCTTTTATGTCTTATAGGATTTTTAGGTAAAATTTGACTTATTTGTTCATCAATTTTTGTTTCCAAATTATTAATAATAATGTATGAATTACGAAATTCATTCATAAAATCATTAGTTGTATTAAAAGCATTTTTTAACAAATTAAACTTATTTTTTAATTCATTAAATTCATTGATTACAATATTTAATTCAAAAATTTGAATAAATGTCCACTGATTACTTGTTTTAAAGGCTTTTCCCAAATTATAAGGAAGGATCCCTGGATTTGTGTTCAAATCGTAGTGTGATGCTGTGTTACAGTGTAGTAATAACCCTATTCCGAGGAATCTGTAATAAGGGGCTTTTTTAGTTCTTTAATATGTATAACCTCAGTTTTGAAGGTTTACTTGCGTTAGCAATTTTACTTTATTATGTTCAAGTAATTCCTTAATTATGTAAGGACCACTAAATTTAGATTTTGATTTACTTCTTTCTGATAGTTTTTGTAAACTTTCTGATTAACTTTAAATTCTAAATTTTCGTTACCTTTAATATTAGTTTTTGAGATAACTTTTTCTTTTTGTTCGTCAGTTTTTTGTACAACTTGATTATACATATCATTAATTTTTGTTTTATGTGTATTCATGTATTCAGAGTAAAATGTATTCGAGATTAAATCTAAAGGATCTCTCGAATTTGTGTGTCCAAAAACAAGTTCAAAGGGTGTAAACTTTGTAACTGTGTGTGTAGTACTGTTATATGCAATAATAGCAAAAGTCATTAGTTCATTTAAACTTTTATCTTTATCTTTTGATTTTAAAATTCTTAAATGTTCAATTAAAGTTGAATGAAATCTTTCAATTGGTGAATTAGATTCATGATGTCCACTAGTTCCAAAATGAACATTAATTTTATGAGCTTTTAAAAATTCTTTTACTAAATCATTGTTAAATTCAGAACCATTATCAGTAACAATATTTTCTGGACAACCAAAAAATGAAAAATAGTTTATCAATTTATCACAAACTGATTTTGCATTTTTATCATAAATATAAGCTTGACCAAATTTAGAAAATTTGTCAAATATAGTTAAAAAGTTTTGTTTTTCAAATATAAAAGTGTCTAGGTGTATGACTTGAAATGGCTTACAGGGTGTGTCAGTCTTGACTAAAGGAATGTAAGATTTTAATCGACTATATTTTTGTGTTTGACAAGTGATGCAATCATTTATGTATTCTTCAACAGAATTCTTTAATTTAGGCCAATAATAATTGGTTTTTAATCGATCATAAGTTTCATTAATACATCTATGATTAGTTTTACTCTCATGTTGGTGTTTAATTAATAAATTTTGTTCTTCTTTTTCAATAATATTATTGACAAGTTTCGTACATTGTATTAATTTTGGTTTATTAAAATGAGCTAAATAAACTTTAGAAAAAGTATTGACAAGTTCTTTATCAACAAAATAAATATAAGAAGTTTTATCACCTATTAAATATTCTTTAAGAAATTGTTTTATTATTTGTTCATTGTTAGGCACAGTGACGTAATTAACGTTATTTTTAAATATCATTTCGAACTTTACTTTTATTGTGTGGTGAGGTGACTTTGACACAATGTATTGAATAGACTTATTGTTTATAATTTCATCAATAATAGTCATTGTTGTATTGTCATTATCATTTGCATTAGAGTGTGCAGTTGCATCAGAATCTGGAGATTTAATTTGTATGTCAGAGATAACATTTATTTTTGAACTAGAGCTTTGTTCGTCTAGCGATAAATTGTCAGCTAAATTTTTCATATAATCTACGACGTTGAAATCTGAGTCGCCTGGATTGTTTATCATTGATTCATTTTCATACATATTAAGTTGTATTCTAGACAGTGCGTCAGCATTTGAATTTTTAGTTCCTTTTTATAAATTATCTGATAATCAAATTCTTCTAAACGTAATCGCCATCGAACTAATTTAGAATTAGGTTCTTTTAAATTAAAAAGCCAAGTTAATGGTCTATGATCTGTATAAATATAAAATTTTCTTCCAAAAGATAAGGACGAAAATATTTACATGCCCAAACAATAGCTAAAAGTTCTTTTTCTATTGTTGAATATTTAGTTTCAGATTCGTTTAAAGTTCTCGAAGCAAAAGCTATCGGTTTATCATTAGAAACAGTTCCTTGAGAAAAGAATTGCGCCTAAAGCATAATTGCTTGCGTCAGTAGTTAAAATAAAGGTTTATTAAAAATCAGGATATTGTAAAATTGGTGAATTTATTAATAAAGATTTACAATGTTCAAAAGAATCAACAAATTCTTTAGAATGAAATTATTTTAGCATTTTTCTTTAAACATTTAGTTAAAGGTTTTGTAATTTTTGCAAAATCTTTAATAAATCTGCGATAATAGCCTACTAAACCAAGAAATGATTTAATTTCTTTTTGGCTTTTAGGTATTGGAAAATTTTTAACAGCATTTATTTTATTAGGGTTAGGTTTAATACCTTCTTGAGAAACTATGTGTCCTAAATATTGAACTTCTTTTCTTAAGAATTCAGATTTATCTAATTGTATTTTAAAACGATAAGTTCTTAATCTTGAAAATATTTTTCTTAACTTTTCGATATGCTCTTGTAAACTAGTACTGAAAATAATTATATCATCTAAGTAAACAAAACAAATTTCATTTTGTAAACCTCTTAAAATATTATTCATTACTCTTTGAAATGTTGCTGGAGCATTTTTTTAAACCAAAGGGCATTCTTAAAAATTCAAAATGTCCTGTATCTGTGCTAAAGGCAGTTTTAGAAATATCATTAGAATTTATTTCAATTTGGTGAAAACCATTAGCAGATCTAATGTTGTAAAATAATTAGCTGTGCCTACTTTATCTAGAATTTCAGTAATATTTGGTAAAGGAAATTTATCGTCAATAGTTTGTTCATTTAATTTACGATAATCAATGACCATATGCCATTTTTGTTTATTCGATGCATCTAGCTTTTTTGGTACTATCCAAATTGGTGATGACCAAGGTGAATTTGAAGGTCTTATAATATTTTGAGAAAGTAATTTATTAATTTGACTTTTAACTTCATTTTTATGAACTTCTGGATATCTATAAGTTTTAGTATAAAGAGGTGTTTCGTTTTTTAATTTTATATCATGTTTAATGGCATTAGTAAAAGATAAAGGTATATCTTCATGATGAAAAATATCTCGAAATTCTAAACATAATTTTCTGATAGCTTGTTTTTCTTCAGAATTACAATGATCAAGTCTTAAATTTTTTAAATTAGATTTTAATAAATTATCTTGATTTTTATTTACTTGTTCAATATTATTATCAGAATTAATAAAATTTAATTCATTTATATTTACTGGTTCAATGTCAAAAGGTTCAATAAATGATACATTTACAGAATTTGAAGAATTATTTAAAATAGTAGTAAATGCAAAGTTATTTTCGATTTTTACAAGACATTCAGGTATTTCAATTTCATTTGCTTTTTGATATTTTAAAATTCCATATCCATTATTTAATTTTACAGGTATTTTAATTTTTTGTATACTTCTAGGAGAAATAACATGAGTACAACTCTGTATATTATTATTTATAATAGGTTTATTCATTTTAGTTTGATATTCAATTGGAATTTGCGTGTTAGGCGTTTTTTAAAGAGAGAGAATTAAAATCTAAGTTAGCATTTAATTGCATTAAGAGGTCTAGTCCTATGAGACCATCAAATTTATTTGAAAATTAAATAAATAAAATTTATGTATACCAGGTGAATTAAAACTTGGAAATATAGGTAAAATAGCAACTTCGTTATGAAAAGAAACAGCATGTGCAGTTTGAACTTGAAAAATTTCTTCTTTAATAAAATTTTGAAAATAATTATAAGCAATTTCTGGATTTATGAAACTTTTTGTACTACCTGTGTCAATTAAAAATTTTGCATTCAACTCAGGTAAAATAATAAAAGGTAATTCGATACAATAATTATTTAGATATGCTATATCGATGGTTGTGTAGTCGAAATCATCTGAAAATTTTGATCTTCAGGAGATTCTAAAACTTCTTCTTGATTAAAATTTTCTAAGTCATATTGATTATATTTCATCATAAAATTGATCATTAAAATTAGTCATAGTTGGATAATTATAAGAACATTCATTTGTGTTATTATATTCAAAGTCATTATTAGTGTTTTCAAAATCATTATTTGTATTTTGAGTGTTATTTTGTGTGTTAGATTGTTCTATGTCTGAACGTGTTATAATGTTTTGGTGTAAAACAGTGTTTCCTGAACTCGTGTCCATTGGTTCAACTCTATTTAGTCTACTATTAGACGAATTTGGTTTATTTTGTCTAAAAGTGTTTGAATTTGGTCTTTGTCCAAAATTAGGTCTTCCAAATTGTTGATTATTATTTGGTAAATTTCTTTGAAATTGATTAGATGTACTTGGTTGATTATTAAATTGATTTTGCCTTGGCATAAAATGTTGTATACCCGGTAATCTATCCCTTATACCATAATTAGAATAATTTTGGTGATTATTATTATTAAATTGACTATACATTGGTTGATAATTAGGTTTAAAAATAGGAATATTCGATTTAAAATTATGTTGTGGTTTTGTTTGAGGTGTTGGGTGTCTTAATGATTGTTGTGTATGTGTATTATTATACGAGTGATTTTTAAAATATAGGAAATTTTCTTCTTCTCGAACGAAAGACATGGCTTTTTCTAGACAATCTGGATTTTTTAATCTCACAATTAATTGAAGATTATAAGGCAATCCATTTATAAAAGTTTTTAAAGCAAATTTTTCATAATGTCGAATTTTCATTAATTTTTCAGTTGCAAGTTCATTTGTTGCATTTAATTTTGAAAATAGTAAACTGCGTGAATCTTGGATACGCATTCCAAAATTTATAGGAGATTCATTTTTGAATGGTTTTAGATTAATTAAATCTTGTATTAAGCAATCAATTGATCTTTGATCAGCAAAACAATTTATTAATGTATTTTTAATATCAGTCCATGTTTTTAGTTCTGAGCGAGAGACAATAAGATCGGCTGCTCTACCAGTTAGTTTTCCTAAGACAGTGTCTGTGAGACATATGTTAATTTGTGCATTGGGATTTGCAATATCTTGAAAAGCTTTTATTAAATTTTCGCATGAATTTAAATATCTTTGTAATAATTTTGGGTTCCCGTCAAATTTAGGAATATTATCTGACTGAAAACGTAATAAATTATAATTTGTTTCTGGCATTATTATCTGAGTTGCAATATTATCAATAGAAAGATCGGTTAAATTATTGATAATATCGTTTATTATTTCGTCAATCTTGCTTTCTTTCGAAATACACTTAGAAGAGAGAAAAAACGATATGTATCCTTAAAATTAATTTATAGTGACAAAATTTAAAGAGAGATTATCTTAAAACTAAATTTACTGTCACAAACTCTCTCACTTGATTCGTTCCGAAAGGCGTATTTTTTAATTTTTTATCAAGCAGCTTCGCGAAAATCACGAAAAGTCACGAAATTTCGTATAGCACAAAACTTCACAAAATCTTCAAAAATTCTAAACTTCTAAACTTCTACTTACAGGGTGATGCTTGTAGACATTCCTGCTGTGGATTTCTTTTTTTCTTTGTTTGTTGTTTCTTCTTATTCTAGTTTCTTAACTATGTCTGGGTTGGCGATGTTTGTCCTCACCAGACGTACTGTTGGACGGCGATGTTTGTCCTTCCAGACAGCCAGACAGAAGATCCCCAATATTCCCTTGAAGACCTACTGTTTTGTGGAGCCAACGAAGTCTTCGGTGTTTTCTTCTTTCTTGCCTCTCGTGACCAAGTAACGTTGGAACCCTGAAGATACCTTAAATCGGTGCTATTTTCTTCAGGTCCCAGGAAGAAGGCGTATTCCGGATTAACACTTGGAAGCGAACGCGCGAATATTCACCTTAAATCGGTACTATTTAACACTCCGCGTTCCGGAATATCCTACCGACTGCGCCAGTTAAATGAGAAACTCGAGACAAGTTGTTTTTAAAAAATGTTTTATTTAATAAAAACCGAAGTTAACAGCTCTAAGATCTACATTGGACTCAAACTAATGTACTGTTTGAGTCATATTTATAAGATTACATTGATTACAAAGCAAGTACATTTTTATGTGTACTAAACCTAATGTACAGGATGTAACTGACACCAATAGTAATTAATTTTCTAAATGCAAAGGTGATTTTTTTACTTTTTGTTGCTAAAATTAACTTGAGAATACGGAGAAACTACATTCGTTAAGTTATTTCCTTCAACAAATAGGAAAATATGAAAAAGAGTTGAATGACATTATAACGAGATATCTCAGTATATTTTACGATTTAACACAAAGTGGCTTTTTCTTTTTTTATTTACCACTCTTATATGTAGAACAACTTACATTAGTACATAATATGTAGTGTTTACATTAACTTGTTGTAAATGTTATAATAGGTATTTTTGAAAAAAAGGAAACGTAGTATCTGTTCAAAAAAAAATTATTATACCGGGTGCGTCTCGAAAGTCGCTCACCTCTATAACTTTTTTAGTTTTTGAGCTAAAAAAACAACATTTGGTGTGTTAATATACGGAATAAATTAGGAATGATTGACGTATTCAAAAGTTTTTGGTCACTTCCTGTTTCACCGGAAATGACTACAACTATTGATTTTTTAATGGCACCCTCAGTATCGCTGCGGTATATTTCTACTTTATTCGATAGAAAATGACACTCTGAGTAGAATGACATATCATATGTCAACTTTTGACATTTTCACTTACAAAAAAATCGTATTTTAAATTTCAATACAGAGTGCCATGGCTGTGTTAAAAATACTAATTTTTAATCAAGGAGGCTTAATTTGATCGTCTAATGATTTTCGTGTGTTATTGTCCTGGCCGGTCAAAAGATACCCAAGTCGTATTTTTAATCATATCTAATTTTTTTCAAATGGAACAAGGATGACTCATTAGCATATTTGGAAAAAGCATTTTTTACGAATAATTTGGTACCACACCCTTGGTATTTTATTTTACGTCAAATTGTCATTATGAACTGCATGTTACAAATTCAAATATACCATATGAGAAGATATCAAGAGTTGAAATGACATACCATATTGTTATTATATTCAAAGTGTCATTTTCTATCTAATACAGTAGGCATATACTGAGGGTGCCTTTTAAAAATCAAAAGTTATAGTAATTTCTAAAGTGACCAAAAATTATAGAATAAGTTAATTAATCCTAATTTATGTCAAATACTAACATACTAAATCTCGTTTTTTTGTCTAAAAAAAAAAAGTTGTAGGGGTGAGCCGCACTTTCGAGACACACCTGGTATTTTAGTTGTTAAAAACGATAATTTTTATAGATATTTCGCTGATAGTAAGCGTTATATTAGTATACAAAATTAAACCAGTTGCAAATATTACTTACGAATTTCAAAACAAATATGTATACAGGGTAGCCTGTTAGTGTGAAGAAGTCGAATATCGTTGTTGTTGAACAAGTTTTTTAGGTTTAGAAAAGTGCACATAATAAATATATTTTGTTATCTACAAAGTATCGCAAAAATAAAAAAAAGTAATGATGAAGTTGTAAGTTTTTCTAAATTCCAACCCCCATTTTTTCTGTACGGAATGGGATTCAACATAAAATTCTGCATATAGTACCTAACTATTTTTGTTTGTCGTTCAATGTTCATTGGTTTTGTGTGGGTCAAAATGGATCTAAGTGTATTTTGCTAACCATGTTTTCCTATCTTTCTTTTCATCAACAGTTTAAATAATAGTTCGTTTAAATAAATATTCTAATTTTTAATAGTTGTTCTTTTTGTTTATTTTTTATTGTGACGACGACGGAGGAAGATATACCCCATTCTCCCAATACCCCATTCTACGGATTAATCCGTAGATTTGGCAACACTATCTCCGGCTCACACAAATACGTTCAAATAAAATATACGGAGAGTACCGCTTAAATTCCTGTCCCGATGTTGAAGGATGGCTATAGAATGTCAATGCATTTCCTACATAAGTCT
Organism: Sitophilus oryzae; assembly: GCF_002938485.1. Taxonomy (NCBI): domain Eukaryota; kingdom Metazoa; phylum Arthropoda; class Insecta; order Coleoptera; family Curculionidae; genus Sitophilus; species Sitophilus oryzae. The sequence goes on along the minus strand of NW_022145960.1, from coordinate 1,486,604 downwards.
ATCCTTGTTCGGGAGGAGGTTTTCTGCGCTTGCTCGATCTGTAAGCACTTTGATTGGACAGTTCCAAATCATATGATATGTTTTGTTTTGGTTTTATTTTTTATTTATTTTAAGTTGAGGTTAAAGACGTTCTAATAATTAAATTAAATCTTTCGAAAAATTTGAAGCTTTTTGTTAAATATTCTGAAATCAAATAATTTGATAATGTAACATTATGCGCATATTTATCAATTGAGATATTTTAATCGTATCCAACATGTTATGGCAAAACACTTTTTCAACCAAAAGTTTTCAGATATCTTCGATTTAGTTATTTTCGAATGTTTATTTTGTTTATATCTATTACAAACTCAAGGAGCAACAGTTTTTTACAAGTAGTGTTAATTTTGATGCTGGTGCAATACTTCTACTCGTTAAAATAAGTTTATTATAAATATTACAGACATTTAAAAAAATAGGCTATGGAATAGGTATATAAAAATTATTTTATATCTGTCTCACAATGGGGGGCTCCTAGTAGCGTAATAGGTATCTGCAGTGCGATTCTGTAAACATTTCCCTGTCTAGTGACTCATCAATCGTATACAAATAGCATAGGCTCGATAGGAAATTTCTTGCTACAGAGCTTACAGAATCCCATTGCTGATTTCTAAAATTCTTTTTCTAGATAGGCTTCCCGCATCGTAAAAACTCCTATTTTATGGTATGTAATTAGTATTCTGAAGGTATTAAAATATTTTAATATCAATATAGTTTTTTCACTGAAACTCGAGTTAAATCTTAATATACATTATTCATATTGTCGTTTTAGAGATTGTGCTTTTATACTTACTATTATGAAAATTTACTGAATAAAATATATAGTTGCAATCCTTTTACTGAACTCCTTAATTTCTTGTTTTATGAGGGGATAATTTTTGCTTATTTAGGTACTAATTTTAATCAGACCATTTTTTAATGAACTCATTTATATTTATATCATATCGTTCTAAGTAGACTTTGTTGTGTTAGACAATTATTATTAAATAAAACGAATGAAAAAAAGTGACAGGTACGATATTTTTTTTTTAAATTCAAAAAATAATTTAGTAAAACCACAATTATTAAGAAATTGTCTTAAAAACTTCGTAGTACAAATTGCATATCTATTTCACTTTTTTTAAAATTCAAAAAATAATTTAGTAAAACCTCAATTAAGGAACTGTCTTAAGAACTTAGTATTACAAATTGCATATCTATTTCACTCGACTTAAAAATTGCAGCAAAACAAAGTATAACAGTACATTTTTTACTGTCTATTGTTTCTTTTACTGCCCATGTATTTATGATCAATAATCAACATCAGTCCTGGTTTAAAATGAAACAAAAGTAATTCTTTATTATTAACATATTTTTTATTAAACAAATATAACTAAAAGTATGTACATATTAAGTTTATACATAAATCAAGCTAGATACAAAAAATATAATTATTTACATTGTTGCATTGTAAATACTCTTTTATATTATGAAAAAAAAAACAATAATAATTTACAATAAGACAGTCTGTGTGTAACTGTGTAAGCATTATAATTAGCCTTATGTAGTCTCTATTTTTAGTCTTTACATTATGTCTTTTTTATTTTAAAATAGTAAGACTAAATATAATGCTTTTAACAATTATTGATTTTTGAATAAAATTAGTTTCGTATATTTTTGTCTTATATTAACATCCCTTTTATTTCTGATTTTGCTTTCATGATACAAACGAACATCGAGAAAAATTTCTATTATTAATTTTGTTAGTTGGCTTCTACCACACAAAAAGCAGTAGCCCATTCCCATTGTTCTATTAATTAAACTACAGCAAAAGTCTTTAAAACTAAATCACAAAATTGTCAATAAACGCACAAAGATTAAAAAACAAACGAAAACACAGTACACGTGGAAAACACAGAAAGTTAGAGAAAACACTAATGACACTAATGGCGACCATGGCGACTGCCCAAGTCCAAACTGAAAACAAAATCCACGCCGACGACGCGTCCAAAAATAAATCGATAACCCATCTCGACACCATTCGGCCAATAGAAAAGTAGCATTTCGGCGCATGTGCATTACATCCAGCTACTGAACAAGGATGGACCGAGGGGTAAACACATAGGGCAAAAAGTGTACACCTACATCCTCTATCCTTAGTACATCCCCTACATCCTCCAGTACATCCTCGGTACATCCCCTACATCTTCGTACATCCCCTAGTACATCCCCTACATCCTCGGTACATCCACTACATCCCCGGTACATCTTCGGTACATCCCCTACATCCTCTGTACATCCACTACATCCTCGGTACATCCCCGGTACATCCTTTTAGTTCTTATTCATATTATTATCAATCATATAGGTATAGATATCAATCAGAATACCGGGTATTGCAACGGCAGACCGTCTATAGGAAATCCCCTGTAAATTTGAAAGTCCCAGAATATTATCTCCCCCGTTTATTTTAGTGCAAAATTGTATTGCAACACTTTTCTGAAGGTCCATATATGATAGACGTACATAAAAAATATGTACCTGTAGTTTACATCGAGGTTTACATTTAGCAAATTAAGATATATTTGGAAACGAAGTTCCCTCAAATTTGTGAAATTTGTAAAATTAAATGTCAATAACGATGTTGTAAAATCATATTGACATATTATTTGTATTCAAATTTCACAAATTTTAGAGGACTTTTTTCCAAAAATATCTTAAACTGCTCATGCTAATGGAAACTATCCATATTTTGTAATTTAATCTGCTGATCTATTATATTTTTTTAAAGTAATATAATAAAATCATTCCTAAAAAGTTAGGTGGCACAATTATTGTATTTTTTTCATAGTGATGACGATATCCATTTCTCGATATCCTTCAGGAGATTAATTTTAAACTACTAGTTTTTATCCTAGCTTTTTTATAGCAAAGGTACCTATTATCAATGAGTTAACACGCATTGATATTAATATTCGGTATAGAACCAGTGATGATGTTATATGAACGCGTGTTCATATGGGATTTACTCAAGGATTTACTGGTGACAATGTTGTGGAGTAACATCATCTTGCTCAAAGCTCATAAATAAGGTAGACTTAGTTTCAAATATGATTGCTTTATTAGATATAAAAAAATCGACACATTGATGTGTTTTTAAATATTTTAAAATATTTTCTTACACAATGTACCTACACCTACAAAAACTGAAAAACAAGTAAACCTAGATATAAATAAAATTTACAAAATAGCAAGTTAAACATTTGGAGTTACATATTTCTTTGTATATATAATAATATTTTACACTATTATGATATTACGCAAAACTAGGTACAGTGAGATGCATTACAATTTGGACACGTGTTTTTGAATACCCGTCGTGAAATAATGTCAAACAATAAATTTTTGAAACATGAATTGTGTCGAAATTCTGACATAAATGAAATCAGTGGTAAGAGCATTAACTTTCTATTTTGTTTATAGTTTATATAATTCTGTTTTGTTATTCTGTTAATCATATTATTCTGTTCAGTTCTAATTCATATTTTAAAGTTCTGGGATTGCTGTGGTATTATGATTATGTAGTAGAGATACGCGGCACCTCGCGCGGCACTGCATTTGACTGAATTGTTTATTGATTAGGATTTGTACTTAATACCGATTGTTATTAAAAACATGTGTCCGAATTGTAATGCTGTTCACTGTATACACTCATTATGTAAATTAACAAAAGTAAATCATATTACCTAATAGGAACAATAACGTAACAAACTCAGTCTTATACTCGTACAATGAATAAAAAAGAAAAACATTTAAAAATCCTTGAAAGGAATATAAAAACCTCGATTAAAAAAAAAAAAAGTTAACATTGTTCTCTTTTCAAAAAAATTATCCTAGGAGGGCTACTTCTTTTGAGAATAGGCAAAAGATATATTTTGATAATCATCATTTTTTAACTGCAAATTCCCGTCCAAATCAGGCGACAAACAAACAGGGCCGAAAAAAATTAACTCTTTTTCGACCTCCGCTGTGTCTGCTTTTTTGGGCCAATAAAAGAAACCCCCATTTTTTTTTCTTTGAGAAATTTCATTCTGAAAGTTTTTCCTATTTTTGCTTCGATCTCGCCGATGAACCACCCTGAATCGTAGTAAACCGCATAAAATTTGTTCAATTCAACTTCTGGCTCAAGTCTGGAGTCTTGATCTCGATCTTGATCTTGATTTTTTGAGTCTTGGTCCGATCCATGACTGCTGTTATATCATCCTCCGAAGATGTTTCAGATGAAGAAATTCTTCTACCTCCCTTTTTTTTGTTTGCCTGGCAATTTCTCTTTTTTTATTATTTTCGACTGCACTCTGACGATTTTTTTGTTTTTTTGACACGAGTGTTGTCCGCTTTAGGATTATTTAAAATAAATCGTCTTAGGCGATCCACACTGATTTTTTTTTTTTCGTCGAGGCCAACACAATGAGGATTTTTTTATAACTGCAATTTTATTTCCTATGGTTACCCGAACCATGGGTGCCTGCTCATTTATACCCGCATTATTTCCCTCGACGAACTTCGCTGAAAAATCTTTCATCACAAGTTCTTCTCCTATTCCTGCCGATGAAATGTTGCATAAATCTATAAATAAGCTACTTTCTTGATTATCCAGGTTATCTGAGTTTCCTGACTCAACTGGTAGGGCACTAAGAATGTTTGGTACAGTTTCTTCGTCTACGAAATTTGCCATATCACTTACCGGGTCCCCGACAACTTCTTCTGTTTGATTGTCACATTCATTTTCATCGGTAGGGTTTTTTAATACAGGTATAGACATGATATTCCAACTGTTATCAACAACTTCAATTCCCAAGTCGCACGTAGTTTGTATTGCATCATTTAGAGCATTTAAACTACATTTTCTAAACAAGATCTTGAAATTGTGAGTGTGATTCAGTAGATATTTTTGCCCTTTCTCGAGGAAAAATCACATCTTTAAGATCATTTAAGATATTGTTTACTGCCTTGATCCTGTCTATACGTAGCATGATGTCTTTAATGCTGTAGTTGACTACTGTCGAAAATGTTGAAGTGATTGATCTTGTAGCCCGAAACATCTTCTCGCACGTTTGACTAGAAAATAAAGAAGGAAGAAACATGTCTTGCGTAAGAATGGGATTTTCACGGAAATTGCAAACTAGGTTAATTAATGCATGAGCATTAAGCTCTAAGCAATTATAACAATTGGCTGTTATGAAATTAGCTCCAATTTTATAGTTTGGATGATTTTCAAGCCAGTTTCGCCAAATCCTGAGAAAAAAAACAACATACCAGATATTATATATTCTTGTCTTTATGTCAGAGCCCGTATCTAGATAAGACGATATGGCTAGATGCATTATATTCAAGTAGGCTCAGGTACCTTCACTACCAGCAACATTTTCAAGCAATTTGATTACTTGTAGAGAATATATTTTTTCGGCAGAGGAGAAGTTCATCTTATCCTCAGCTTTTAGGTCTGACATTGACAATAAATGTTTGTCTTTTGAAAAATCTTCAATTAAACGTTTAAGATGATCCGGGGATGCAACAAAATTACCTATGGGTAAAATAATTTTATGCTTTAAGAACCTCGTTCTTAAAATTCTGAATATTTTCCATGTAAGTGCTGTACCCAAATCCAAGCTTTTTGGAGTTATTCTTATTTAAAAATTAAAAAGTGAAAAAAAACATCAGAAAAAAAACTTTTTTAAGAAGATACCGAGGAGGATACCTTATGGAAAAAGTATTCAAAAGCCAACCCACAAATTTGGATGACTTGAAACATCGCATTCGGCGAACTACGCCCCAAATAATTCGAAATGCATCCCCGGTAAATCCTCGGTACATCCTCTACATCCTCTAGTACATCCTCAGTACATCCCCTACATTCTCGGTACATCCCCTACATCCTCTAGTACATCCTCGGTACATCCCCTACATCCTCGGTACATCCCCTACATCCTCTAGTACATCCTTGGTACATCCACTACATCCTCGGTACATCCCCTGGAAATCCTCTCATGTGTACACCATAAATCCCTAAGTGTTCACCCCTCGGGATGGACTTATGTCAAACTCGATCTTCTGTCCTTCAATTCTGGGACATAAATTCTCTCATTGCTCTTATGGGGAGGCCGCGGTATATGTAAATTTAAACGTATTTGGGCTCACACAACCAACGGCTCACACACCTCTGTCGACTGGAAGCAGAACTACTGTACAGTATTCTTTATCCGTTGCGCTGTAAACGACTATCAGTGCGCAGCGGCGCAGAGTTAAACTAAATCTCGGAATTCTCGGACAGGCTGACGGTAACGCCAACTACATCTCAGACATGTTTTGTGCCACGAAATCGCCCATAAGGTTGCGTATCTTCTTATTTATTCAATCAACGCTATTACCTTTTTGTTACTTTTATAGCAATGAACGCAATCTTTTATCGCAATGAACGGCTATGATGAGCCTAAGAAAAATATGGACAGATAGGAACATAACTAAAAACACCAAAAAGACCCTTGTTCGATCTTTGGTGTTCTTCATATCCCTATACGGGTCTGAGTCATGGACCGTCAAGAGCGCTGATAGACACCGTATAGATGCATTTGAGATGTGGTGCTGGACGAGAATGCTACCATGAATGCAGCTCGAAGAACGAACCAGTCAATTCTCAATGAACTCGGCATCACAGATCGATTATCCACCATCTGCCGTAGACGCATCCTGCAATACTTCGGTCATATCACTCGCAGAGGTGAAGACAACCTTGAAAAAATCATAGTACAAGGCAAAGTAGAAGGCCGAAGACCCAGAGGACGATCACCATCAAGATGGCTTGACCAAATAGCAAATATTACAGGTCATCCATTTCAATCAAATCTCCGAGAGGCGGAAGATCGCCAACGATGGAAGATCAAAATCACCAGCTGCACATAGCCATAATGTCACGATTCTTCAGACATGAAGAGACGACGAAGAAGAAGATAGCAATGAACAGAATTCGTATTCTAATAATATTATCATAAAATACATTGTAAAAACAACTAGTTTTTCTTATAAAACTTATTGAACATTTTCTTAAATAACTTTGTTAGGACCAAAATAATATACTATAGAACCATAAAAAATATGTTTAATGTTTGGTTTATGGAATAAACAGGATAAGAGCAAAAGCAATAACAATATTTTTTATTTGATTAAAAAAAGCTAACTATATTTTAAAAATAATAGCATCTATTACAGTAATATAATCAGAAATCTTAACGTTATTTGACTTAAGGTAGGATAAGTTGTTCGAAGTAGAAACAGATAAAAATCCTCGATAACCACCTACTCCGTTATAGCTCTCTGTAGAAATACCCATAGTAGCATGTATCTGTTTTCCTGCAAAATATATATGATTACACGAAAACATCCCACTAAACGACTGTAGACAATTATGGCCGCGGCATCGTGGCGTGGCGTGCGGCCTATTACAGTCACGCGAAATGTGATTACATTTAATCTTTCCAATTTTTGGAAGAAGGAAATGAATGGTCTTTCTGACTCAATATACAAAATATACATAAATTTTATGAATAAAATGTTTTTTTTAGGAGGTTCTACGATATCAGGATCACCCCAGATCTCCGAACTCTAGCATTACAAAGATGGGTACCAACCATTTAGACAGAAATATTTGCATTATTTTAAAACTAATGTAAACATATTATTTGTTGAATTAGAATATTAGTTACTTTAATAAATTAAAACTATACAGGGTCGCTTTTATGTATGGAAACGGTCGATTATTAGGTAAAATATAGGAGGTACCGCAAAAAGTTAAATACAAAAGTTATAGGATTTTTAAATATCTATAAGCGAGTAATAAATTTAAGTATACAGGGTCGTTCATAAAGTCGTGGCACAAAGTTTCATTTTTTTAAATGAAACCCTCTGTATATTATTACATATTTTAATTCTTCTTCTAAGCAAAAATCGAAATACACACAATGTACCTCAAACCAACCGTTTCCGAGTTATTGACTTTTGAAAATATCACTTAAACAATTTGATTTAATTTATTTCGATATGTTCAGTTTCACTTAACGATGCCATTCTGCCGAAACTGTGAAACTTAATAATATTTGACATTAGTTCTTCGTTCGTTGAAGTTAGCATTTATAGATGTATAAAATTAGAGTATATCAAGTCAACATTTCATTCTCCAATTTATGTACATTGTGTATTACGATTATTGCTTAAAATTGAAGGAAGAATTCAAATATGCAATAATATAGAGGAAGTTTCATTTAAAAAAATAAGGTTTGATGTGACACAACTTTACGACCGACCCTGTATACTTAAATTTACTAGTCGCTAATAGGAATTTATAAGCCCTTTACAACAGTATCATAGTTTCGACAGAATGGCATCATTAAATCCAACCAAACACATCGAAATTAATTAAATCGAATTGTTTAAGTGATATTTTCAAAAATCAATAACTCGGAAACAGTTAATTTGAAGTACATTGTGTGTATTTCGATTTTTGCTTAGAATTTAAGGAAGAATTGAAATATCTAATAATATACAGGGGGTTCCATATAAAAAAGGGAAACTTTGATGTGCCATGACTTTATGAACGACCCTGTATACTTGAATTTATTACTGGCTTATAGACATTTAAAAATTCTATAACTTTTGTATTAATGATCTAATCCTAATAATCGATCGTTTCCACACATAAAAGCGAACCTGTATTTATTGCTTGTTATTTGATTTTGTCTTCGTTGTTCTTATTTGTTGTGTAATATTTATTATTTATACAGGGTGTGAGACTACTTAAGTGTTATTTGTTGTGGTCTGTGCTCCTGTATGGTGCCGAGTCCTGGACATTGACAGAAGCATCAACACAGAAGCCTTTGAGATGTGGATATACAGACGACTTCTGAGATATCCTGGGTAGACCACGCTAATCTCCTGGTAATCTCCACGGTAATCTCCTGGGTAGACCACGTATCCAACAAGACCGTTTTGGAAATGGTTAAAAAGGAGAACAAAAGTAGGCATTATCAAACAACGGAAATTAGAATATCTGAGACACATAATGAGGAACCAAAAGAGATATGGTCTACTTCAGTTGATACTCCAGGGAAAGGTCTTAGGCTAAAGAGGACCTGGAAGGCGCAGAATCTCCAGGTTGAAAAACCTCAGAACTTGGTTTTCCTTTTCGACAGGAAGATTATTTCTAAAATAATATTTCGAATTTTTTTAGAAAGAAACAGTTCGGAAGGTGCCCGGTGGCGTAGAGGTACAGCTCTCGTCTACCAATCCAAAGATTGTGGATTCGAATCCCACACCCGGCATTTCATTAGCCGACTATTTTCAATAAAATAAAAATTGTTTGGGTACCGAGGTCGACTCAGCCTTAAATGAGTACTTGGGATTCACAATCCTGAGGTAATAATAGGCGGTTGAAGCGTAATGCTAGCCACATTACCTTCCTGGTATACCGAACGGCTCTAGTCTACCTTGCCTACTCCCAAGGCGTTAAACGCTATATACGCGGGAGCTATGTTTTATGATATGTTTTTTGGCTAAGTCAAACATGTGTCTTTGACTACAATTATATGACTTTTATATACTTCGTACGTGACTTTATAAATTATACCAATTAACTAATATATCTCCGCACAGAAAAATCCCGCCTATATGCACACGTTAAACGTTGTCATTAGCGACCTACGGTTCCAGTAATCGACCAACTGTTGATATTTTATTAAATCAATTTAAATTTACGGCACGTTAATATGCCAGATAAGCCCGATATTACTGATTTGGCTTATCGGTCATTATGTCTTAATTAAAATTTAATAATGAAGTTCATTCTGGGTTTGCTTTAAAGCAACGGTCATTAACGTATAACCCTTCAATAATATTTGTTGAGTTTGAAATTTTAGAATTGTTAAAAAATAGTTTCTAAAAAAGGTATACGTTAAATACCGAAAAGCTTGAAATAAATGAGAATTTATTGAAGAAAAAGTATGTTGAATCGTTTCCAGTTGGTTGCTAGTTGTAATATTTAACTAGTTATAGAATTATTAGCTATTTTTTCACCTTATTGGATAGTGTGTTGACGAATGGATAACTAAGTATCAAAAACTCTCACTTTTAGTTAGCCAAGAAAGATCGGACTATGGATGTAGATTGAAGTATAGTGGCTTTCTGCATTGTTGAGATAATATCTTCAGACATTTATTATTTTTAAACTATTCTTCAGATGACTTGGTACTAAGCCCGTCAACGACATAATTATCGGGACCACAACTACCTTTTTCCATATCCCATATTTTTTGGACTTCTCGAAGTTTACTGTATTTCTCTATTTTTTCGTGATATTTCTGATATATATTATTATTTGCTGGAATTGATATATCGATCAGGTAAGTAATTTTTTCCTCTTTATCTACCAGAGTAATGTCAGGCCTATTATGACTCACTGTTCGGTCGGTAAGTATAGTCCTATCCCAGTATACTATCTCGGATCCTCCTCAACACTGGCCGGCTTATATTGATCGGTCGTGTATGTTCCTTACTTCCTGTCTTGAGTCAGTAACTTCTTATGAATAATACCTGCCACTTGATTATGCTTTTCTAAATACTTTGTTCGTGCTAATATCCCACAGGCTGATAAAATGTGGTCTATTGTTTCTGGACATTTATGGCATTTTCTGCATAAATCAGAGTCCACTGATCCACCCAGGATATATTTAGCATAATTGCGGGTCTTAAATATCTGGTGCTGGATGGCGATGAGGAAACCTTCAGTTTCTAGATTCAGGTAACTCTGCATTGCCAATTGAAGTGATTGAGGAATATCAATTTCAGCGTGCGTCGTATTATTATTATATTTAGATACTAGTGATATAAGGAAAACAATAACAAAGTTTAAAAATTTAGCATTTTTAGTAGGTAATTCACGTTTAATGACGTTTAAAGTACACTCAGATGCAAAAAAACGGAAAATTTTTTGGTCAAGTTTAAACTGTTATATTTTTTTCATTTTTAGCTCTATTTCGTAGAATTTTCTAGCAAACTGTGTATAAATAACTGTAAAATATAATTTTTCGTTCAGAATCATGCCTCCTGAATATTTTGTTTATTACTCATGTCAACACATGACTTTAATTTTTAAGATCAAAATGAACAATGAACTTGCCACAAACATTTTGCAATTTCTTCAATTATCGTTACTTTTTATATAACATAATGACGAGGTGGCTTTGGTGATTATTGTTGGGTACGATTGAATATGGTTCCTAGCATAATAATTAATAAAATTAAATTTTAATAGAGTTCTAATCATGACATTACGACAATAGTCACCAAAGCCACCTCGTGATATGAAAAAATAACATCATAAAGTAAGTAATGATAGATGAAGAAATTGCAAATTGTTAGTAAGTTCATTTCGCTCCTAAAAATTAACCAAGGCATAAGTCAAAAAAGAAAATACGAAAATACTCAGTAGGCATGGCTCTGATTGAAAAATAATGTTTTAGGAAAAGTTACTCACGAAATTATTGCACAAGGTGTTTTAAAGTTAGGGTAAAAAAACAACCCTTCAATTAACCCTGTCTAATAAGCCAAATACTAAAGTTTATAAAAAACTGATATATTTATATACAGTTCGCTAAAAAACCATGAAAATAGGGCTAAAAGTAAAAAAATATAACACCTTAAAATTGACGAAAAAATTTCTCTGTTGCGTTTTTTTGCATCTGAGTATATTAATAATTAATAGTAGCAAAATAATCCCCCCACAATAAAGTCTTAACCTGTAACAACTATTTTTTTGGTGTTTATAAGTAGTTTAAAATAAAAAAAAATGAAATAAAAAAAAATAATACGTAGTAGAATTAGTTTTGTTTGTAACAACTTTATTACAAAATCTGAAATTTTAGAGATTCTTAATAGCTTTTTGACTACCCTTCAAGTTTTATTTAAAACAAAAAGATCAAGCAGAAGTACTTAATCATAGTAGAGTTTCGTAAAACCCAATTAATTTTCCAATAATATATGCACCTGGAGCAGCGAAGAAATAGACTCTATAATTGGATTGCCGTACTATCGTCTGGTAATTAACCAGGAATAATTTCAGCCATTTATTTCTTCTGTGCGATTTCGCGTTGAAACAGAATAACCTTTCAATAATATAACGACATGCTATTAAAATCGTGTAGCATCGTATATCAGTATCGTGCTAATTAATTAATTGACATCAATTAACCATTAAAAGTAATATTTAATTTGTTCAGATGGTCTTAATGCGTGGATAAGAGAGTAATATATCTTTTATCCGCGCAATAAATACAACAGTTAATACCTGGAACGCCATTTCTTGACGTGTATTATTTGTATCATCGTTTTATACAGGGTGGTCCAAACTGTATTCCGCGAACTTCGGCAGCATATTCTGCAGATAAAAATAAGTAAAAATGTTCGTTTAAATGTATGTCCTAATATGCTTATTTTCGGAGATACAGGGTTTTCATTTTTATTTCGATTTTTTCCAAATCATTTCTGAAGTAATGTCAATATTTGGATGAAAATTAGTATCTGGGAGTTTTCTGACAGGGTGATATAACTGTATGGAAATTTGGAAAAGTATAAACGGGATTAACCATTTTAGAACAAGCAAAAATCTTTATGAAGAATGAATTTTTCTCAAAATGTCAATATTAAAGAAGTTTTTCCTCTTGTAAAGACCAACCCGGGGACATGCTCCAATATACAGGGTGGTCCGAACTGTATTCCGGAAACTTCGGCAACATGTTCTGCAGATAAAAATAAGTAAAAAAGTTCATATAAATGTATGCCCCAAAATGCTTAGTTTCGGAAATACAGGGTGTAGAAGTTTCATTTTTATTTTGATTTTTTCCAAATAATTTCTGAAGTAACGTCAATATTTGGATGAAAATTGGTGTCTGGGAGGTTTTTGACATGAGAAAATTGATTTCGATGTCAATATGGCTCCTACTTGTAGAGGGCACCACCTACGTATTTTTTAAATGGTTTGAAGAGTAAAAACTTTTCGTCCGTATCTGTATAAAAGTAGCTAGTTAAAAAATATACATTTACGACGTTTTTCACGTAAAAAAGGTCTCTTAGTAAAAATCGCTACGAGTAATTGCTCTCGAGATATTTGGAATCGAAATTACCAATACCTGTCCTCATTGACATATATTTGAAATGTTTTTGTGCCAAAAGTTCTACAGAGACTGTTTTAATTTAATAATTTATGATTAATTTAAAAAAATAAAAAGTTCCCAAATTTCTCATTTCAGTCAAATAACTATCTATTCAACATGTTTATTTTTACTCATATGTATTGACTATTTCCATTGTAAATATCTTGAGAACGGTTGCTCGTAACGATTTTTACCAATAGACATTTTTTTACGTAGAAAATTACGGAAATGTTTATTTTTTCATTCTGTAATTTTATACAGGTACGGAGAAAAAGTTATTACTCTTCAAAATAGTTAAAACACATGTAGGTGGCGCCCCCTACAAATAGGAGTCATATTGACATCAAAATCAAATTTTTCATGTCAAAAAACTCCCAGACACCAATTTTCATCCAAATATTGACGTTACTTCATAAATTATTTGTAAAAAATCGAAATAAAAATGAAACTTCTACACCCTGTATCTCCGAAACTAAAGCATTTTAGGACATACATTTATATGAACTTTTTTACTTATTTTTATCAGTAAAATATGCTGCCGAAGTTTCCGGAATACAGTTCGGACCACCCTGTATACTGTATAGTGTATTGTTCGCAAAAGATACATGAAGACAGACTTAAGAGATAAACTCTGTCTCCCTCTCTTTCTCCCTTTTTATGTTAAATGGTTCTTTTTCTGTCTATAATATGATACGTGATCGAAGTAGGAACAAATTTTCAGTATGCAAAAATCCTTAATAAAATGATAACTGAAAGAATTTCTTCTTATTTGGTTGTTATTATAGTTATTTATAAATTTTCATCTTTCCTATGTCTCGTTTATTAAAAATTAGACTAATAGAGTATATCACTTCTCGCGAACTATTTGTCTTCATGGATTTCGTGTCCTATCTCTTATGAATACAAATTAACTTGAAAACGTGACCAAATTATAAAACGGCAAATATTATGCCGTCGCCTATTGTTTCATACTCAAAATATGTGTATATAATAGCATATATTTGAAACAAAACGTTGTAAATAAATTATAATGGATCATAATGTTTAAATTTTGTTGTTAAACATGTCATAGGCTCATAATGAAACGTCCAGGATGGCCATCTTAATATATTTTTCGTATTAGCTTAAAAATGATAATAATGCACAAAATTCCAAAAAAACATTCCACTTCCCAGCAATATTAATAATACATACTTATCTCTTTTGAATATTTTTCTCTTAACTGCGTTTAGAAGAATTGAAAAATCACTTGCCGACATTCTGGAGAAATTTTTCCAATTCATTATCCTCGCGGTCATTTAACAGCGGACTGTAATAAAAATTAACGGTTATGGCTTTATCAATTTCTTTCTAGATATAACTGTGAATACCATTAACTAACAGTCGTCGGTTATTTCTTTCAGAATATCTGATATAGATACATATTACCCATTAAAAATGGAATGTTATATAATTTGTGCTGGGTGAATTTACCATGGAATCACCGTTTGAAAAATACCATAATGTTATAATATACACTTGGATAAAAATTTGTATTTATTCTCTGATTCGTTGGACTCGTCTCTGCCCCGAATAGCAGAACTTAATAGAATAGTCCAATCAGTGGGGGGACATTATAGGCCTCTGCCATACAAAAGGTGGTGTAGTAGTAATTTTTTAATATGTTGTTAAGGTTTAGGTCTTGATGAAAAATCCAAGTTTTTGACATTGGGGTGCGACCGCTCGAGCCGCCACCTTGAATTAAAGATACAAAAAACTGTATTTTTCAAAATATATCCGCAGCGGTTAATCTTACGATCAAAATGTTGGAATAAAAGTTAGATATCGATATTTTTTCTATGTATCAAGTATAACGGGACATCGTAAAAAGGGCGGAACAATTTGGGTGGAGTAAAAATTTGGGCGGAGGCAAAGACTTTGGGAATGATATCTTTACATAACGTTTGCGATACCATTGAGAAATATTGCGACGTTCATCTAAACTGGTCCGAGCAACACGTCGATACCAGGACTACACGCATTAGTCGAGACAAGGAAGACTTGAAGAAACTCCTAAAATGGTTTACTCAGCATCCTCCCTTCCCCGAAACCAATTAGATTTTTTCCATCAGTACAGGAGTTGTCGGGGATGATAAGATTAACTGTCATTTGGCCAGAAAAAAAGGTATCGAGGTGATGTCGAACGTGGTTGTCACGTTCGAAAATTTCGGATCCATCACACTTAAACGCAAAGACAAGGTCATCCCATTGGCAGCAGTCAACAGCAGCATAAAAGTCG
The DNA here is from genome assembly GCF_002938485.1 of Sitophilus oryzae. NCBI lineage: Eukaryota > Metazoa > Arthropoda > Insecta > Coleoptera > Curculionidae > Sitophilus > Sitophilus oryzae. The sequence goes on along the minus strand of NW_022145960.1, from coordinate 1,471,052 downwards.
GGGAAGCAACAATTTCCATCAATCCACTCATGCTGTTTCAAAGAATGTGCATTGCGAAGAAATCCGACGACGAGTTGAAAGACTATCTTGAATTTGAGCTTGCTCCATTTCCTTTGTCGCTTTTTTCAGAGGAAGGAATACGCAAAAATACGAAATCTTCATTGTATAAAGTTTTTACACAACTTCCAGAAAGTGTGGAATTCGGAGATAACCAAATCAATGTTTTGGATGGAGGGTACCTTTTGCATAAATTTGTATGGCACCGTAATGATTCATTTGCCCGCATTTCCGAAAAGTACGTTCAATATGTACGACATTACTACGGTTCACATGCAGTCGTTGTTTTTGATCGATATCCGAGTGATGGAGCCAAAAGGAATACCAAGGCCGCAGAAAGACTTCGCCGATCGAAGCATATGTCTGCGGATGCTCTCTTCGATGAAACAATGCCCGTTCAAGTTTCCCAGGAATTATTTTTAGCCAACGAAAACAATGAAGACCGTTTAATTTCGATGCTCACCAAAAAAATGGAGCAGGCTGCTATTACTATATATACTGCTATTATATGCTGATGTGTTGATTGTCTGAACAGCGATTTCCTTGTTTGTGCTCAAAATTTGATGCTGTTTTCGTAGTTGGCGAAGACGTTGACCTTCTCGTTTTGCTGACAGTATTGGCACCGTCTCAAGGAAACATCTAATAATGAATATATTATATAAATATATTCAGCTAATAGTTTAAAACATAAAAAAGTAGCTGAGAACATTCTGTTTCTCCATGCTTTTAGTGGCTGTGACATGACATCGTCAATCTTGAACCAAGGAAAAATGAAGTTTTGTTCGCTTCTCCAGAAAACAGTAAGACTCAGTGACACCATTGGCATTTTTTATGAATTCCATTGGCATTTTTTAATATCAGGATGCAACACCAGAGGATTTTGCTGATTCTGGAGCACGCTTTCTCGTTACTTTGTATGGTGACAACTTGGAAGAAGACACCTTAGAAGAAATCCGGTACCAACGTTTTGCTAGATCAACCACAAAAAGTAAATCCAATCTTGTTTCATTGCCACCAACGAAGGATGCTGCGCGGTATCATTCTTTCAGGACATATCAAGTCCAGAAATGTTATGGAATCGAGAAAAAACCTGAAGACTGGTGCTGGAAACTGGGCAGCAGTGGGCTTGTTCCACTCACCATGACAAAACAAGCAGCACCCGACAACTTATTGAAATTAATTTCATGCACTTGTAGAAAAGGATCCGGGGCAGCATGTGGTTGCAGGAAAGCTGGGTTGAAGTGTTCAGTTGTATGTGGCTTCTGCAGTGGTCAGTCATGTGAAAATGTCCCGTAGGTTCACATCGACATTGAGGACGAAGATGACCAAGACTTAACAATGGAAGAGCAATATATTCCCATAAGCACCGATTACGATGACACCGAAGACAATACTCAAAACGTTATTAATAACCGACCCAGATCATCAAAGAAAAGAAAACGCTAATAAATCGCCATGGCACTACCTTATTTTTCAGTTTTTTTTATGTTGTGCGTTATATTTCAATGAGACATATGAAGGTAATAACATATTTTTTTCGCTCCGTGGCACTACCTTTACCAGCCGCTGCTGTTTATACCTATGCAAAAATAGCGAGAATTTCGGAAAAATTACAAATTGGGGAGTTTTTCTATTTTTTGGAAAATATGTTCAACTTTTCGTCACTGTACCTTCTATCCAAGATGGCGGCTCGAGCGGTTCCACCCCAAGGTCGAAAACTTGGATTTTTTGTCAAGACAATGACTGGACTAAGAAGAAGAATAACGTTTTTTACATTACTATCCGATGGTTTTTCATATAATAAACTATTAAATAAATATTGCATCATGTCTCGGTCTCGTTCTAGGCCGAGAATTTCTTTTTCTCTCGATCGGTCGGGTCTTAGTTACAACACGCTTCGCAAAAAGAGGTAATGATCGAATAACTATTTTCAGTATAACAATGAAATATTTAAACAGAAATATGGGTTACCGATGCGATGGGTTCCCCAATTTCACCGTTATTCGCAGAAATATTTATGGCAGATTTTGAAAAGAAGCTATTTAAAAACAAGAGTAGTTTAATATCAAAAATAAATTATTCGGCAAGATATGTAGATGACATTTTTTGTATTTGGTCAGGCACCGAGATAAATTTAAACAGTTTTTTAACATTATTAAATTCAATTAACCCGAGAATACAATTTACTGTTGAAAAAGGTATTAATACCATCAATTTTCTTGATGTTACAAGTATAAAACAGTCTAATAGATTACAATTTGATATTTACAGAAAACCCACTACCACAGACACTGTAATACATAGTCAATCACAGCAATCCCGGCAAATCAAAATGTCACCCTTTGTTTCCACTGAGCCCAGAGAATTTTAAAAAAGACTTAAATATTATTAAACAAATCGCCATCAACAATGGATATAAGTGTTCCCTTATTGATAATATGCTAAAGAAAAAACAAAAGAAAATATTAATGAAAACTTTTTATTCCGCTAATTCTAAAGACAATAACAATTATCGACTTTTAAACTACATTCCTAATTTAACTAAGAAAATATCAAATAATCTCAATAAAATCGGATGTAAAACTATTAACGTAAATAAAAGAAATTTAGGTCAAATTTTATTAAATAATAAAGACAAAACTAATGTCAAAAATAAGTCGGGTGTATATAGGGTGGATTGCAATGATTGTGATGCCGTGTACATAGGCCAAACAGGTATAAATTTAGATATAAGGATTAAAGAACATGTAAAGTCTATTAATAATCTCCAGCATAGTTCTGGTCTTGCAACTCATTGTATAGTGAATGATCACAAAATTAATGAAAACTCAATTAAGTTACTACACACAGAAACAAAAGGTAGACGCTTAAATTACATTGAACAGTTAGAAATACTAAAATCTGTTAAAAACGAAAATAATGTTAACGACCAACAAGGATTTCTAAACACATTTTTTATTACCCTTATTGTAAACTCTCTGAACCCACCCCCATAGCAAATATATATATATATATATATAGTTACAGTGTAGTTAGACAATTAGTTCTTAAAAAACTCTTGAAAAAGGCCTAACAAGCTGAAACATATATGTAGAGTTAAAGTTACTCTTATTAAAAGTTTTTTGATACATCTAAAAGCGTATTTTATTAAAATACTCGTCAATCAATTTTCAGCCCTTTTCTTTTAATGATATTTTATACTTAATTTAAATAACTGACTACTCAAACAAAATAACTATATTTAACTAATTCTAGAAATTCTTTGTTAGGCTCGATTTACAGCAGCTCGGTGAGTAAATTACGCCAGCAGTGCCGGAACCGTTTAAACGAACCAACTTTATTCCATAAAACATGATTATTTATTCGCTGCCCTGAGGCCTGTCTATTTATTTCGCGTATTTACCAAGTTCTGCGCTTTGCACCGTTTCAACCGACGACGACCACGGTCTTATCAGATTTAAAGCTACGTTTACGGATTAACAGTAAAAAAACACTGTTACTACTTAAGACTGGAGAAACATTTGCCAATACGAAATAAGAACACGATCACTTATGTAATAGATGCCGGGCATTTCAGAGGACTGTCATTCATAACTCGTATGTAAATTTGAATAAGATCATATCAAATAGGGAGATTGGTATCTAATTTATTAGATCAATTTCTTTAAACAAATATATTCATGGTCAAGAAATGCATACGGGATGTTTTTTAAAAGTGGCTCACCCTTATAACTTTTTTTTTAAATCGAACTTTAGTATATTAGTATATGACATAAATCGGGTATAGATTGACGACGATTGACGAGTATTTTAATAAAATACGCTTTTAGATGTATCAAAAAACTTTTAATAAGAGTAACTTTAACTCTACATATATGTTTCAGCTTGTTAGGCCTTTTTCAAGAGTTTTTTAAGAACTAATTGTCTAACTACACTGTAACTATATAGTTACAGTGTAGTACTGTAACTATATAGTTACAGTGTAGTTAGACAATTAGTTCTTAAAAAACTCTTGAAAAAGGCCTAACAAGCTGAAACATATATGTAGAGTTAAAGTTACTCTTATTAAAAGTTTTTTGATACATCTAAAAGCGTATTTTATTAAAATACTCGTCAATCGTCGTCAATCTATACCCGATTTATGTCATATACTAATATACTAAAGTTCGATTTAAAAAAAAAGTTATAAGGGTGAGCCACTTTTAAAAAACATCCCGTATGCATTTCTTGACCATGAATATATTTGTTTAAAGAAATTGATCTAATAAATTAGATACCAATCTCCCTATTTGATATGATCTTATTCAAATTTACATACGAGTTATGAATGACAGTCCTCTGAAATGCCCGGCATCTATTACATAAGTGATCGTGTTCTTATTTCGTATTGGCAAATGTTTCTCCAGTCTTAAGTAGTAACAGTGTTTTTTTACTGTTAATCCGTAAACGTAGCTTTAAATCTGATAAGACCGTGGTCGTCGTCGGTTGAAACGGTGCAAAGCGCAGAACTTGGTAAATACGCGAAATAAATAGACAGGCCTCAGGGCAGCGAATAAATAATCATGTTTTATGGAATAAAGTTGGTTCGTTTAAACGGTTCCGGCACTGCTGGCGTAATTTACTCACCGAGCTGCTGTAAATCGAGCCTAACAAAGAATTTCTAGAATTAGTTAAATATAGTTATTTTGTTTGAGTAGTCAGTTATTTAAATTAAGTATAAAATATCATTAAAAGAAAAGGGCTGAAAATCGTCCATCTATTTTAATATTATTTTGTATGTTTTGCATAATATGAAAAATGTTAATTTTTTTCATTTAACAAAGGAATAATATACCAGGGTGTTCCGTTAAAAAAATCATCCACTCATACATTCATACCTTTTTGATTCACCTTGTAGAAGTTAAAATATTTTTCTGAAATACATCTTAACACATACTTTAGGTTGGCACTTTCCTAAGTGCGGCGTTACACGGTCCGTTTGTGCGGCATCCCGTTTTGCAGGATGCCGCAGAAACGGATCGTGGCCTCCAATTATACGATCCTGCAAAAACGGATTGCGGGACCTTCGTGCAGCTACTACGCACATTTTGATATTGTGTGGCAGACGCGAAGGAACTATGTCCCTTTCAAAATTAAACATTGTTTTATTACTTGAAGCTAAAAATTTATTACGAGAGCCGAAATGCCGTAAAACCTGGGTTCATCCTTTTAATTCCGAACGCGAAAGAAGACGAAGATTTGAAAATGTTATTCTAAAATTCGAAGTACAATGATAAATTCTTTGGCTACTATCGGATGTCTCAAAAATCTTTTGATGTATTGCTTGAAATATTGAGACCCAACATCACGAAACGAAAGACGACAATGAAGATTCACCCATGCCCTTTGTCGTGCATCTTTGTTGGAATATTCAGGGTTTGATTTGTCCCAAAGGGCAGGTAGCCCATGAATTAGCTCGATAAATTGGTCCATATCAAACATATTTTGCTTTTCGCGATCAAAGCGGCATACCGCAGAAACGTACCGTGCTACAGTTTACATTCAACTGACTGTGTCGTCACCAAGGTTCCTGCATCCCGCAATGCTGCGTCGCCGCACATCCCGCAAAAACGGATGGTGTTACATCTGCCATGCCATCTCATGCGATATTGCCATACCGCAAAACGGGACCCGCAGTGCGGAATCTGCAAAAACGGACCATGTAACGCCGCACTAACAAAATGCCTAAGTTTTTTTATTACAGGAGCTACAGACGCATTGTTGCCGGGCCCGTAGGAAAAACTTTGAACCCTGGCAACTAGTTGATATTAGCAAAGAATATTATTGTTTGGCTTTAGTTAGTTAGGGATAGTATGTCTATATATTTTGCATTTTTTTTAATAATATTCTGTTCTTACACTGCAATAATACTTGTTATTTTGGATGTAGGAAAATTATTTTTAATGTTTTTAAACAAAGACTGGTTTAATAAATAATAATAACAGTAATAATTTGTTATACCTATTAACAACAAAATTTAGAATCATTTAATATAAACATTTTTTTAAGTAGTAGCAAAATATAAACAACAAATTAGATGTCAAAATTATTTATATTAGATCCTATTTAAAAATAATATAGTCTCTAAATTTTTTGTGGCAACGTTTGTTTATTAAATAATAATAATTACAGAACTAATTTGTTATATTAACAACAAATTTTAAAATCACGAAATATAAACATTTATTAATTTTCTAAGCATGCATTGTAATGGAAGGAAAATAAATAAAAAAAATTAGAAATCAAAATTATTTATATTAGGTACTTTATATTACTATTTAAAAATAATATTTACTTTTACTGCCATTTACTTTAAAAAATAAATGAAATATTTCTTCGCAAAAAACTACATGTAAGACAATTAGCATAAACAAAATACAAACATCTTTAACTTTTTTTTAAATTGACACGTGTAAAACTTTCAATTTAATTTTCTCATCCCATAGTTTGAGTTCGATAACCCCCCCCCACCATACTTAACCACATTACTTAAATATGATTATTAAGTTCAACTAATTCATATTATTAAAACATCTAAAATACAAATACCTATGTATTTTTAAAATTAATTGTAAGTTCATCTTATCTCTCTTAAAATTGCTACTTCTCAAAATGTCCCATTAAAAAATAGACCATATATCATATAAAATTAAATAATTGAAAGATCGGGCTACGGAAAATCACACAACTTTTCGGAAAAATTTTGACCACCTGCACGCGCACACAATCGTCAATTAAAAAAAACTACTATTTTAGTATTTTAAATATTTTAATAAACGCAAAAATAGCACAGTATTTATAAGGCGAAGTTATAAAAATTTGGAAGAACTAATATTGCACTGACGCACATAAAAATCAAACGAATACTAAATTTCATTTATCAAAAGCATTCGATAGTCGTGGCTTAACGATAACCATTTAGTCGCACGGCGAGGTTGTCACATACGCCTTAGTATACAAATGAATGAATGATTTTATTCGAATAAAACCATTCGATAGTTGAAATCACTCATTCCGTAACCATTCGATAGTCTAATTCATTCGATAGTTCCCATCGCTACTGGCAACTGGCAACCCCTAGTTGCGGCAAGTTTTTGACAGGAACCCTGTGAAAAGTGTATTCTCCTATTCATAGATATACGTATACATTAGGTTTTGATTATAAATACGATGAGCGGTAATAATCATGCAGCCGGATCTTAGACTATTATGGTTTCTGCTTTGATTTAGATTAAAAAAGAAAATTTAGCCTGTTGCCCTCGGGTATCTGTCAAATTTCACATTTAACGTAACAAATTGCTAAAAAATGGGGTTCCTGGCCGAATTTCGAAAAGCTTTATTTGAAAAAGTCTACATAAGTTTATTAATTTTTAACCAAATATTTTCAGGGCTGGTAGATTTTCTAATGACTGAAAAGAGACAGTTCTAATCATCTGTTGATGATGCTAACATGGTTAGCGAAAAAAAGAGTGTTTTGGTGTATTGTCGCGATTTAATATTTTATTTTGCTGTTGTAACACCAAAGGTTCCAACCCATAACTGAAACCTGGTAGATCCCGATGAAATATACATATTTTCTCTTTACAGTTTTTCAAATAAGTCAAAAATAACGGAGTTAGTTTACTTTGAAAATTAAAAAATAGTTATTTTTTATACAAGACGATAAAATCGTCCTATTGCTGCCAAAAGTCACTAACTAACATTTTTCCGAACAACCAAATTCAATCACTAACTATGTTTTGAAGCGGAGAATCGACTGTAAAAGTCATTAACTACGATTTCTGGCTATTTATGTTTTATTTTAATACCGAATAGTTACTAACTATAACATCTTTATGCAATGCAATTCATTTTTAGACGCATTTTTTCGGAAGTAATAAAAAGTAAGTTAGTGACTTTTGGCAGCAATGGGACGAAATGGTATTTTATCGTCGACCGAAAAGATTAATTCACGAGCGATAAAATCGCTCGTGAATTAATTTCGGGAGACGATAATGCAATAATTTTATCGTCGTGTATAAAACAATATTTTTTTCCATAGCGAGTTACGTTTCAAAAAATATTCAGAAATTATTATTTCAAGGAATTTATTACGAGTAGAAAAAATATTGTGCTGGGTTGGTGTTGGTTTCTATGTAATTTGACAAATAAATAAAGCTGTCTCTTTAGTTGTCTTTAGTTGCTTTTGAGTCAATATTTTTTAATTCTCTTTCGTGTCGATTGGTGATTGAATTGGAGCCAGAAATGGCTCAAAACGAAATAAGTAAATTACCAACAGATATTCAGGCTGAGGCGACAAACGCCATATCCAAACCAGGGTTGGCAAATATGATATTTATATAAATATCAAATATCGGATATATATCCGATATATATCAAGTTTTGATATTTATTTTTGTTTTTATTTTTTATGTAAAACTGCGTTTAGTAAGTATCAAGTAAAATCAAGAGCTCAGCAAATATTTTTATTTCAACTTAATTATTGTTGCTTTGCACATAATAGGGACAACATTAAAACAAAAGTATATAAAAAATATACAGAAATTCTAAAAAAATAAATGAAAATTAAAAAAAATAGATATTCTAAAACTAACAACAAACAAATTTATAAATGGTAAATCATTGTCAGATTCGTCAGAGTCAGAATCAATTGATACTGTTTCTGGCAAAATTTTTGGTACATTTGTAGAATCCCACATCCAATCAATATTATCTTTTTTGTTTTTTCTTTTCTTTCTGATTGTTGTATTTAAATAAAAAGGTCAATTTTCCAGCTTTTTTGTTCCCAAGCCTATTACGCAGTTTCGATTGTATGAGTCCAAAAGATGAGAAAGTTCTCTCAAGAGATGCAGTAGAGGCAGTCGCAGTAAGCACCTGTTCACATAAAGACAGGAAGTGTTTCTAGTAATAAAAATATGTACAATATATGTATGTATAATAAAAATGCATATGTACGTCGTGCCGTAAACATGTTGACTTTTTTAACGTAGAAATTTAAAAAAAGAGTTGAGATTTTTTTTTTATAAATATCATGATATATATCATGCCAACCCTGATCCAAACTACTTCCATTTAAATCCTGAATAACTTATGAAAAGGAATACAAACATTTTCAAAAATGGAAGCAATTAAAAGACGTGCGAGAAGAAATAAAGTTTTTAACCTCTCCTCGCTGTTAAAGTATCATTTAATCTACCCTTGCGGTTAAAGTACTATTTTATTTACTATTTTTAATAGATATATAAGGCAATTTTAGTTGCTATGGAAAAAAATATATTATTTTTCGCTTAAATTTTGAGAACTACTGGCTCTTTTCTATTTTTTTTTTCTTGTAAATTTAATCTACTACATATGTACAATCATGTTTTTTAACTAAAAACTAAAAAAATCTTCAAAAAATTCCAAATTTTCAAAAAAATTTGCGCAAAAACCTCATAGACGTGATTCTGGGGTCAAAATATATTACCCCTAAAAATATTTGTACTTATTTAAAAACTCACCCTGTATATTTTGCTATTTCCTTAAAGGGAAATTAAAACAACTTTCGTTGCACGTCATCAATGATACCATGCGTCGTCTTATGGAGTTTGCTGGTGGTCGTATTTTGATGTGCAACCAAAGTTATTTTTTAGGTAATCTGTTCTACTTTTTTCCTATATAACAGGCTTCTCTTATTTTTTATGCAAGTTTTGTTGCATCTCAGCAGTTTTTACATATTTTTTATGTAATTTTAAAACCCATCATACATTTTTCATGTTAGTAGAGATTGTAAACTTAAAAACTCCCATGTTTAATTATCAATACGTCTTATAGCTCTTAAAATTACAAATATTTCTTTTACGACCAACCATAACGTCTAAACTTCTTATGGAAGGTCGAAAGGCACTGAGCTCATAATTCAGTGAGACTTTTTCCTGAAACACCTCATATGTACAGGGTGATTCAAAATCGGCGCCTTGGTTACCAAAGAAAATACAAAGTAAAAATGCAATGATACTAAAAGAAATTCGGATATCCATTGTCTATTTATTTTCACATGACATGGTTTCGAGATGTATCATTGTGCCGTTATCAAGTCAAATTGTAGATATTTGCATACTTGGATTTGTAAAGATGTTAAAAAAATTACTTCTTTAAATTTACTATTTCTTCCAATGAGGTTCCATTTGGAAAATCCGAGTTTAACTCCCAAGTAGCATTTGGACGTTATCTAACGTCGGGTATACGTCGCGTTCAATAAACCCGACGTCGGGTACCAACGTCGGTTCGACCGCCTGACGACCCTTATTTGCACCTAAATGGGGAATACAGATTCGGGTCGCTTCGACGTCGGTATCTGACCTAATAGGGAATGTAATCCTACCAATTACCAACGTCATATTACGTTGGATTTAAGTTACTTAAAATTCGTCGCTAAGCACTTACGTTACGTTTGGTTTCATATTCGCTACCAAGAATAAATAAAAACCTAACCTAACTACCTAATTACGAATGGATTCATAATCACTCCTCGAATATAACTATAAGTGCCTAAGTATCTAATTTCATATTATAATAATTCTGAATCGTTAATCCAGACATCAGTTTTGTCAACGGAAGTCACTTTTTTGATATATCTGATTAAAATACTCCGGAAAACAACGAGCGCCTTCAAAATTAGGTAGATTTATGAAATAAAAATATCTATAAAAAAGTAACTCGCAAAATATTTTTTTAATTTTCTAGCTGGTTTAATCATAAAACTGTACTGTGGTTCTCCCCAAACTCAACCTTATCAATATTATTCTACTAGAAATCGAATTGTGAATATAAATTTTAAAAACAAAAAACGATTTTAAAATGGCTGACTATCTGACTTGTTAAGAATGGCGGATTTCTGTGTCCGACTTAATATGAACTACCAATATACCAATTCCGACCGGGTCTCCAACATTAGTCGTCTCACACGACCGATGTCATCAAACCGGACGACCGGCAATCGTATTATGATGTATATAATTCCAACGTACGCCACGTAACCTCACTTTGCGTATCAGTGATTTGTGGATTTGTGCAACTATATTTTAGTTTTTGTTTTCTCCTTAAAAAAATGGGCAGCCACTTTTTTAACCCTAACCTCACATGTGGGAGGAGGACGGGGTCTGCTGGCTAAGCTAAAAAATGAAATTAAGATGCACCAGTGTAATGCAACACCTCTTCTGGTTTGGTTTGGAGGCAAGACATCACTACTACTATTATTATTTTGCAAAAGCCTCGACCTCTTTCTGTAAAATGTAGATGAATATCTAAATGCCTTTTTAGTGTTTTTTTAGGCGTAAATTAAGTATGTCTACTTTTGTAAAAACTTTTTATTAGGTTATATTCATGATGTTCATTAGGTCGCAAATACTACTTAATGGGTTGTATTTACGGACGTAAATAGAGATACGTAAATTAGGTTATAAATATGAACATAAAATACAACAAAATATAATTGGACGTTACTTTAGGGATTATCAGTGAGACGTATCCTATTCGGACAACGGGTAGACGTCGGGCTAGTTCAAGTATATGTACGTCGTGCAAGCCAACGTGGGAACGACGTTGGGAAATTAATAAAAATGGTACGTTGTTATTTTGTACGTCGACAGATCGTTGGATTTACCGACTCGGATCCAACAACGTCGCTTTTAATAGGAAAGCGACGTCACCGGTCGTATCACCAGTACCCGACCTAAATTTGCACAAAGTCTGACGTCGCTTCAGGTCAGATTTAGTTCGAAGTCAGATAGATGCTACTTGGGCTCTAACTAACTTTTTAAGTAATTTCATACAAAGGTGGAAGGAATGGGAAGATACCTTTCTTGGGCACTGAAGAGCATATACTTAATCGATAATGGCCCCTACATAAATTTGAAAAAGAATCCTTTGTCTAAGATGGTAGCAGACGTTAAAAAAAACTCTAAAAGAATGTAACACCCTTATTGATCTTTCTTTAAAGAGGAAATTGCAAGTATCCAATCCCTCATTACCAAAATTGTATGCTTTGCCAAAAATTTATAAACCGGACAAGTCTATGCGCCCAATTGTTTCGGCTGTAGGTTCTCCGACTTATAATTTGGTAAAATGGTTATCAAGGGAGTTCGAAAATTTACCTGATCATGAACCTTCTTTCTCAGTTAAAAATAATATTGAATTCATTAACAAAATTAAAGATATAACATTGCATGAAGGTGAAATTTTGGTCTCATTTGATGTACTCGTATCTTCGTTGTTCCCAAGTGTTCCAATTCCACATACTTTAGGCTACTTGAAGGAATTACTGAACGCAAATGGTCTCGACAACAAAACTGTGAGTGAATATATTGAGCTTACATCGTTATGTACGAACAAAATTGTTTTCAATTTAATAACAACTTTTTTGAACAGCGGGAAGGTACAGCAATGGGTAATCCATTGTCTCCATTTTTGGCTAATTTATTTATGAGCAGGTTTGAAGTGGAGGCTAAGAATCAGTTTGAGTATTTTCCAAGAGTATGGTTTAGGTATGTGGATGATATTTTTGCTGTTTTTGACACACATTCAGACACCATAGATAATTTTATTTCTAAGTTAAATAATCGTTTTCCTTCCATTAAATTTACGCATGAAATTGAGAACAACGACAGATTACCATTTCTAGATGTATTAGTTATTAGAAATACTAATAATTGCCTGGAATTTGATATCTATAGAAAAAATACGACCACACGCAGATATATTCCTAATGAATCACATCATAGTGTTGAACATAAAATGGCTAGTTTAAATTTCTTAGTTCATAGATTACTTAGTTTCCCACTTTCCAACGAAAGATATGAAATAGAAAGATATTACATTAGGAATGTAGCTGAGTGTAATGGATATTCTCCTTCACTAGTTGATAAATTGATTAGAAAACGTAGGTATAGGTTAATGATTTCTGAAAATTCGACTTTTCAAGTGGAGAAAGATACGTCTAAATATTTTTCGATACCGTTTGATAGAGAGTTATCCCGTGGTCTAAAAGGAATTTTTAAGAATGTCAATTATAAACTTGTGTATGGTGCTAATAATGGATTACAACAATTATTAGGTAATCCAAAAGATAAAACACCTCCACTGGAAAGGTCGGGTATTTATGAAATTTCTTGTAAAGATTGTAATCAGAAATATGTTGGGCAAACTAGAAGATCAATATTAACTAGATTTAAAGAACATTTAGCTCAGATAAGATATGGTAGACCGGATAAATCTTGCGTTGCCGAACATATTGTTGATAAAGAACATTGTATAGATCTTAATAATTTAAAATTAATTAAACAAGTCTCAAATTACAGGCAATTAGATGCATATGAAAGCATCAGAATTAATAAATGTAAAGATAGTATGAACAGAGTCAACGGTCCAATTCCTTCAAGTTCTTTGTTCCTACTACTCTAGTGGCGGAAATCTAACTGTTACGCTCAGTTGGCTCTGATTCGGTTGGCTAGATTTTGCCACGCCCACTCGGTGCCCACTGAGCGAGTATATAAACGCTCAACTTGTAAATTGTACTTTAGTTTATAATCATCTGCTGATGATGCTGGTTAGCGAAACGCGCGTCCAGTGTAAAAGTAAAAGTGTTTTGGTGTATTGTGGTGATTTAGTGTTTTTATTTTGCAGAGCATATGCTGCCATATGGCAAGTTTCGGAATATTTCCATATTAACATATACATACTATGTTGAACCCACAATTTGATGTTTTATAGCTTTCGTTGTATTTTTTTTTATTTTGAATGATTTTCATGTGTTTCCATTTTTCATCAAAGTGGGCATATATCACCACATTCTTCAACTTTCGATTTTAGCCATACTACTGAACCGAATTGAATGAATGTATACTCATTCGACAAAGAATTTAATTCTCTGTTCTTAACCAATCAAATCAATAATTAGCTTTCCAACACTTTTTCCCAAGTGATCCCTCTAACAAATCTCATTTGACTGGTCTACTAGTAAAAATTTTTTTATCAAGACCAAGGTTGTCTTACTCGAAAAAGTTGCTCAGAACTTACGACCGAGAAAAACCAAAGGTTTTTGGTTTGGTTGTGATATCAAGAAAAACCTTTGGTTTTTCTTGATATAAGTAAAAACAATCTTCGGATTGTCACGGGGTTTCTAACAGGACACTGTCTCCTCAACGAACACCTAAGTAGGCTGAAGCTGAGAAACAACGGCAAACGCAGATTCTGTGGGGGAAAATGGGGAAACACCAGAACACCTTATCACTGAGTGCGCCGAGACGACGACCAATCGTGCCATGAACTTTGGTACGGCTGATGTCGAGGATGGAGAGCTGGCCTCTGTGTCAAATACTGGCTTGTTAAAGCCCTGAGACTGTTTGATGAGTTATAACTCGTTATAACGCATGAAAGAGGAACACACAATAGATCTGTAAGGTCGCGGTGATTGACTCCCCTCCTAAACATTCTACATTCTACAAGTTTGTCTTGGCCTTGCTTTTGCCCATCACTAGTACACACGCTGTCTGCAACACCTGTTTCGCATCTTTGATTATGTTTTAATGCTCCCTAAATCGTACAATTTTGAAGAGGTTTATGCTCTCCAATATACAAATTCAGACTTGTTACTCTAAATTGGTATTGTCTTTTTCTTCTGTGCAAATAATAATTTTAATTTTAGATAAAAAACGCAAAATTGTGAAGGGGTAAAATCGAGAGTAAAATTAAAGTACGACAAAACGGCACAATAAAAATTCTCTTCGGCGTCGCGTAATAAATTTAAGTGAATTATCTCTCCATTTTCAGCTTTTCGGGAAATGTACCATTAGAAAATCCGCATTTTAAAAGTAATGCGTTTAGATTTTACGTCCCAAGAAATATATAGCATACTAGAAATATACTGACATTTTTAACACATTTAAAGTGTCTGCTAACTGCATTTTTTTAAGTGTATATGGAATAATTTACCAACTGAAACGGTTTAGGTAATTAAGTTACGCTGGCCTGGATACCAGAGCACAAGGGTAACGAAAAGGCAGATGAAATAATGTCTAAGCAAGGCTCATCAATACCATTCATAGGCCCAGAACCCTTCTGCGGCGTTGCAAAAGCAGTTGCGAGAATGGCCAAGGAACGATGGGTGGCCAACAAATCTCTAGAATGGTGGAGAAACTCCCCAGGGCAGAGAAAGGCGAAAAAGTTCATAGTAGAAAAAATCGTCAAAATTCACGGAAGACCTGATAAGTAAAGACAGAAATACAGTCAAAGCTTTAGTGGGTCTACTATAACAGGGCATTATAAGCTGAATAGGTATCTAAAGGTAATGGATTGACAGATGAAGCCATGTGCAGGTTCTGTCAATCTGAAGAAGAAACGACAGAACACATTTTATGATACTCTTTATCATATTAACGCATTAATATACTTGCTTTACATGTGTACATATTTTTGAATTTCTTTACGCAGCTGGGAGTAAAAATTCAAGGTCGTGACACAACACATGACACACGAGAGAGAGGAAAAGTGGTAACGACAGTCTACGGCTTAGAAAAAATCGTCCGATTTAAATGAAATTTCGTATGTTAACAGATTGGACCAAGGCCAACTTAACCGGGTACGCCACGAGATACTGTGGCAGTTTTTTTGACATAAATAATGTCAAAAGTTGATGTCGTCCGATCGCGACCAAATTTGGTGGGTAGGCTATGGAGCGACGGTGTACACAGTTCCACCCTGCAAAGTTGGATACGACTTTTCGTTTACATCTTCATCAAGAATCTAAGGATTTTATATTGAAGAAAAATGTAGGTCGATTTCGGCATAGTTGGGGACGGTCTACAGGATGACACCTTCGTCTTTTCGAACCGATGCCGATGCCTTTAAATGGACGAAATCATCAGAATTTTTCTCAATTATGAAACATCATTTTCTCAATTATTTTTTTAAAATATGGCCCAAATGTCTAGTATTTAAAGGTCTTTCTTGCTTTCTTAAAAATATTTATACTCCACCTTACAAACATAAGCAAAGAGTAAGTATACATAAAATTGTTAAACATGTTTATCGCTTCCACAAATAGTTCTTGTACATAAATATTTCTTAATTGTCTTTTCTGTACAAAGGAGTGGGAGTAGTGAAAGACATAGAATAACTTTTTAAAGCATTGTGGCAATAGACGAATATCTTTTAGATTTTGAGTTTGGTAAGTAAAAAAGAGGACTTTTTCAATACGCGAGAGAAAAGAGGACAGTGAGAGCAAAAAGAGGATTGTCCTCTGAAATAGAGGACGGTTGACAACCCTAGTTTGTGATGAATTGGCTACCCAAGCACTCTTTAAACTTCTGTAAAAATTTTATGTTTAACATTTAGGCCTCGCCGCGCCATTTACCTTCAAATTAGGGTACCAATATGCAACTGTTAAAGGCGCACTTGTTTTTATCAAGTATTGTTCCTGCTAGCAAGGGATAAAGTTTCGTTGGGGTCTGTATGGCACCACCATGCCAAGAATGTTTCATTATTAGGATGGTGGGTACTCTAAAAAGTGTGCGTCACGGGTATGCTAATTTTGAGGAAGCGTTAATTGAGTGGTTTGATGAACTTAAAGAGACTTAAGCGATATTAAGATCATCGAGACATTTATTTTTCTCCAATGAGTAACTATAACTCCGATTCTGAATTTGTTATTTATAGAAGAGAGAAAATTGAATAATCAATACCAGAAACGAAAGAGATGTGGTATATGTCAAAGAAAAAATTACAAAACTCAAAAATCTTTTGAATCCAATATGCACGCTCAATGTGCGGCAACTGCAGATACCATGTTAGCATGAACTGTATTTGAAAAAGTTATGTAAATTCAAGGTTTGCAGTTTTGTTGAAAATAATTTATGTTTATTACTTTAGCTTCACATTTTAGTTGTTTGTACTTTCAATAATACGGGAAAATCATAAAATATATATGTCTTTAATTTCTATGGGTTTCTTAGCCAAATTTTATTTCTGTTGTCAAAAATTACTAAAAAATGCGTTTTACTTAATATTTTTGTGTCCGTTCTTATTAATTTATTAAAAATTAATGAAATTGCTTGTTCACAAGTTTGAATATATTGTAAGCAGTGTTAAAATAACAAACTTTTTATTAAATCTCTTCATCATTTATTTTTAACTGAAAACGTACGCAATAAACGGTACAAAAATTCACCACTCCAGTTGAGGGTTAATTTTTAATTTATTAGTTTTTCAACATTTCAAACTACACTTTTCCAAACATGTCCTTCAAATCCTTCAATTTAATAACTGTTAGGAAGAAGTTTCACTTCAAGTATGCGTACATAGTGTACACATAATTTTTTGTACCGTTTCTTTCCTCTCGTGTAAAATTAGGAATAATGGAGTTTAGCAGTTTAACACATTTCACCGACGATACACATCTTGGTCGCATTCTCAATATTGGCAAGCTTGAAAAGCTTGAACTATCATGTCTAGGGAATGCAATCCCGCAAATGCGGGATCCCTCTGTGATTCCGCGGGATCGAATTTGCGGGATTTACCGTGCGGAATCTGCGGGATCGACACCAAGGGATTCCCCTTACGGCTTGGCCATTAAAAATAAGTGAAACAAACAGGTTAGTTGTTAGATTTCTTTCTGGCGTGCGTAAGTGAAGAAAAGCGTTTAACTAGTACTTGTAGACAATTTCGTCAAATAAACTGTCGGACATAATTATCGGGATGAGCAAAATTTTAGGGTAAATTTAGAGTTGAATATCTCTTGAACTAAAAAAGATTTTGGGATTCGGTTTGGACCAGGTTTTAGATGCATCTATTGTGATTAAGATACTATGTGGTTTTCGAAAATATATTTAGTGAATTCTCGTATACAGGGTGTTTTATAAGAGTGTGAAAATTTGGTTAAGAATCTTTTTTACCGCAAATTTACAATTTTTAAAAAATCGAAATTTTTACCAAGTACGACTAATCTGTATTGAAATTAGAAAAAACAATTTGATCAGGTCTTTATCTTTTTTTTTGTTTTAAGGAAAATTCGATGTTTTTTCGAAAAATATGCATTTTTAGTCATACGATGGTCCTAAATGGTACAAAAAGCTTTGTACGTTCTGCATATGCCAAAAAATTATTAATATAGAGTGTATCTAAAAGCAGATAATTAACACAAGTTGGAAAAAATCTTCAACATCAGAATAATATTTTTATTTATAAAATAAGTAGATAAATTATAATAAAATTTAAGTTTATTTAATATTAAATATATTTTTTGAACACCCTGTATACATCGGTCCAAATTTCTGTACAGCTAGAAGATACACGCTATATCAATATACTGTGGGCCTATGCAAAATGTACAATGCCTTTTGTACCATTTAGGACCAAATGTATTATTTAGGACTATAAATGCATATTTTTCGAAAAAAAAAACTCGTATTTATCTTAAAACAAAAAAATTAAAAAAAAACACCAAATTGTTTTTTTCTAATTTCAATACAGATTAGTCGTACATAATTAAAATTTCGATTTTTCAAAAATTGTAAATTTTCGGTAAAAAAATTCTTAACCAAATTTGTACACTATTATAAAACACCCTGTATACGAGAATTCGCTAAATATATTTTCGAAAACCACATAGCATCTTAATCACAATAGATGCGTCTAAAACCTGGTCCAAACCGCATCCCAAAATCAAAGAGAGAAAAGAAGAGCATTTATTGTTTACAATCTTTTTTTGATTGCTTTAATCCCGCGGGTTTGCGGGATTGAGATTTTGGTGCGGGATTGTATTCCCTAATCATGTCATTTTAGAAAACAGCTTTAAACTGAGAAATAAAGATATATCGAACATGGGATTAACAATAGTATGGGGTATAATAGAACTACAATGGTAGACCTAAGGGAATATAAATTCTTAGATATTAAAGTTCAGATCAATTTTCAATTGGTAATAAGTAAACGAAGATTATTCAGTGGTTGACGGACTGAGATGAATTTTAACGTATAAAGCACATTACATACTACTCGTATATGTAGATATTATATGAACTTCGTACAAATTTGTACAGCTCTGCATACGTGGAGGTAAAATTAACATAGCGAAGTTATACACATAAGTTAACTTGGATAAAGTTGCTGTCAGTCACCTAATAGATGCCGCTATTTGGAAGCACAATTTCCTCAGTTTAAAATAAATCAACTTTGGGGGAAATTTATAAATTACAATTATTGAAATTTATACTATTTAGTTTCTTTTGGTTTGGTTTGGTTATTTGGGGTACAGGATAAACTGAATTATTTTCACTTAGGCGTAGAATTTTAAATGGAAAAGAAAACTACATTTTTTAAATAAGTGTCATACGATCGAAAAAAAAAACGTACGAGTTGGCTTGAAAATGAAGATTGCTGTCATTTTATATGTAAAATTATATGGCAAATGTCATCGACAGATATTTCTAGGCCAACTGGAATTAAATTTATACAGAGTGAGTTTTCTACGATGTTCTCTATGGGTATTTCGGACACTACTGGAGCTAGAGAGACGGTTAAATGGGGAAAGAATTGCACTTTTGTGGGGTCATAAATTGCCTTTCGGAATTTTAAAAAGTTTATGGCTTACTAGATATTAAAAAAACAAATTTCGGCGATTTTAAAAATGCTCCATATTTCCATTATAATCTATTTTAGACAAAAAGTTCTCAGATAAAAGTTGTAGATAATCATATCCTTAATTGGATTGTGTTCTTGGTTTTTTTTCTACAGCCTGCCATTTGACATATGACACAAACTTATGTTTTTTTTAAATGGAAACCATAGTTGGCCATGACTTTTTTTAAACTTTTCGGCGATATAATCAACAAGTTCAATCGTCGTTGCTCTCAGAGATGTCTGTCACATTCAAATTTTGTAAATAAAAATAAACAAAAATAGTAAATATGAATTTTTCAAATGAAGAAAAGCGTGTAGGATTATTGGTGGCCAATTGCATTCCTCCTCGATTTCCTGACCTATCCATTTTAGATTCAAAAGAAGTTATGAATTAAAAGAAGCGGTACTCGAAGAGGTAGGGGAGAAGTTTAGTAAAGTCGACCGGCTATTCTGTGAGAAAAGTTTGTAATTCAGTTTTAGAAATTTGCATTGTACTCAAACCATTGCGGATTTTTGAACATTTTCTAAAATAACTTAAAGTGTATGTAGTGATATAAGTTTTAATTTGTGTAATGTAAATTGTAAAGAACCGTTTAATAAAATGTTCCGTCCTTTTATAACAGAATAAGAATACCATACCAACTAAGTGAAATTAGTCAAGAAAGATAAGAATTGGCTATAACTCAGTAATTTTTCGAAAAAAACATATTATAGCTTATATCACTGAAAAGCTTAAAAAATGAAGCGCTTTTTATGAAGTCATAGCCACTATGGTTTCCATTTAAAAAAACTTATGTGTGTGTCATGTCAAAAATGACAGGCTTTAGAAAGAAAAAACGGAGAAAACAATTTTATTAAGGATGTGATTATCTACAACTTTTGTCTGAAAACTTTTTGTCTAAAATAGATTATAATGGAATTAGGAACCATTTTTAAAATAGCCGAAATTTGTTTTTTTTTCGAAATATCTAGTAAGCCATAAACTTTTTCAAAAATCTGAAAGGCGCATATTTATGACTCCACAAAACTGCAATTCCTTCCCCGTTTAACGGATTCTCTATCTTCAGTAGTTTCCGAGATACCCATAGAGAAAATCGTAGAAAACTCACCCTGTATGTGTTTAATAAAAATGTCTTTATTATGTTTAATAAAAATGTGTGTATTTATTAGTAGTGCGAACTATCGAATGAATACTATCGAAACATTCGATAGTTGCAATTCATTCGAATAATTCGATAGTTAGTAAGAAAACATTCGTTGAAAACTATTCGAATAAAAATTATCGAATAGATCCGTCATCTGCCTTGAAATATTGTATTCTAGTAATTCGGCAGCAAAAACCATTCATTTATAAAATTCATTCATTTATGAAATTCATTTATTCGTCAGGATCATAGACTTAAAATAAAATATAGACTGAGCATCTCATTCATAAATAGCTGGAACATGCGGTCAGACACTGTCTTGTTATTGTTGTGTTATTGTTTTAGGTTATAACGAGTGCGACACGAGCGATAGGTAGGTTGTCTCTGTCGTAACGGTCGTTCCCTGACGACTCTGCCGAGAAACACAACACTGTCTTTCGTTTCTCAAGTACACCTGAACTCTCCGTATCATAGCCGGGTAATTTTTTATTTTAATGAAGCTATAAGTAAATTAAAATATATCGTATTTAAACTTTTTTATATTTTATTAAGATTTAGGACAGGTTTTTAAATAAAAGTTTAGAAAAACAATTTAGAGTCCAAAAAAGGATAAAAAATAATAAAATACACGTTATAGAAGAAACTTTATAATCGAAATTAGGTAATTTTTGAAATTAATAATAAATTATTAATTTTAGTCAAACATTTACAACCCCTAATATTAATCAAAACAGGATCTATTCCACAGATATAATAGAATCGGCGACAGGGAGAGAAAAAAAAATATGATTGTTGTAATTTTTTTCTGGTTAAGTGATGTCCTATTATGTAAATTAGAGAAAACATAAATCTGTTCCATTAAAGCAAGAAAGGTGATAGGAAGTGGATAAAATGAAAACTACATTTATTTAACTCGGTACTGTCTTTATTATACCGGGTGCGTCTCAAAGTGGCTCATCCCCATAATTTTTTTATATTTTCAAATAAAAAAACAAGATTTAGTATGTTAGTATATGAAATAAATTAGGATTGATTGACGCATTCAATTGTTTTTGGTCACTTCCTGTTTCTACCGGAAATAACTATAACTTTTAAATTTTTAAACGGCACCCTCGGTATATTTCTACTTTATTCGATAGAAAATGATACTCTGAATAGAATGACATATCATATGTCAACTTTTGACATTTTCGCATATGGTTTAATTGTAATTGTAACACGCGGTTCATAACGACAATTTGACTCGAAATACCAAGTGTGTGGTATCAATATATATTCATAAAAAATGCTTTTTCCAAATATGCTAATGAGTCACCCTTGTTCCATTTGAAAAAATTGACATATATGTATGATTAAAAAATACGATTTTGTACATCTTTTAACCGGCCTAGACAAGACACGAAACCTATTAGACGATCAAAACTATTTTTCCAAGGCTCCTTGATTAAAACTTAGTGGATTGAAAAAACTGGATTGAAATTTAAAATAGGATATGTTTTTAAGCGACAATGTCAAAAGTTGACATATGATATGTCATTCTATTCAGAGTGTCATTTTTTTATCGAATGAAGTAGCAATATACCGAGGGTGCCTTTAAAAATAAAAAGATGTAATCATTTCGGTAAAACAGGAAGAGACCAAAACAATTGAATACGTCAATGAATCCTAATTTATGTCATATACCTACTAACATACAAATCTGTTTTTTATCTGAAAAATAAAAAAGTTATAGGGTTGAGCCACTTTTGAGACGACCCGGTATATTAAAAAATATTGTTTCATAATGTAATATCATTTTAAAATTCTTGTATGTTATTTTAGATTCTGAAGATAATTTTAGAATAAACCACGGAATATATTTTTAATAAAAACATTATTAATTATTAACAGGGTTATAATTATGATTTTGTTACAATGTAAGTAAGTAAATAATGTAATGTAAAAGAAAAAATTCAGATTTTACATTTTACTAAAATATTATCTAAATAAGCGCCTTTCTACAACAACGCCACTGACTCCCAATGGGTAAATTGAGAGTTGCCTACCGGTCAAAACTCGTTTCAAGACTTAAATGATTATTTTAAGTCAAATTTCTTGCAAATTTGGCACTGGCGAACCATATTTTATAGTTTTTGAACAGAAAAGTCAATAAAATAAACACTTAAGGAGTACAAGCTAAGAAAATGCGTTAATACAGCCGGGGAGATAGCGGCAACAAAGCTTTACCGCACACGTGCGACACGTACTACAAGGTAATAAATGAATGAATAGGCTCCCTCGCCTCTAATCGGTGTTGTCATATTGTAAAGAACTTATCCTTATTAAACAGTATCCGACTTATAATTTAGTAGTATAAGGACTATTTAATACATCTATGGAATATTAAAACCTACTTTATTAAACTGTAGTATTAATATCTCAATATATGTGTATAACAAGAAAAAAAATATTGATAATATTAAAGACGTGACAACATAGGCTGGATGAGGAAGGCTCGGTCGACTGTACCCAGAAGTAAACATGTGTACAAAAAAGGTTGTTTGTCCGCGTTGAGATGTAAATAGTGTAGTCTATATTTTATTTTAAGTCTATGGTCAGGATCGATTATAATAAAATATTAACTGAATTTTAGTTGTCGCCCGGCGACGTAGGTTTTTTTTCCGAGAAAGCGGTCGGTGGCAATGCTATGAAAGAAGCCGGCATCTTTGATTTTTTGCGGAGTCATATATAGATAAGGACACATTATTTTTTTTACTGAGGTGCTAGTATTTACACAGAAAATACATTATGAAGGGCGCTGTTGCCATATTTTTGTATTAGTTGATATTAGCAAAGAATATTATTGTTTGGCTTTAGTTAGTTAGGGCTAGTATGTCTATATATTCTACATTTTTTTATTAATATTCTGTTGTTACACTAGTTATATTGTGTGTGTGTGTGTGTATAAGTGCTGAATAGACAACAATAGACTAGCATTTTTCCAAGTACAGATTCTATTTTTTACACTCTGTCGCACGAGCTCTTCAAGCTAGTTAGTTTTTAAAACAGATGTCAATTTTTTAGATTTTATATAATTAAATAAAACTTAAATGTAATTCATTCAAAAATAAAAGTAGTTTTTAAAGAAAAGGTGACTTTGACATTCAATAAGTTAATTGGCGCAGTCGGTAGGATTCCCAAATCGTATCGCATCGTGTCGTTCGAGTTCGTATCAACGATTTATTGGGAATCAGTGGTGAATCGAACTTTTCGGACAGTCGCTGGAGTGGCCCATTCAAAAATCGAACAGCCCATTCAATCGTGAACTGGTGACGTGCCCCAAAGAACAATTCATCGGAGTGTGAAGCAAGCATCCCTCACCCTCGCAAGGCAGATTACAGTTGGCGAAGACAAAATTGCAGACCTGACAAATCTACCTTATAGAAGAATGCTCAAAGTCATTTTCACCCTAATGTAAGTGCAATTTGTTTTACGATTGAAATTTTATCATACACTTTTTTTTGAAACGCTATCTATAAAACCTTTAAGAGACTCTAAAATATTTATATCTTTATCTATAGTAGACTAAAAAAAAATAAACATGCAAAGTACTAGCAGTAGTAATTCACAAAACGATTTTAAACCAGAGTATTTAAATTGCGTGCCCACCTTCGATGGGACACCAAATGATTTAAATAGATATCTTGCAACATGTCAAAGCCTTATTGATCATTTTTACATTCCGAGTGATCCAACTAACTTTCGAAATATTTATTTACTAAACTGTTTAATTGGAAAATTAACTGGTAATGCCAAAATTGTTATTAATATTCATAACGTTACTACCTGGGACGATTTAAAAGAAACACTTTATAGACATTTTGCAGATCAAAGAGACGAAACATGTTTGAACCGAGATCTGGTAATGCTTAGACAAATGCCAAACGAAACTCCAAATCAATTTTACGATAAAATCTTACATTTGCTTAATTTACTGTGCTCTTACGTCGACATTCATGAAACTATGTGTACATCAAAATCTCTTAAACGCAAACTATATAACGATTTAGCTCTTAAAACTTTTTTATCCGGACTGAGAGAACCTTTAGGCAACACAATCCGTTGCATGGCGCCTAAAGACCTTCCAACAGCGTTACAATTCGTTACGCAAGAACATAATACAAGATATTTCCAAAATTTCTCTAAACCAGTACCTAAAATTGAACCATCTCAACAAAATAAATTTAAACCTCAATATTTTAATCATAACAATCACAATTTGTCTCAATTTAGACCTTTTAATAATTTTAACAATCATGCTCCTAATAATTCACTTATGCCAAGACCCACTTTTCCATCTCAACCTATTAATATTCGCCCTAATTTTAATAATGTTCCAAATCGTTTTCCTACTAACTCACAAGTTTTTCGAAGACCTAATTCAAATATAAATGTTTTTAAACCTAACCCTAATAGTCAACAACCCCTACCAAAACCTACCCCAATGAGTATCTCCACAAAACAGACCAGTAATATTAAATCAGCTTTTCCTAATACGACATCTTATCATCCACCTCCAAAATTCGTTTTCGAAGAGCTATACAATGCGGGAAACTGATCCAAATCAGTATACAGAAGAAACGTATCCAGAAAAATTTAATTTTGAATCTCAGTATTACAATAACTATGAAAATCAATACGAGGTGTGCGATGAAAATTATTCTGAATATCAACAGCAATCTGCACAATATACGCAACCTGACGAAAATTTTCAGAGCGCCCCGGTAATGAACACGGATACGTAACGCCACCAATAATATCAGTCAATACAAATAATGCTAGCGAATTATCTTACATTATTTTCCCTGAACATAATTTAAAATTTTTAATAGACTCTGGGTCTACAAAATCATTTTTAGATCCATATTTAGCTTCAAAATTTTATTCAAAATTTATTATTAATGATCCATTTATTGTAACAACAGTATTTCAACAGTCAGCCCATAAATTCAGTGTATCGATTCCTGCATCCAAAATTTTTAATTTGCCTAACAATAAAAATTTAAAATTTTATTTATTTAAGTTTCACAATGTTTTCGATGGACTTATAGGATTAGATAATTTAAAGTTATTACAAGCCAACCTTGATTTCGACACAGGATACCTAGTAACGCCATACTCAAAGATCAGATTACTTTTTCACAGAATTAAACATGAGTTAAATTCCATCACTGTAGCTCCACGAACAGAACAAGTTATTAGAATAAAAACAAGTGTAAAACACGGTGATATTTTCATTCCATATCAAAAACTGCAGAATTGTGAAATACCATCCTGTTTATCAGTTGCTAAGAACGGATACGCTGTAACTACAATTTTAAATAAAACCACTAGTCCAGTAGTTTTAGATTTTTCCGAGCCGATTCAAGTCGAAAATTTTAATAAAAAAGATTTAAATAATATTGAATTACATAATTTTGAAAATTTAGACAATTTTGAATTTGATCCTTCGGTAATTCGAACAGATCACTTAAATTTAGAGGAAAAATCTGAAATTATTAATTTGTGTGCTGAATTTTCTGACGTATTTTATTATCAGAACACCCCACTTACATTTACAAATAAAATTAAACATCATATCAAAACATCTGATGAAATACCAGTGTATACCAAGTCATATAGATACCCGTTTGTTCACAAACAAGAAGTGGAGAGTCAAATTAATAAAATGCTTAAGCAGAATATCATCCGCCATAGCA
Source organism: Sitophilus oryzae (assembly GCF_002938485.1). NCBI lineage: Eukaryota > Metazoa > Arthropoda > Insecta > Coleoptera > Curculionidae > Sitophilus > Sitophilus oryzae. The sequence continues at coordinate 1,444,420 of NW_022145960.1, read as the reverse complement.
ATTCGCCGTGGTCATCTCCAATTTGGGTGGTGCCCAAAAAGTTGGACGCTTCGGGAAATCAAAAATGGCGAGTCGTTATTGATTACCGTAAGCTTAACGAAAAGACCATTGATGACAAATATCCGCTTCCCAATATCACAGATTTGCTTGACAAATTGGGGAAATGTCAATACTTTACAACCTTAGATCTCGCGAGCGGATTTCATCAAATTGAGATGAGCGAAAATGATATTTCGAAAACAGCCTTCAATACAGAAAACGGACACTACGAGTTTCTGAGAATGCCGTTTGGGTTAAAGAATGCGCCTGCGACATTCCAGAGAATAATGGACAGCATATTACGTGGAATCCAAAATGAAAAATGTCTCGTATATCTCGATGACATTATTGTGTATTCAACATCATTGCAAGAACATATAGAACGTTTAAGATCTGTTTTTACTAGACTAAGAGAATCAAATTTTAAAATCCAACTTGACAAGAGTGAATTTTTGCGTCGTGAAGTTGCGTACTTAGGCCATATAGTGACACCTGATGGAGTCAAGCCTAACCCGGAAAAGATTAAAGCTATCAAGAACTACCCCATACCGAAAACAACCAAACAGATTAAGGGATTTTTAGGACTTCTAGGGTACTACAGAAAATTCATAAATAATTTTGCCAAAATTACGAAACCATTGACGAAATGTCTTAAAAAAGGAGCCAAAATTGAACATAACCCTGAATTTGTAGATTGCTTTGAATACTGTAAAAATCTTTTGACCAATGAACCTATTTTACAATACCCTGACTTCTCTCAGCCCTTCAATCTTACCACCGATGCCAGTAATGTAGCCTTAGGCGCGGTATTGTCACAGGGTCCGATTGGACAAGACCTTCCAGTCGCATACGCATCGCGAACCTTGAATGATTCTGAAATGAATTACTCTACGATAGAAAGAATGTCTTTGTTTAGTATGGGCAACGAAATATTTTCGCCCCTATTTATTTGGTCGAAAATTCAACATCATTACTGACCATAAGCCTCTGCAATGGCTGTTTTCTCTGAAAGACCCGAGCAGTAAACTCTTGCGTTGGCGTATAAAGATGGAAGAATTTGACTACAAGATCATTTACAAGAAAGGCAAACTGAACACCAACGCAGATGCCTTATCCAGAATTGAGATACACACAAAAGATACCAACGACATATCTGTATTAAAAAGATTATATACGTGAGCAAAATGACAGAACAGACGAAGATAACTTAGATAATGCCTCCATTATAGTCCAACCAGATAAGGAACCACAACAAAATCTATACGAGGAAAATGACGATGGAACCATTCATTCGAATGACGAGCAGGATCCAATAGTAGGAGTCCCTACACTGGAAACAGCGGTAAATTTTGGTGCAAATCAAGTTATTTTTACAAAAGTCTTACACAGTCCAGCAAAAGTAAAAAAAACTAATATTATTCGAGAAGAAACGTAGATTTTGGTGCAACTTTCTGAAAACAATTTTGATGTTGATGTTCTAAATTTTATTAAAGAAAATATAATTCCAGACAAAACTTATTTTCTTTATTTTTGAATCACCAGAAATGTACGAGCCTTTCTGCGAAATTGTAAGAAAAACCTTTAAGTGGCCATCTATTAAATTTAAAAAGATGTTTAACCAAACTAATAGATATCACCGATAAAAACAAGAAATTCCCACAATTATCAAAAAACTACCACGAGAGCAAAACAAATCACAGAGGTATAGATGAAACCGAGTCAAAATTAAAGATAAATATTATTGGCCAAATATTAAGGCTTCTATACAAACATATATTAACCAGTGTGAAATTTGCCAAAAAGTAAGTACGAGCGTCATCCAATCAATATTAAAATGAATATTACTCCCACTGCAGTTAGACCTTTCGAAATAATCCATTTAGACACCTATACACTAGAACAGACTAAATTTCTAACTATAATAGATAGTTTTTCTAAATATGCGCAAGCGTACATGTTAAAATCTATGGCCGGCACGGAAATTGTTGACAACTTAATAACATTTTTCTCTCATCACGGTATTCCTCTAAGATAATTGTTGACAATGGTACCGAATTCAAGAACACAGTAGTAACAGAACTTTTACAACTTCATAAAATTAATATACACTTTTGCTCGCCGAACCATCCACAATCTAATGGTCTTATAGAGCGATTACACTCAACCTTATCAGAACACATTCGATTATTAAACAACCAAAATTTTAATAAAACACCGATACATCAAAGAATGAAATACGCTATTTTGGCTTACAATAATTCAATTCACTCTGTTACTAAGTTAAAACCTGTTGACGTTATTAGTGGTCATATCTCTTCAAATGATCCATTTAACTTGGACATTGATCAGCTGTTATTAACTAATTACGTTTCGGAACATAAAGAAAAAGCCAAACTTCTTTATTCAAAAATTAACGAAGATCTAATAGCAAATAAAACAAAAATAATCGGTAAAATTAATGAATCGCGTGATGACCCTGATATATTAGAACCAAATCAAAAGGTTTATATTAAAAAGCACGTACGTCAAAAATTAGCCAATAAGTTCTCTAACCCTACCAAAATTGTAAGTACCAACCCTGCAAGAAAAATAGTATCTACTGAAAGTCAAGAAAAGGTACACATGGGTAATGTTAAACGCCCACTTAAATACAGATATAGCTTTGATTAGTAAAATTCTTAACCTAGGCTAATGTGACCATTATAAAATAGTTGTATTATGTTTCAGAGTAATCACCTCTGCATACGAGGTTCAGCAGAAAATAAATGTGAGGAAAGTCAACGATAATGTCGGACTTCTACCAATCAAATTAGGGAATGCAAAAGTTAAACAGTATACTTTTACTCTCATACATTTTAATGACTTACACCCAATAATACAAGAAACAAATAAACTTTATATAAATACAATTTCTATTGTCGAGTTAGTAAACAAACATAGAGAGTATAAGAAAGATTCTGTACATTATGTAAAAGCATTACAATTTTTGCAAAAGAGAGTCGAAAACAAAATATCAGAAATTATTCCACATTCAAACAGAACAAAAAGAGGGCTAGTGAATGTTGTAGGCTCAGTTTTTAAAGCAGTAACTGGAAATTTAGACGCTTCAGATGGCGAACGTTATGAAAAACTAATTCAAAATTTACAGAAAAACCAAAACAGTTTAGAGGAAAATATTCGAAAGCAAAATTATCTATCTATAGGTGTAATTGATAAATTTAATTTAACGATACAACAAATAACTCAAAATGAAAAGATTTTGCAAGGCAAAATAGATCAAATTGCTTTGATAATAAACTCAACAACTTATTCTCAGAATTCTCACTTTATAAAAGATACATTAAATCAATTAATCATTATGTATGAAACCATCGATTCTATTTTACAAGATATCGAAAATTCATTAACTTTTTCCAAATTAAAAATAATGCATCCAAGTATAATAAAAACAGATGATCTCTTTATTGAGTTAAAAAACATACAGGCTCAAGTAGGTGAAAATCTTATGCCTTTGCCTGTTAAGATCGATAATATATTGTATTATGAAAATATTATTGAATTAGAATGTTTTATTTTAAATAATAAAATAACATATTTACTTCATTTTCCTATAACATTTCAGATGAGTTTCACTTATTTTCATTTATTTTCTATACCTATATATTATAAGAGTCTCTTCAAGGCAATTTTACCTGTTAATAAATACTTGATAAAAGGTCAATTGCACTATGCATTCGAAAATGAACTTTGCAAAGAAGCAATGGATAGTTATTACATCTGCGACACCCCTCTTAAAGAAGTCAGCTACAACAGTCCATGTTCAGTTCAATTATTGCAATCAAAAACAAACAATAAAAACTGTAAGCAAGTCGAACTAAAAATAACACAGCCTATTGTCAATCAACTAGACAATACAAACCAATGGCTCGTTGTACTCCCTTATGAAGTTCAAGCACACTTGAAATGTTTCAAACAAGAAGAGAGAGCTAAATTTCAAGGTACATATATCTTTGAAATACCACCTGGTTGTGAGACCTTAGTGAACGATTTATTAATAATCAATGAAAGGAAAATAATCAATACTACCAATCAATTGATTTTATTCGACGACAATGTTACTGAAGATGATAAGATTCTACCGACTCTACATTTAACAAGCCAAATATCTGAAATAAGACTCGACAATCTCCACACATTGAAAAATCAACTAATTGAAAATCAACCACACCTGGTATTTGACGAAGTCAGGAAATATCCAAGCCTGTGGACACTACTTTTGTACCTGGTAATTTTCATCCTTTGCATCTACCTGATGTATAAGAAGTTCCCCAGATGTCGACGTGACGTTCAACCACCACCTTCAAGAAATATCCAGCTACCCCCTCAATCGGTATAGCTGTCTCTGAGAAGGGAGGAGTTATATTGTGTGTGTGTGTGTGTATAAGTGCTGAATAGACAACAATAGACTAGCATTTTTCCAAGTACAGATTCTATTTTTACACTCTGTCGCACGAGCTCTTCAAGCTAGTTAGTTTTTAAAACAGATGTCAATTTTTTAGATTTTATATAATTAAATAAAACTTAAATGTAATTCATTCAAAAATAAAAGTAGTTTTTAAAGAAAAGGTGACTTTGACATTCAATAAGTTAATTCACTGCAATAATACTTGTTATTTTGGATGTAGGATAATTATTTTTAATATTTTTAAGCAAAGACTGGTTTAATAAATAATAATAACAGTAATAATTTGTTATACCTATTAACAACAAAATTTAAAATAATTTAATATAAATATTTTTTTTAAGTAGTAGCAAAATATAAACAACAAATTAGATGTCAAAATTATTTATATTAGATCCTATTTAAAAATAATATAGCCTCTAATTTTTTTGGCAACGTTGGTTTATTAAATAATAATAATTACAGAACTAATTTGTTATATTAACAACAAATTTTAAAATCATGAAATATAAACATTTATTAATTTTCTAAGCATGCAGTGTAATGGAAGGAAAATATAAATAAAAATTAGAAATCAAAATTATTTATATTAGGTGCTTTATATTACTATTTAAAAATTATATTTACTTTTACTGGCATTTACTTTAAAAAATAAATGAAATATTTTTTCTTCGCAAAAAACTACATGTAAGAGAATTAGCATAAACAAAATATAAACATCGTTAACTTTTTTTTTTTGAATTGGCACGTGTAAAACTTTCATTTTAATTTTCTCACCCCATAGTTTGAGTTCGATAACCATTTACTTAAATATGATTATACAACCACATTACTTAAATATGATTATTAAGTTCAACTAATTCATATTATTAAAACATCTAAAATACAAATATGTATTTTTAAAATTAATTGTAAGTTCATCTCATCTCTCTTAAAAATTGCTACTTCTCAAAATTTCCCATTAAAAAATAGACCATATATCATATAAAATGAAATAATTGAAAGATCGGACTACGGAAAACCACACAAATTATCGGAAAAATTTTGACCACCTGCACATGCACACAATCGTCAATAAATAAAATTAAAAAATAACTACTATTTTAGTATTTTAACTATTTTAATAAACGCAAAAATAGCACAGTATTTATACGACGAAGTTATAAAAATTTGGAAGAACCAATAATACACTGACGCATACAAGATCAAACGAATACTAAATTTCATTTATCAAAAGCATTCGATAGTCGTGGCTCAACGATAACCATTTAGTCGCACGGCGAGGTTGGCACATATGCTTTAGTTTACAAATGAATGACTGATTTTATTCGAATAAAACCATTCGATAGTTGAAATCATTCATTCATTAACCATTCGATAGTCTAATTCATTCGATAGTTCCCATCGCTAGTATTTATGTACTATATGCACGACTTTGCTGTAAAATTAATTGGGGGGCCAATATTTGGACTGTTCAAAATTTCCATGTTACTTCCATTGTATATTATATGTTTCCAAACGAAAGTTTGAAGTTTTCAAAGATTATATTATATTTTATTTTTATAAAATTTTTTCATCCAAAATAACCAACTATCGATGTTATTTCAAATCTTAGTAATACGGTAATAATTTTATTTTTTCATATTGCATACTTTAATATAATAATGTTTCAATTGACTACAAAACTAATGGTTATACGTAATGCGCATCTATGTTTAGTTATTTCCCTGAAGTAAAATCCCAATGAAAAAGTCCGTCGGAATTTAAAAGGGTAGCATTAAAAAACGACAAAACGGCCATAATAAAAATTCTCGTCGGTACACGTCGTAAATTTAATAGAAATATCTCTCCATTGTGTGTTCTCCGGTAAATGTACCATTAGAAAAGCCGCACTGTAAAATTAATGCGTTTAAATATAGCGTCTAAAGAATTATTTACTTACACGAAACACGAAAGAAATATTTCACCTGCAGCACTGCCCGTAAATCTAACATACCTGTAGAATACTTTTGTATAAGGATGATTGTAAAGAATACCTACATGCACCAAACATTTTTTACGTATCGTTGCATTGGTTACTCTGGTATGCTCTTTTTCTTCATATAGGTACTTTATGTATGATAGTGGTTAGAAAAAAATACACCCTTTATAACCATAGTCAAAACTAGGGTTGTCAGACATCCGGGATTTCTGGGAAAATCTGGGATTTAGGTAAGTTGTCTCGGATCCCAGAATTTCATACTATCTCGGAAAGTCTCTAAAGAATTAAATTATAAAACCAAATGTAATAAAGTTCACAAAGTGATGCAGGGTGGTCCGAATTTTATTTGGGAAACCTCGGAATTATATCCTGCAGATAAGAATAAAAAAAAGTTCGTACAAATGTAAAGTATGTCCTAAAAGGCTTAGTTTAGGAGATACAGAGTGTAGAAGTCTTATTTTATTTAGATTTTTTTTCAAATAATTTCTTAACTAACGTCAATGTTTGGTTGAAAATTGGTATTTTTTTGACATGATAAATTTGATTTTGATGTCAATTTGTCAATATGACTGGGACTTGTAGAGGGCGCCACCTACATATTTTTAACGGGTTTGAAGAGTAATAACTTTTGTCCGTATCTTTATAAACCTACTGAGTAAAAAAATATACATTTACCACATTTTCTACGTAAAAAAGGTCTCTTGGTGAAAATCGCTACGAGTAATAGTTATCGAGATATTTGGAATCGAAATTATCAATACCTGGCCATCACTGACATAAATTAAACATTGATTAAATAGTTATTAGATTAAAATAATAAATTTGAAATGTTTTTGGAAAAAAGTTCAACAAACACTCTTTTATTATCATTTTTCCGAAGAAAAATTTATGATTAATTTTAAAAAAGAAAAAGTTAATAATAATAGCTCCCGTATATAGCGTTTAACGCCTTGGGAGTAGCAAGGTACAGCCTGCCATACTAGAGCCGTTCGGTATACACGGAAGGTAATGTGGCTAGCACTACGCTTCAACCGCCTATTATTACCTCAGGATTGTGAATCCCAAGTATTCATTTAAGGCTGAGTTGACCAACCAAAGGTACCCAAACTATTTTTATTTTTAATAAAAATAGTCGGCTGATGAAATGCCGGGTGTGGGATTCGAACCCACTACCTTGAGATTGGTAGACGAGAGCCTGTACCTCTACGCCACCGGGCACAGTAACTAGAAACAGTTCTCAAATTTATTAATTCAGTCATATAACTATCTAAGTACTCGTAGCGATTTTTACCAAGAGATATTATTACAGTTGGGAGTTGGAACCCTTGATGTTACACAGCAAAATAAAACACTAAATAATCAGTCTTGATCATCTGCTGATGCTGCTAACATGGTTAGCGAAACGTGCGTCCAGTGTAAAATATATTTTTTTACTTAGTAGTTTTATACAGGTACTCTTTAAAACTGTTAAATTATAGGTAGGTGGCGCCCCCTAGAAGTAGGAGTCATATTGACATCGAAATCAAATTTCTCATATCAAAAAATACCCAGACGCCAATTTTTATCTAAATATCGACTATACTTCAGAAATTATTAGGAAAAAATCGAAATAAAAATGAAATTTCTACACCCTGTATCTCCGAAACGAAGCATTTTAGAACATAAATTTATACGAACTTTTTTACTTATTTTTATTTGCAGAATATGCTGCCGAAGTTTCCCGAATACAATTAGTATTGTATTGTCACCGAAGATACGCAAGTATAGCAAACCAGGATAACATGGAAATCGAACGCCAGGAATGTCAGGCATAATATGCTAGATACTATTTATATGCTAAAATAAAGTGGTACCATTCTAAATTGGTGTAAAAATAAAACGTAATAGCTATGTTTCAACAGGTAGGTATTAGGGTTTCGAATTTTCGGGATCGAGATCCCGTTTTGAAATTCCGGGATTAGAACCTATAATCTCGGGATTGACTATTAGAATGAGAAACTTAATCTAAAGAAATACTTAATAAAATTGCAGCTACATATATAAAAAAGAAAATGCGAAAAGAGATTTAGGTATTACAATAGACAAAACATAGTAACATTCATATTTAGTAAGTAAAACAAATACAATTCTTGTTACAAAAAAAATATAGCATAACTTTTAGATATTGACGTTCTGCTCAGTATAAATAAAATATGATCTTTGAAAGACTAAAATGGTATAAAAGTCAAATCATTTTAGTTGGAGCATTTAAATTTTTCGATATTTTCTGGATCCCGGGATTTAATATCGGGATTTCGGGGATAAACATAAACCGGGATCCCGGGATTTCCAACCAAAATTTTAAAAATAACTGTAACAAAATAAAACTCCAACTATGGACGATGAAAGATTCTGGTATAAAATAGGAATAAAATAACTCTAAACAACCCTTCCAAACTAACATTTTACAAATACCTACACTGCTGTTGTCACTTGTCTGGAACAGACAACATACATTGCAAATTCCTAAATTTACCAATTCCCAAGCTGTTCTAAAATCGAATCAAACTTACTGCAAGTCTGGAAGATTCCCTATTCTCTGTTTTCAACTATCGTCTATTTACTTGCTAAAATAAAACGTCCGTAATGCTGTCACTTAAAGTCTTCTGAACTTTATTTTTAAAGTACCAACAAAAGTTGGATGTCGTTTAACTTTTTTTGTAAAAAAGTCGAACGATTTTATAAATTGCTTCACATATCGCGAGTTGGGAGCTTCCATCTATACCATTAAGCCCGTTTTTAGCGCATCACGTCGGGTTAAATCGACCGGACGGTCAATTTCTCTGGCTCTAACTAAATTGGTAGAGATTACTTTAATCGATTAACCCGATTAACTTGAATTAATCACAATTCAATGGATTTTATAGCAATTATATATATTACTTTACAATAACTTTAAAATGTAATCATTCTTAACCAATTTGTTTTATTAGATAATTTAGGAATATATCAGTTTTATAAAAATAAATAATAGTCCAAAAACTAAAAAACACGCTATTTGCACGCAGGTCTAACTAAAAAAATGAGAAATAATATGGAAAACATCTTAATAATTACAAATTATTTGTCTTTAAAAGTGGGCATCGCTGTGCCGCACTAAGGGGTATTTAACCCAAAAAGTTGGCCAATATTCAAAAATCTAAATTCAAGATATTAACCAACCGATACCAGGAATTATTAGTATAAACATGAATGTATTCGAGGGTGGGTGGTAGGGGTCAATGTCCCCCCGTGTTTTTTAGAATTTTAGAATGAGTGGGAGGGGGGTTAATCACTTCGACCTTACAGATCCATTGTGTCCCCCTTTCTTGAATCATAACTCATCATACAGACCCAGGGCTTTGACAAAAGCCAGTATCTGGGACGGTTTTATAGAGGGTAGTTCTCCATCTCCAATATCAGTCGTACCAAAATTCATGGCACGAATGGTTGTCGTCTCGGCGCACTCAGTGATGAGGTGTACTGGTGTTTCCCCATCTTCCCCACAGAATCTGCATTCGCCGTTTCTTCTTAGTTTCAATCTACTGAGGTGTTCATTGAGGAGACAGTGTCCTGTTAAAAACCCCGTGACAATCCGAAGATTGTTCTTACTCAGACCCAGGAAGATCTGTAATTTTTCTTGATCATAAGCCCTCAGAAACTTCTTCGAGTGTCTTAGACCATTGCAAGATTTCCATTCCAGGTTGCGGATGGAATCTTCCAAGTTCTTGAGTTCCGCCTTGAGTTGGTTACCACTTGGAAAGCAGAACGGTTCTGGTCCAGTTAGTGGAGTGTTAGCTCCTTTCCTAGCTAGATTATTTGCTTTTTCATTGCCTTCTATCCCTTGGTGAGCAGGCACCCAATGTAGGAGGACTTTGTTTTCTTTGCCTAATTTATTCAGCTTCTCTATGCATTCTTTGACCAATTTCGAATTGATTGATACTGAGTTGATCGCCTTTAACGCTGCTTGACTATCAGATAGTCAAGCAGCGTTAAAGGCGATCAACTCAGTACAACCCCCGTGTTACAATACGCGCCAATCACAAATTGTTCTTCGAATAGACGGGCTGTGTATCGCTGTGCTTTTACAAAATTTACTTAACAATAATTATCTTAGTTTTTCTTACTAATCGCGATCTTTTATTGATCTTATATTAGTTTAGAGTATAATATGGAGATTTACTCTTTAGTATAACTGTTATTTTGTAGTTAGAACAATATTAATCTGCTAGTTCAATAATAGACATATTATTTCATTTATAGCAGAATATTTATGTAAACTTTCAGTATGTAATCGAACCTTATCAAGTATATCAATCTGGGTGGTTTTGTAGCTTAAGTATTCCTTTAGAAGGCCTTGATAAGAAATTTTGCTAATTTTTGCGAGTTTGGCAGTTACAATTTTTTTTAATTGAATAAAAATGTAGTGTTTTTCACTTTCAACACCCTGTATCTTCAATGCTTTTCTGGACCTATGTTTATGGGAACTTTTCTCCATAAAATGACCTGAGGAATCACTCCCTCGAGTATGGACATGTTATTGTCAATACTCGAGGGAGTCTCGACTTAATCTTGTCAATAAAAAAACGCTAGGTATGTATTAAAATTTGAAGCAATTTCTTTATTTTCTCACGTTTTAAAAGGCGGAAGAATGCAAAAAAAATAAAAATATTATTGGCCACGTTTTGAGGTAAAATACCCCATAAGTGTGCCGGTCAAGCTTAATGATGTGACTAAAAGTTCCTTTGATATGAACTGTAGATAATAATTTATTTGTTCCGAATAAACAAAAGCTACAAAAGCTTGCAAGCATAGAACATTGTGAAAATGGAATAAACAAAAACTTAACACTTAATATTAATAAATACACATAAATAAACAAGACAAACGAGAATAATACTTAACAACAAACAATATAAAATATACGATTCAAAAATCATTGTATAGTTCAAAATAAAGTCTGTCTATAGACAATAATATGTAGCAGCAGCAGTTAACTCAAGAATCCCCACTACATTTACTACAAAACAAAAACATGCTCCCTAACATAAAAGTGAGATATGCGAATCCGAAAATAAATCCTTCAAACTATAATATGCTTTTTTAGTTAAATAATCCTTTAGTAGGTACACTTGTTACATTTCCATGAGAGATGACCTGCAATTCTTCGGGGAAGCTATGAAATATTTTTATAATAAATTTAAAACAGTTTTTATCCAGTTTAAAACAGTTTTATATATAACTTTATTGTTTTTGTATACTTTCTATACAGGGTGAGTCTTAAATAAGGGCAAATATTTTTAGGGGTAGTGTATTTCAAAAGAACACGACTACAAGTTTTTTAGCGAAAAAAGATTTGAAAAAAAATGTTTTTTTTAGTTTTTAGTTTACAAACATAATTTCTCGATAATATGACAACATGTGTAGGTAGTAGATTAAATTTACAAGAAAGTATTGGTGGGGAATTACATAATACAAAAAATAAAATTGAAGAACAATTATTTATTATAATATAAATAATTCTGTTGCTAACATTTATCTGTCCATAAAATTGATTATAAAATTATTGCTATTGCTATTTTCTATTTATTTTTATATCCTTTCTATTTTATTGTTTTCTGCTCACAAAGTTAACTTGCATTCTCTATTCTATATTGTCCTATAATGTATCTTTTATATTTATTTTATGTTTCTCCAATTCAACATTTATATTGTTTGCCGTTTCTGATTACATATAAAGAGAAATACAGTCATATATTTTATAGAAATACGTATATTTCTATTTTTACGGTGATAAAATGTGATTGCTAAACGGAGTATTGTAGCTAAACGATTAGAATTTTGCAAATTGTAAGTTTTAGGTTCGCTGAATGAATATTTTTACAAGATACAGACTATCCGAAATACATAAATAAAAAATATGAAAGTTTTTTTAAAATGGAATACCCTATATGTTATTACATTTTTAGTTTCTACGATTAAAATAAAGGTAAATTTGATTAAGGTTTACCGCATTTTAATCTTACCGTTTTTGAAATATTTAGGTTTTTGTCAAAATACTGTAATAATTTTAATGCTTCATTTCTCTAGGCGTATATAAGTTTTTAAAACCATATATTGGTACTGAAGTATTTATATTTAGTAAATTTTGTGTTACGATAATAAAAATTATACTACCCTATACATGTCTAAAAAATTATTTCAACTAATTACTAGCTATAAACGGCAATAACTTGTTTAATTTAAATGGAACATCCTGTATATTTTAAGAATCAGATGCACAATTTAATTGTCTGTCAAATTGTATTATACCATTTTTTACCTATCTCCTCAAGTTTTCGTACAAAATGCGTTTTATTATAATTTACACCTCATTTATCAATATACCTATGGAATATTGACATCTTAGATTATTTTTAAAGATGTAACAAATTTTTAAAGAGTGCAGATACTAATATTGTCGATATATGTAGTTCGTTTATTTCATTAAAAGTAAAAAAAAAGGTTTAAATGGCAACAATGAATGTAAAAATCGTGCCCTCAATTACGTAACTAAAAGTTTAATTGATATCAAATATATCTATCTATCCAGTGGCGGATACCATGGGGAACGCCCCCCCCCCCTAAAATCTGTAAATTGTGTAAAATATTAGGCTTTTGGGTTAAAAATGGCGCTCTAAAAAGCATATTCTACATTGCTTTTTATTTTGCCCCCCAAAATAATTTCCTGTATCCGCCCCTGTATCTATCTGTTAATAATAGACTGCTAATATAGAATCGGTTCAAGCAGTCATTAATTAATAAAATATATTAGGAGTTATAATTCATTACATATTTTTAAAATGAAGTTGTATTCAAAACAGGAAACCTGATACGGAACTTTTTGAAAACAGTGGGTCATTTTGTATAATTCTTCCATTGTATTAGAAAACTATCAACTGCAATGAAATAAAAATAGCGTACAGTATTTGCCTTTAAAAGACCAGTTGGTCATACATACTATGGTCTTACGATCGATGAAAGAACATCATGACTGTGTGAAGATCATCACTGTGATCTCAAGGGTCTATTGTGACTTGGGCGAATATACAGGGTCCGGCAATAGTGCGTCGGGCATCTGTAGTTCCTAGAATAAAAACTTGAGAATTTTGTTTAAGTGCAAACCTAAAGTATGTACCAGGATGTATTTCAGGAAAATATTTTAACTTCTATAGGGTGGCTCAAAAAAGTGTGAATGGACTGATTTTTTTTAAATGGCACACCCTGTCTATTATTGCATTTTTGGCTTCCTTTCAGATCACTTTACATAACCCTAAGATATAAATAAATATATTTCGATAGTTTCAGAGATATTAAAAAATAAATCAAAAATATATATTTTTCAGCCCTTCTTAAAAAAAATTATTAAAAATACAAGAATTGTTCTGAAATCAAAACTATATTAGGTATTTACTTTAGATGGTCTGTACTTACTTTGCTATAAATATGAAAATCGTAAATCATACAGGATGTTCAAAATTCTACGCCAAACTTTCTAAAATATAAAATAATTTTTCTTCGTTTTTTTAAATGTACCCTGTATTTTATTTTTTCAATAGACGAAGAAATAAAAAATGAACATTTTTTTGTATTTAGAGTATTTCAACATTTTTAACGGTTTCGCAGATATTTGCGGTTTTATATTTCATATGGCATTTTCCACAGTAAATTTTTATCAAAGCCACCCAATGATTTTTCTCTCGTATTTTACCATTGAAAGCGCCATATGAAATAATACTGCGTGTATCTGCGAAACCGTTAAAAATTTTGAAATACTCTAAATACAAAAAATGTTCATTTTTTAACTCTCCATTTAATAAAAAAATAATATACAAGGTGTTCCATTTAAAAAAAAACAAAGAAAAAATATTTTATATTTTAGAAAGTTTGGCGTAGAATATTGAACATCCTGTATGATTTACGATTACCATATTTATAGCAAAGTAAGAACAGGCCATCTAAAATAAATACCTAATATAGTTTTGATTTCAGAACAGTTCCTGTGTTTTTAATAATTTTTTTAAGAAGGGCTAAAAAATATATATTTTTGATTTATTTTTTAATATCTCTGAAACTATCGAAATATATTTATTCATATCTTAGGGCTATGTAAAGCGATCTGAAAGGAAGCCAAAAATGCAATAATATACAGGGTGTACCATTTAAAAAAAATCATCCAGGTCCACTCACACTTTTTTGAGCCACCCTATATAAGTTAAAATATTTTCCTGAAATACATCTTGGTACATACTTTAGGTTTGCACTTAAACAAAATTCTCAAGTTTTTTATTCTAGGACCTACAGATGCCCTGCCCGACGCACTATTGCCGGACCCTGTATATGCTACTACTTACGACTTTTTCATCTATACAGGCTATTGAGAAATTCTTCTTACCTGAAATAGAAATACTAGTTTAGTATAAACTTACACTATAATATAGATAGGAATATTAATCTAAATAACAGACAGAAAAAGAAAAAAACAGTAAAATGCTAAGCAAACTAAAAATGTATTGGCATTCTTTGAAACGTTAAAGCTTCATTCAGAACTTCGCAATTAGTGGTTTTGATTAGCGTAGAAGTTTGTTCCTCTAATTTAAATGTAAGCATTCAGAATGTTAAAATTAGCGGTAGGAATATTCAATTAGTGAAAAACTCTTAGCTTTTCATCCCGATCCACTCACACTTTTTGAGCCACCCTGTAGAAGTTAAATTATTTTCCTGAAATTCATGCTTGTACATACTTTTGATGTCTGGTTGACACCGGTGGCCAAATATAGGCTGTCCGGTGTTTCGGTGTCGAGGGCAAACTAGACCTGTTCGGTGTTGAGATTAGAACACCGGTGATGGTCTGGACACCGGTGTTCATCTTGATACCGGTTTTGACTACGACGACACCGGTTTTGACATCGACACCGGTGTTTGGTATAAAAGGGTTAAAAAAAATAATGTTAATTAATAAGTTCAAAATAAACCTGATAATAATGTTGTATCGGTGCTTATTTTTAGCGATTATTAAAGCGCATCGGCTTTAACTTAAAGCTTTCAAATTTAAATATAATTTTTTCGTCATACTATATTGTTATATTATTATAACATAAGCAAAATCAGAATGGAAAAGATGCATATAACGTCCGCCGGACGTTATCATAACGGCCGGCGGCCGTTAAGTTTCTAAGGTAATCGTAACGTCTGTCACCTGCAACAATGACTATTTATTGTCAGTTGGACTTTTCAAAAATTGGGAAAATAGACCATAGCGAGATGTCGCGAGAAATTCCGTTGGAAATACAGGAGGAAGCGGCTGCGGCTACTCAAAATTATACTTCCGACTATAACCAGAGAGAGATATCAGCAGGAATATGACAATTTTTTGAAGTGGCGGCAGGATAGAAGTATAAACAGCGTAAATGAAGCGGTATTGCTGGCTTATGCTAAAAGAATGTCTGAAATGTATTCTCCTACATCACTGTGGACAAAGATATTCATGCTGAAGCTTGCGTTGAGAGTATATGAAAACATCGACATATCAAGGTAAAAAGCCATTATATTCTTCGATATTTAATCATACTCATCTAAATTATATTTGTTCATAGATTTGGTAAACTGTTCATGTCTGAGGCGCAAAAACGAAGGTTATTCACCAAAAAAAGCCAAAGTTCTGTCGGAGAATGACATAAATAATTTTCTACTGGATGCCGATGATTACACCTGGTTACTCGAAAAAATTGTATTGGTGCTTGGTATTCTTGGAGCTTGTAGGCGCAGCGAGCTTTGGTCACTCACAGTTGATGATTTCGAAGATTCGGAGAAAAATATTCTTGTCTCATTAAGAAATACTAAAAATAAGAAAGATAGGAAATTTCTTATTCCAAAAACGGGCCTTCCGTTTGATGCCTATGGTTTATACAAAAATACATCAACCTGCGTCCTCGTAACTTTGACAATCCAAAATTTTTCATTGGTTACAAGAAAGGCAAGTGTGTTAAGCAAATCGTCGGTATACATACCATCGGGAGCGTACCGCAGAAAATTGCAAAATTTTTTGAACTTGGAGAATCCAGAACGTTATACAGGGCATTCATTTCGTAGATCATCAGCAACCATGCTCGCCGAAAATGGTGGTGATTTACTATCGCTAAAGGAGCTAGGAGGATGGGAGTCTTCAACAGTGGCAGAAACTTACATAGAAAAATCAGTTTCCAAAAAGAATGAAAATAACAAATCAACTTTTTCATGATAGCTCCAAAAATAATGTGTCTTTAGTGGATACAAATATTTGCCATTCTTCAGTAGCATCATCTTCTTCTATAAAATCTGTAAATCCCTGGGAAGGATTACAGATTTCTAAGAACAACAAGTGCACTTTTAATTTCCATGTTCATTATCATGAAAAATGAATTTTAGTATAAGACATTATGTATTTTTTATCCTTACTTGTGTTATTGTTCAATAAAATTTGTTATTAAATAGTAGTGTTTATTGCTCTAAAAAATCTGCAGTATGACGAAAAATCTAGAACGCAACACGGCCGATAACAAATAACGGCCTTGGCTGCTTATGATCCTCGGCTATCGCCTCGGATCACAAACTTCAGCCCGGCCGTTATTTGTTGTTTATCGGCCTTATTACGTTAATAACTATTTTGCCAGACTAATCACTAAAATAAAGTGGAAGCGTCAGATATACAGCTATAAAGTAAAAAAAAGTTTAATCAAAAACAAAACATAAAGAAACATAAATTCGTAGCTGTAAAATAAACAAAAAATATTACATTAAAAAAAATGAAAAAAAAAACAAACAAACGGCACCGTCGACATCGACACCGACACCGATGGTCATCGCGATACCGGTGTTGAGATAAACATCGGTGTTGAGATACACACCGGTGTCAAGATAAACACCGGTGTTGTAGATGAACACCGGTGTCGAGATAAACACCGGTGTTCTAATCTCAACACCGAACAGGTCTAGTTTGCACTTAAACAAGATTCCCAGGTTTTTTATTCTAGGACCTACAGATGCCCGACGCATTATTGCCGGACCCTGTATATGATTTTCGTTAATAAACTTTTTTAATAAATAACTGACAATTTAGGATTTTTCTGTTTACTATTATAAATTTTAAAAATAGGATATTTTATTTCTGCTTTCAAAGCTTTAAAATCCGGGATTACAACAACAAAATCGAGCAAAAGTTATGTTTGCTGAAAATAGCGAGATTTTCTATGCAGAAAACTCATTTAAAATGCAATATTCCAACAAAAATTTTAACACCTTTTTACACTTTCCTGAACATATCAGTTGCGAGGAATTTTTCGCCGCTGGAATATTTTTCATGCATGAAAAATTATGCTTAGAAAAGTTAAACGTCACTTTGCATTGCATTTAAAGCTCTTTATACAGAATACATTTTAATATGAATAGTATGTGGATTTTTATATATTCAAAACGTATTGCCGGTGTGGTATAAAAATATATTATATTCAATAATTTATCTTAGATATACATATAGATGTTTAGATGGAGTTATTATGCTTGACTTTTAACATTCACAGTTTTTCATTTAAGTAATAATGACATCGGGAGAGTTTATTTTTGAGACTTTCTTTATAAGCTAAACCCCAACTAAAACTGAAAATTCGAGGTTTGTGAGAATTCTAGAAGTACCTTAGAATTTTGATGATCGGTGAGTGAGTCACTGCCAAAATTAAGAATATTGACTAGCAATAACTGATATAAACTATGTATTAGGTATAATTATTATCTTCTCTTCTTATGACTACACTAAAAATTATTTTTTTTTCTTTATCTACACCAAATTACAGGGGGGTCAAATGTGTCATAAGTTGCTTCGAGAAAAGAACGGTACGGATAGATAGGTACCCCAGATAAGAACAACTTTGCTAATACATTTGTCAAAAGTTAAAAAAAATGCTAATGAATATTTCAATACTAGTGAAAAAAAAATACTCTTGAAACGAAAATTATATTTAATTAATTAGAACACTTTTATGTAAAGTGAAAAAATTAATAAACGAAAGCTTCAAAAATAATATTACGTTTACCTACATTTCGAATAGAACAATACAGGCTGGTGTAATTAAAATTTAAAATTGGTCCCTAATTAAATTGTGCACAGCGAATGTTTTACACACTTGACTTCATATACTAATTAACGAGTTAATTTAACGTATGCTATATTTATTTGCTATTTATACTATAAAACCATATTTTATAAGAACTGACATAATTTTGCCAGGTGAGGAATGTTACATTAGTAAAACATCTAAACCTTTAAATGTTCGAATTATAATATAGAAAGATTATTTAAAAAGAAATATTTTCATAAATATAAAATTTGGCAACATTCATGGGGCACAGGCCACAAAGTAGATTTTAACAATGGAAATTTTTCAATGAAAGACCCGATAGCCTATGGATGACAGAGGTTTTTCCCTATTCAATAATATTAATAAATATATTGTTCAAGCGTCTGTCGATATTAGTAGTGGATGGCTATCGCTTTTTTTACTTTTCATATACACCACATAACATAATATCATCATCATCATCATCATCATATTCAACCCATTTCCAATTATGGTGTAGTCTTCCTCACATATTTAGATACTCTGTAGTTGGGCCGGTTGTTGTCTATTGTTGGCTATGTAGGCCCAAGCTAATTTCCTAATATCACGGTCCTATCTCAGGTGTCTTCTTCTAGGTCTCTTAATTGCTCGTGGGCACCATTGTGTAATTTTTGTGGTCCATCCTACTTCTCCGTCCTACTTGCCAGGTGTCCTGCACATTGCCTCTTGAGGGATTTGATTCTGTGGATGACATTTAAGTATTACCTGGGCTTTTGTCGTATCCACTCTTTTTTTATGGCCTTTCTTGGTTACTCCCATCATATTTCGTTCCATCAAGCGTTGCGCGACCTGCAGTTTCTTTATAATGTCCGTTTTAGCATGCGTTAGCATGAATGTTTTCTTCATTAGATAAAGTGGTATTCTATGATTCAATCAAAATATAGTTTTAAATTATTCCTTCCCTTTTCCTTTTTCCATCCCTAATACGAATCTTCTTATGTACTTCGTATTACTTCTTTGTAATGACCTACGCATGCGAAACCCGGACATTAAGGTAAAGCTTGATTTCATGCATCCGTTATACGTTGGTCCGACGGTGCTGATTGGTCATAGCGTTTTCGCGCCACTTTTCATTCGTAAATATTTTACTTCAGCCCGTCAACGGACCCGTTCATACGATAACGGACGTTTTGACACTTTTTTGACAAACTTAATCTAACAATAATAAAAATATAAGTAAAATAGCAAAATCGTTATGGAAACGAAAATATAAAATAACACCAACGTATATCCGATAAACGGAGGCATGAAAATGCAATAAATTTAAAAACTGCGTTATTTTCTAACCAATCAAAGTCTTTAAATTCTACCAATAAAATTAATATCGTATCAACGTATCGTCGGACAACGGATGCATGAAAATCAAGCTTAAGGCGCACATTGGGACGCATGCCACGCAACCGACGCAAGGCATTTCTCGAGGCAACCCACGCAAGTTGACCGTGTGCTGTGTCAGAAGCGCATATAGCCGCACAAGCCAGACGCTCACACGCACAAATCTTATTAGATTATTTTTTAGGTTTAGTTTGTTTCTGGAACAGGCAAAAAGCACAATGTTGGCAGTTTCTGAAATAGAATATTTACTAGACCTTAGTTCTGAGTTAGATTCGGAGGAAGAGTGGGAAACAGAAGTTCTGCTATACTGTAACGTTTTTAGTTCGTTACATGTATTTTTTATATATGATTTATATGATGTCTGGCGTATCGTCATCGGATTCCGTATTGTTCAGGCCTGATAATTTATTTGGCACGCTTGGCGTAATTTTTACGTTCCTTAGTCGCCAACCCTGCTATCGTTTCACCGTTCTGTGGAGGCGCGCGCTGTCAAGATCCTTGTTATATCTCATGGCGCCTCTCTGCGTTTTAACCTCTTGGCCACGGTGGCAAATCCCGGCTTTTAGAAATGGTGATTATTTAAATCTTGCTGTATAATCTGAATCAGCTGCTATTTCAAAGCAACAGGTAAAGATGAAATATTATCCTTTTAGATTCGATATTATTACTGCATATTTTTAGGGTAGAGTTTTGGATGTCCCAACTTAACTTGTATTTGTATTTTGCTGGCACGTTGGCGTCCCTTTTCTTTTGTCGTCCAGAATGTTACATGGAAGAAAGGACAGTTTCTTTCTTCTTCTCACAAGTCCTAGTAGTGTTCCAAGGTACGGGTAGTGTCTCCTAGTCAGTAGCTACGGCTGTATTGATTCATGGTGTCCTCATTCTGGCCCCTTCTGTTGTTTTGGCCAACAGGATCGCCGACAGACAGTACAGAGATATGAGCCTACCTCACGCTGCTACTCTTCGAAGCAAGATTACATAAAGAACAGCTAAGTGTAGATTTAAGTTCTAGTTTTACATTTAACATTTAAAACATTTTCAGTCTTAAACAATAACGTACACTTTAGTAATATCGTACAAACTATGTTTAGTGGTTAGATTGTCAAGAACATTCATGTCGATTTAATATTTAAAATATGATTTAGAACTTAGGTTTCATTACATTACGTCTTGTAATGGTATTACTTTCATAGATATTTAGTACAATTCTTAACACCACTTTCGTTGACATATAACCACTATAATAATTATTAAAATTGTACAATGCTATTTACCATCACAGTCCATCTTGAATAAATATAGTCATTAGTTTTAAGTAATATACAACTGTGTTTTCTTTCTCTGTACATGCCTGGCGCCCAATATCTATATATTTTTTATATTGTTATTGATTAGTTTTCTCTCTAGTGAAATACCTTACCCACGACTGCACTCCGATGAAAAGCTGCCGTTCGCAGTGGTAATGTTTATAAAAAACGCTACAATACGATGTGAAAAAACGCCGAAAATCTTTTTGAATGAGCAATTACATGAAAAAACGACGAACTCATGGAGCATTCGCTTTGACATATGAATTGTCGGATGCGAAGATCTCGAACTAGTTCCGGTCAAATAGAAAGCAGCCTTATCTTAAAACGGACACAATAAGGAAACTGCAGGTCGCGCAACGCTTGATGAAACGAAATTTATGCGGGGAATAACCAAGAAAGACCGTAGAAAATAGAGTGGATACGACAAAAGCCCCAGGTAAGTAGATGCAATCTACACAATCAAATCCCGCAAGATGCACACAATCGGCAGGACACCTGGCAAGGACAGACAACAGATGGACCACAAAAATTACAGCAAGGTAAACATGAAGAATTAAGAGACCAAAAAGACCAAACCTGAGATGGGAGCATGATATTAGGAAGTTAGCAGGGATAACTTCGGCCCACATAGCCAACAATAGACAACAATGGACCCAATTCAAAATAGATTATCTAAATATGTGAGGGAGGCTACACCATAATTGGAAATGATTGATATTTATATTATACCTATTGATTGTGGATGGTAATTTTTGATTAAATTTCAATCTATAATGGAAGAAATATTCTGATAGTTTAAATCCAGGGCAAAATGTATTCATTATAACTGTGTTCAGGATTTAGATGAGTTATAACAGTGTATTTTAAATAAGTAAAATAATTAACGAAATAATTTAATTATAATACAATTTCAGTTCTGCATTTTACAAAACAAATATAACCCGATACTAACAAAGACATAAATAAATATAAATATCGCAGTTGCAATTAATTTTAGGTCATGAATACGTGCAATCGCATTGTTAATTAACACACAATTTTCGAATATGCCGAATATATTTTGTAATTTAATTATATATGTTAATAAATTTACTCTATCGATATTGAATTATGGGAGCAGAATATGAAATAATTCGTATTATGCTTTGTGTCACATTTTGAATATTATTGTAAAATTAATGAAAGCTATGGCACTATTCACGTTTAGTAAATAACAATATAATGAGAACTTGCATTATAAAGCATTAAAATAGAATATGTACATGTACAGTAATTCTTTGTTATATGAATATTTTACGGCTATTTATTTTAAACGTCTGCATATACGCGGTTTTTCAAGTATTCTAAATATAATGAATATTTATTAACTAAAGTACATGTAACTGTTTTAAAAAAAAAGACTCTACCTGTCGCCAGGACTTTTTTCTTAAATTTTTTATAATTTAATTCTGTTAATTCTTTTGGCAATATATTATATTTATATTGTGGTAGTTTTTGGTTTCTGTTGTTAGATTTTGTGAAAGTTTTTTTTGAGTTCTCTTGGTTGTTCTGATGTCTGATTATCTTCTAGTTTCGTAAGTGTGTATGTGTTAGTTTTTAAAGGAATATTTGTTTTTATTAATTTATTTTTGATTTTGTGTAGAAGTAATATCGACATATATAAAATGCTAATGTTTGTCTGTGTCGTCTATACTGAAGTAACGACTTGCTCTAGAAAGTTGCTTTTTTTTACTAAAAGATAGCTAATTGGCTCTTCTAAAAACTGTCGTCGCCGGATTTTCTGTTTTTCATTTAATTAAACAAAAACTAAAAACTATTTTTTCCTGATGTCGTGGCGGATGCGTCAGGCCTCTACTAGTATTATCGATATTTTATTAATTGTCTTATGTTTACTTCTTTTGTTTTTTGGTATACCTCTTCGGTTGGTGTTAGTTCATCTAGGTTAAATATTAATTTTAGTATTTTATTTTGTTGTCTTTGTAACTCATGACTACTAGGTTATGACGGGGTATACATTGGTCAAATGTTGTGATGTTGGTAGCGAATATTTCCATTCGAATTTTGCAGGAAATTTCAGAAATTTCCGAAATATTCGGTCCCAAAATGGCGAATATTAGCAAAAATCCGAATTTTGCAAGAAATTTCTTTTCAAAATTCAAGACATTGAGCGAAAATTTAACGAAAGTGTATCAAGTATGCTTATTCTTAAATCAAAAGAAGAAGAATGCTTCTCCGCCTTACAAAATAGAAAACGTATGGCTCTTAAACCCATGCATTTTGCCGCGAATTTCTTGGACCCCTGTTTCCTGAGAGAGCACCTTAACAGTGAAGAACACATAGTCGCTATAGAATTTATCAACAATATCACCAACAAACATCTTCAGTTTGTCAATAATAAAGAAGACATTTTTACAGATGTAACAAATTATTGCGCCAAATCGGGTTTATGGGCTCTCGACTACGTTTGGATGTCATCAGTTAAAAATGTAGACTGTCTAAGTTGGTGGCAAGTGGTGGCAAGCAATGTGTAAACATACTCAATTGAAATATTTAGCTGTTGCTCTGCTGTCTTTACCAACGTCATCTGCAGCCACTGAGAGAAGTTTCAGTACTTACAGTTTTATTCGTACTAAAAAAAGGAATCGCTTAACTGCACACAAAGCTGGCAAAATAATGTTCGTAGCTCATAACAATAAATTATTACTACAAAAACAATAAGTGGATATGGAGCATGATATTCAACAACATGAAACTCCTCTAGAACCAGTAGAACCCGTAGAGGTAGAGGTCCATCCTTCAGAATCAGAACCAGATGATACATCAAATATATCTGGTTTGGAAATAGAAACTGACGAAGACAGTACTACTACTACTATAATACCCTATGAATATGAGACCAGCTCGGCGCCTGAAAGTATGCCGGAATAGAATATTTCAGTTATTTGTGTTTTACGTTTTTTAAATTTATATTTCGTGCTTTTTTGTTTTTTTTAAGTTCATAGTCATAGTTCATGGTTTATGTAGGTACCATGTTATCATTTTAGTTTAACCCACTTTTAAAAGCTTATAACTTTTTTGTTTGTCGGGTTAAAGCAGTCATTCAAAAACATGTTGTAGCAGTTTCAGCGAAGTTTTTGCGAGTGTTGTCAAAAATGACAATAGGTGTCACATGTCAGATTTTTAAAACTAAAAAAAACTTTTTAAATGGGACACCCTGTATATTAGTAGCGCATTAGATAGTCCCCTTTTCTCCGAATTCAAAAATGTATCACACATTAACATTATAAACGTATATTATGAAAAACCTGTAGAAAATATTTCGAAAATGCATCGAAAAAGGTGGTCATGTAGAGCAATATAGATTATGAAAATGAATAACCTATAACTGTTTTTAATTCTATAGCTAGTTATTGTTCGTTAATGTGTTGTGCTACATTGATAAGGCCGCTTTATATATTTATAACTATCTTGATTCTTTTAATTAGGTACCTAATTGTTTTTACATGCTTTTGTCAATCTTGAATGAAATTAAGAAGAAGAATGCACATGTGTGATACATTTTTGAATTCGGAGAAACGGCGACTATCTAATGCGCTACTAATATACAGGGTGTCCCATTTAAAAAGTTTTTTTTTAGTTTCAAAAATCTGACATGTGACACCTACTGTCATTTTTGACAACACTCGCAAAAACTTGGCTGAAACTGGTACAACATGCTTTTTGAATGAATGCTTTAACCCAACAAACAAAAAAGTTATAAGCTTTTGAAAGAAATATATATATTCATCTACTATTTTCAGTGTTGTGTTATTTATTATGTCTTTTCTTTCCATTAGTTCGTTGTACATTATTTTAGTTTTTGCTAAATTCATTTTGAGACCCACTTTATTGCTGGCTGTATTTAGTTCATTAATTTGTGTTTGCAGTTCTTCAGGACTATTGACAATTAGCACTATTCCATCAGCGAATCTCGATCGAATCGATATTCTCCATCTATTTTTAATCCTTTGCTGGTCCAGTTCAGTTGACAGAAGATTTCTTCTAGTATTGCCCTAAACAGCTTTGAGGATATCGCGTCTCCATGTCGTACTCCTTTCCCAGTTGGGAACTCATACATCACATTTTACAATTACATACTTGAAATATCTATGAATATTTAAATAGAAATCTAACGACTAACTTCTGTGGCCGAAAAATATTAGTTTTCAATAATCTCTGATTGTTACATGATTTATTTTTGATTTATTGACCGCCATGAATGAATAAAAGTCGTTAATTGGAATATAAATTTATTGATGATAATCTCAAGAAGACATACATCATGCCATCTATTCAAAAATAATTAGAAAACTATTTATAATGCAGAGATTCTATTAATAATTGAAAGCCATTAATCATTTTAATCAACTACTCGTATAGTGTATATTTTAGAGGGATTAGCGTTATAAAAATTTTCATATGTATAGTTCTAATTCGATGCATATTAAAAATTAAATCTTTAGTTTGAAGAGTAATATGATTGATATTTATTTTATTAAAACGAATTTATTACTAGACTATAATTTTTTATTCATCTTACTCCAAATACATATTTGCTATATAAAAAAGCTAAAAATAAAAAAAAAGTATTGCTGATTAAAATTTAAATATTACTACTACTGCCATTACTCGCTGACGAGTATTTGACACGCATCAGCAGTTGGTTACGCAAAGCGTTTTCTTTCTTGAGCTTTTCTATGACAGAAAGGTCGATATGTGATGTTATCTCGCTTCCGCACTCCGGACATTCAAAAATCTCGTTACTTTGTTGCCTCTTTACTTTTTGGTTGTCGTTTTTAACTGAATTCACTCTTCTTATTTATTGCGGTCTTCTTATTTAGTGCTATCTTCTTCATTGCGTTCTATTGTGTGCTGCTTCCTCCCACTGATTCTGCATACTTATCCACTTTAACTTTTCATGGAAAATATCCTGGTACCTTTTGAGTTGCCCACCAGGTTTCCTCTTACCATCTGCAAGCTCACCATAAAGAAGAGATGTCGGTAGAAGGTTTTCTTGCATCCTGCATACGTGACCAGCCCATCTTAAGCGGGATATAGTAATCATGACTTCAGCGCTTTCGCAGTTAGCTTTTTTAAGGACCGATATATCTGAGCCATGGTGGTACCATTTGATTCTTAACAGCTGTCTAAGGTGTCCCTGTTGCAACTTGTTAATGCGTTCATATGCCGACGGTACGGTACCCAGGTTTCTCTGCCATATAACACGGTGGGAATTATTATTGCTCGGTACACTGCAAGTTTCGTTTTTGTACTTAAATCATGATTGTAGAAAACCCTGCCTTTTAATTTCCAGAATGCTCTTGAGGCGCTGCTGATTCTGTACTGAATTTCGAACTCGATATTCTCCTCTATAAAAGGCATTACATCAAGTAATGACTACCGAAAAAAACTTATTTTATTCCCGAAGGCGCGTGTTGCCTCTCTTTTTGACTAACTTCACTTTATTTATAACCGCTAAGTTCAGTTCGATCCCTCACTGCTTGTTAGTGCCATTGTGGTCATTTAGTGAACGCCTATTCTTCCCATTTTGGTGACCACTTTTTCAAATAAAGTCCTATAAGAGATGTTTCTCCTTACCCTCTACCTACCCTCCATAGTTCATACCAGAAAATAGATGTTTACTTATAGTAGTCAGAAATAATTTCCAGTAACTTAGGTAATTACTTAAATAAATAAATAAATAAATAAATAAATGCCTTTATTGTCAAAAAATTTTTCAATTTGTGGACAAAGGTAAACTAACAAACAAAGTAAAAAATAACAAGGTACACAAACAAACAAACAAAAGATAATACAAAACATTATACAAATAATATTGTCAGTCTTATTGTTAAAATAAACATATATAAATGTTTACAATGTCAAAGAACAAAAAAAATTAAAATAATATTCAAAAATATTTAGCCAGTTTATAGGAAAATATCAATGACCTCTAAATAAATTAATTTCGATGTCATTAGTAAATATAGCAATAGCAAACATTAGACCAGTGTTTTCAAGATCAAATTCGATTTTCAATTCAAATATAATTCATTTACGGCGTAGAAAGCCTTGTCTAGTAAATAAGAGTTCAATGCTTTGCGAAATGAAAAAAATGATGTTATGGATTTGATTTCAAATGGCAGGTGATTGTGCATTTTTTTCGAGTTGTATAATATTGAACTTTTAACTAACTCTGAGCGTGGGGTAGGTAGATAAAGATCAATCTTAGTAAATTTATAGATTGGAGAATGAGTAAAATACATTTATTTTTATTTAAAAATATATCGACTTAAGTGTACAACCAATCAAAATTTTATGACAAACAAATTTATTGTTTTGAAATAGAGTATGTTTTCGCAAAGAACAAACTTTTATCGTTTTATATGAGAATACATAAATTTTATCGCGTTCAATTTCCCTTACATATCAGCTACAAAATATTTACTAGGTCAAAATATTGCGAGCGCACGGAAACTTTTGTTTAACAAAGTTAGATGCAGCTGTTCTAGAAAATTACACAGACGGCCATTTGTAATTGAATTTTCAGAAATATATATTCGGACATAATTTAATTACAAACATGAAGTTGACAGTTGCGAAAACTACTACAACGTTTAAAATTAGTTATATACAGGTTTGTTATGTAGTGTTTACGGCGATGTAATTATTCAAAATATAATAGAATTATTTTATAATATATGAAAAGTTTAAATACAGCATGGCACCCAATTTTAGAGCATGGTATCCACGGGGAAGTAATAAACCTAGAAGAAGACCAAACCTGAGATGGGACTATGATATTAAGAAACTAGCAAGGATAACTTGGGCCCGCATAGCCAACAATAGACAACAATGGGCCCAACTACAAAGAGAGTATCTAAATATGTGAGGGAGGCTACACCATAATTGGAAATGGTTGAATAAGCTGAAAATGATGATGATGATTATGACATGAAAAGTAGAGCAGTAATACATAATAGTTGTAAATATATATAATTTAGAACATGAAAGAATTTTTGTAACATCCAGTCTCTCAATACTTTATACTTTGCTTATGTATGATCTAGGCTCGAGTACGGATGTATGATGTATAATCTGGAACCCCTTCTATACTGGATATATTAATGCGCTCGAAGGTGTCCAACGAAAATTTCTTAAATACCTAACCTTTAAAATCGATGGCACTTACCCTGCTCGGGGCTACGATAACAAGTTACTATTGCAAAGGTTCCAGTGTCAAATTTTAACACAAAGACGAGCTTACCTATGTTTAATGTTTTTATTTAAATTGGTTAGGAATTTTATTAATTGAGAGACATTACTGAGTGATGTAAATATTCGAGTACCGTCAGTGACAACCAGAAATAGAGAATTTTTCTATCTACCTACAGCCTCCAACAATCTGTTGTTAAGACAACTACTCTACCATCTGCGTCACATTTTCAATGGATTGTCCACTGATTTGGATATTTTTCATATGACACTTGTGCAGTACCGCTCGGAGATCGTAAGACGGCTTTATTTATGAATTTTTTGTTACTTTCTTAATCTATTCTACTTAATTCTTTTTGTATAAATTTGTTTGAATTTTTAACTTCGTTTTTCTGTTACTTTATTTCCTATTCTTAGATTATTCTTTAGATTCTCTTAGATTGTTCCTTAACTTTATTTCTTTATTTTTTGTTATATAAGTGTGACTGTAGTATAATATGTAATTCTTAGATATTATCTTGGCTTATCAATTTGTGTTTATTATATGTCTAATAAATGGGTAGTTATAGCTAAATAAAATGGGTAGTTATAGTATGCTAAATAAATATAAAAATAAATAAATAAATAAATATTGTTAGTAAATTCAAAAATGCAACACAATAGCAATGACATTAGCAAATTGCTTTCCGAAACAAAGTGTCACTTACGATCCAGAGTCTCGGAGTGCCATATTTTATATTTTGTTCTCCGCTGTTTCAGGATCTTTATCGCAGAGTCTGCAGAAAAGACTTCCTTGATACAGGTTGAGTTTGTTCAGGTAGCACTTTCACATATGCCCTGTCAAGAAACCTGTTATAATCCGCACTTTATTCCTAAGCATTAGCATTAGCAGTTCCTTTGTAGTTCCAAAATTAGGTCCTTGGATTTGCTATGCCTGTGGCCCTGTCTGTTTCTCCAGTGGACATTCTGCTTTTCCCTGATCCAGAGTTTTACTGCAGTAACGGGTTAAACATAGTATTCCCAGTACTGGCTCTGGACCAAGTTGGGATGGCGATGATTCTTCCTTCCCAGTTCATCCAGGCCAAAGTTTCCCAGGCGTTTTAAGTGCTGTCTGACTTTTTGAGCATACCTGGTGCGTCTCAAAAGTGGCTCACCCCATATCTTCTTTATTTTTTCAGTTAAAAAAACGAGATTTGGTATGTTAGTATATGACATAAATTAGGATTGATTGACGTATTCAATTGTTTTCGGTCACTTCCTGTTTCACCGGAAATGACTACAACTTTTGATATTTAAATAGCACCCTCTGTATTTTTTTACTTTATTCGATAGAAAATAACACTCTAAATATAATGACAGATCGTATGTCAACTTTTGACATTTTCGCATATGGTTTATTTGAAATTATAACTTGCGGTTTATAAGTGTGTGGTATCAAGTTATTCGTAAAAAAATGTCTTTTCCAAATATGCTAATGAGCCACACTCGTTCCATTTGAAAAAATTGAGATATGATGAAAAAAACGATTTGAGCATTTTCTAACTGACCAGGACAAGATACTAAAAACATTAGACGATCAAATATATTTTTCCAAGGCTCCTTGATTAAGAATTAGTGTTTTTAACATAGCCATGGCACTCTAGATTGAATTTTAAAATACGATTTTTTATTACGCGAGAATTTCAAATATTGACATATGATATGTGATTCTATTCAGAATGTCATTTTCTATCGAATAAAGTAAAAAATACCGAGGGTGCTATTTAAAAATCAAAAGTTGTAGTCATTTCCGGCGAAACAGGATCCATATACATATATCCTCAAAACAGCTATAGAAACTACCATGTATTTCATTCTCATATTGGTATTTCATTTCTTTGGACATGGCTAATGATTATCATATCAAAATCAGAATTACTGGATTCAAGGCAACTAAGTTTTAGAAATCAACGCAAACCGACGTCAATGGAATCGTCAAAAAAACTAGCTTTACGATAAACTCTATCTCTGTTTACGACTGCATAAGAACATAATACTTCCTTTGCCGAATATTCGGTGATCGGCCCACATCACTATTCTTAGCATCTCTAAACTGTTACATCTAAACTGACCACCTAAACATCAACAAATGCAAGGTTTGGTCTTGGTCTTGCGAATATTGTCCTAATGGAAAATTGCCCGAAAATATATTTCTCCTAAGAACATTTTACCGAGCCAGAAAGTTCCTCGAAAAATGCAAAAATTTTGTCACCCCTTTATAACTGTCATCCTCACCAATTTCTGTAAAATTGTATTTATTAATTTTATCAATATCTGAATATAAACAGACAGTAGTACCACAGATTAGGTATCCTATAAGTATACAGATAAAAATCTTCTCCCTAATTCCTGGTACGAAAATTGTTTTTTATGAGGATGAGGAGCAAACGAGTAAATTTCTTGTGCGCAAAAATAAACTCCCATTTAAACAGCGTAATAACTGGGCCGATCACAAGGCCGGTCAGGCGCTGTGCACAATTTTAGAGGCCATAAGTGGGTGTGCTTGTGCGCAAACTAGTAACCTATCTAGTGCGCGGCTCCGAAAATTGGAACCACGAAAAACAATGCTTTTGACGATAAGTTTATAATTTGTATAATCTGTGGTAATACAGTGAAATTGTAGACAGTGAAAAGAGAAACTGTTATTCCACATTTATTTTTATATTTTTTTATATGTTGTTGGTTTGGATTAGTTTGGTTCGGGTTTTATTGAAATGAACTGTGTATAAATACCCTGTATGAGTACAATATTTTACAGAAATATTTTAAAAATCGACAGTGCTTTCGGGCAACTATCTTTTCGGGTAATTTTCTTTTCGGTACTTATTTTCGGAGAATTCTCCTCCGGTCAATTGTTTTCGGGCAATTTTCCTAGACCCATTATTTTTTATTACTTGGGTATTTTATATGCGGTATATACCTGCTACATATAATCTAATTATCATATATTTTTTTTATAAAAGAGGCGTTGCGCGTTGGTTAATTAAAATTATACCATTTTTGGAACAAACTTTTGATCCAACTTTAAATTGTAACACGATTTTGTAGTTTAATCCTTTTTAGCCGTGATATAAAACTAAAAGTGCTTTATAAAGTTTGTTATAAAATTGCTAATTAGATCTCCATGAATAGTGGGAATTTCAGTTCGTTTTAGTTATAAATTCATTCATTTAATTTTATAGAATTTAGATTGAACAAAATCAAATATTAAAATAAGTACCCAACAGTTTACCATATTAAAATTGCCTAGTAATCTTTATATACAGGGTGTCCCAGAAATAAGTGCAAGCATTTTAAGGGGTGCTGGATCTTGATTTTCTCTTTATCGTTTTTCAAATAAGTCCAAAATAACGGAGTTATTTTACTTTGAAAATTTCCAAAAAAAAAAGATTTTTTCCATAAATTTTGAGAACCACTGGATCTTTTCTGGATTTTCTTTCTTGTAAATTTAATCTACTACATATGTTGCCATATTATCAAGAAAGTTACTAGATTTCGTTTATAATAATTATAAACGAAATCTAACCTAACGTAATTTTTAAAAGCTTTTTAAATTTTATACTAACACCAAGTGATCCAGCAATATTTTTATAAATAACTGTCCAATCCTGCCAATAATGGTCGAGGTAAAAATAAGAGTATAATACTACAATATATACGGTATAAAAATATGTATATTACTTAAATACTTTGTGTAGTAAAATTGAGTAACCTTCCACCTGCTCTTTATTTTTGACATAGAAAAAATGGTGTAGAACAAAAAGTGCTCAATTTATCATGACTTATATTTTTAACACACCCAGGTGACTATAACATATGACCACTAAATAAATAATTTACTACTAAAAACTACTATCTATCAGTTATTTTAGGTATTATGTAGGTTGTAAAAAATAATATACCGGGTGCGTCTCAAAAATGGCTCACCTCTATAACTTTTATATTTTTTCGGATAAAAAAACTAGATTTTGTATGCTAGTATATGACATAAATTAGGATTAATTGACATATCTATTCAATTTTTTTCGGTCACTTCCGGTTTCACAGGAAATAAATACAAAATATTATTTTTAAATGACACCCTTGGTAATTTTTTTACTTTATTCGATAGAAAATGACACTCTGAATAGAATGACATATCATATGTCAACCTTTGACATTTTCATATGGTTTATTTGAAATTATAACATTTGAAATTATCACAACGACAATTTGACTCGAAATACCAAGTGTCTGGTATCAAATTATTCGTAAAAAAATGCTTTTTCCAAATATGCTAATGAGGCAGCCTCGTTCCATTTGAAAACATTGAGATATGATTAAAAATACGATTTGGGCATCTTTTAACCGACCAGGACAAGACACTGAAAACATTAGACGATCCAATATATTTTCCCACGGCTTCTTGATTAAAAATTAGTGTTTTTAACACAGCCATTTACACAGCAACTTTAGATTGAAATTTTGTTTTAAGCGAAAATGTCAAAAGTTGACATATGATATGTCATTCGATTCAGAGTGTCATTTTCTATCAAATAAAGAAAAAAAATACGGAGGGTGCAATTTAAAAATCAAAAGTTGTAGTCATTTCCGGCGAAACAGGAAGAGTCCGAAAACAATTGAATACGTCAATCAATCTTAATTTATGTCATATACTAAAATACCGAGTAACATATCAAATCTCGCTTTTTCATCTGAAAAAATAAAAAAGTTGTAGGGGTGAGCCACTTTTGAGACGCACCTGGTATGAATTTCGAAAATATAAATTTCGTAATGGTTTATGCTGTACTTAATCAAGAAAATTATAAACTTTATAAATAAAAAAATAAATTGTATAGCAGATTATCACTCAGCACGACATACTCTCCGCAATACAAAATACTTATTACTATTTCATGTAAATTTGAATAAAACGGATATTTAGACCTCTTTCGATCAATAAATTAATTGCATTCTAAAGTCATTATCTAAAGTTCAAATTACCTGCAATTTAAAATATAGATTTTATAATTATATCTAGGTAATTACCAGTATTTATGTAATAATTTAATCAAAACAAATAAATTTTTATGATAGTTAAACACGCGAACGTTTTCCTACGAAGATATTTATTATATTATTAAAGTTTGAAATTTATTTAAAGCATATTGCGGCAAATTGTAAAGGGAAATAATTATTTACGGACCTGTATAGATATATCAGTTAGAAATTCAAAAAGAGAGTAGGTAATGAGCCGCTTGGCCACTATTATATGCTCATATGTGCAAAACTGAGTGAATAGAGACATCGTCCTTAAGCATGATACAAAGAAAACAAGGTATGATCGATAGCAGCTCCAATTTCGTTCTGTTTGCACATATCACCTGTGACGTCATACGCCATACAAAAAAATATCCATATTGTTCAATTGCCACTACAGTTTCATTCAGAACCTCGCAATTGGTGGAATAAATTAGTGGTTTCAGTTAGCGTAGAAGTTTGGTCCTTTAATTTGAATGTAAGCATTCAGAACGTCAAAATTAGTGGTAGACATTTTCAATTAGTAGAAAAAGATATCAAACTTTTAACTTTTCCACTAATTATACTTCAAAATTTGCGAGAAAAGTCATTTTGGCTTTTGATTATCTTCCGTCATGAGAAATTTTGGTTAGAAATCAAAAGTTGATTGTTTTATAAGCTAAATATTAGGCTTTCTCTATAGATACAACTGACTAACGCAAGCTGTTGTTAGGATATTCTATTAATTTTAATTGTCTTTTTAAAATATTGTAAATGATTGTAAACTAATGTAGCATTTTCATTTTCCAAATGCTACTTTGTTTTATTATGGTCGGTTTTTTATTATTGTATCGATATTCTTTTTACATTTCTACAACACTTACATTTCGGAACGCTCTCTATCGAAAATATTGGATCGTACCCTGGTGTATCGACAAGACGGGAAACGTCAAAATCGTCACCTCGGATTTAGCCGTTGCCGAGGTCACCGTGCCATTTTTTGAGAATTAAATTTATTTGGCTGGTATTTTTCAAAATATGGGAAAAATATTGTGATTTTGTTATCCTATAGATGGTTGAAGGTCCCATATAGATTTTGATTGCTTAGATTTTAAAGAATCTATAATTTTGGTAAGATTTTCTTTGACATTCCTTTCGTTAGAAAAAAATCTTTACATGCCTTTTTTTTAGATTCCAGTTTTTTTGATGAGAAGTGTCCAGCCCTTATTTGAGAGGAAATGTTAAATTATTGATTGTGTGCCTTCACAATGAGGTAAATTAATACCGTCGTAAATTTTTCAAGTTTTTTTAAATGTAAGGTTAACTTATACTGTGCATTTCTTTTTAGGGTTTTCTCAACGTTTTTCAACGTATTTTTCTTCAGAGTTTTCTTTGGATTTTTCTTCAAGTATTTCTTGACGTTTTTCTTCGAGTTTTTCAATCACCGAGTTAATCAGTAGCAGCCTGTTCGGTTAGATTTCAGCCCTGCACCCCTCTGAGGAGAAGTTGGATGCAGTGATGTTTTTTTATCATTAAGAAGATCCTTTTTTTGGTATAATTTGGTATACAAGGCCAGTATAGTTTTTTATAGTAAACTAAAATTTTATTAATTTGATTTTAAATAATCATAGTGTGTTAAGAAATTAACTATTCTTAACATTTTACATTTAACTACTTAACCAAGTACTTGCCTTCAGCATTACTTTAACCCTTAATTTATAAAATTAAACGTTGTGTTACATTTTATATATTTTTTTAACACTTTAAGTATTTGCCTTCAGCATTGCTTAAATTTTACTTGTATTTGATTATTAAAATAACCATGTTATATTGATTGATTATTCGGATTTAACAAATATTTATGTTAACCTTTTATATCATTACGATCTTTGACCTGTAAGGGCAATCTTGGGTACAGATTTTAAACTTTTCCTTTGACTATATATTATAAACAAAAAGGTTCATGAATCTTCAAAATAAGTCAAATAAAACTTAAATATTTATTATTCAGATATAACCAAGACCGTCTCTAAAAGTATTTTTTTTACTACGTGCTCGTAGTAAAGTGTAATGTCCAAAAACAATTAAAAACAATAGTTAATATGTGTTATTGTGTTGTCCAGTTTAACAAATTTTAACTCTGTAAGAATCTACGTTCAAGAGGCTTGAAAAAGACATATACTGTCGAAACGTCGTCACAAAATAAAAAAATAATGAACAAAATCTAGAAACATCTTTACAACCCCAATGACCTAAAGCCAAGAGTGAAAACAAAAAAATATAAAGTATTTTTTTATATTATAATTGTTTCAATAATATTTGAAAAGACATAATTTGATTTTAAGCAAGTTTTAAGATAGAGTTTCTTAAACATATTTCTTGTATATTAATGTACATAACTGCTGTGCCGAATAGGTACCGAATATTTCTAACAAGTAATAAATCTTATTTTTTTGGGTATTTGAATTGTTTCATTGGTTGATCCAGTTTCTCAAAATATTTAATAGCTATACTAATTTTAGTTTCCATTCAATTAATACACTTGTACAAATTTTCTTATTTCAGTTTGTACTATCCTTTGTAAAGTATCAGCATCTTTTTGAAATAAGTGGCGCCCTTTGGTATGCAGTGTAAGATATAGGTGGGTATCATATTTTTAGTCAAGTGCAGAAGCAAAAGCTTGTTCCCACAGCCTCCGATATAAGAGCAGCCGTTTGCAACATTTTGTCTTAAATTTTTAATAACAGGAAAGTTTTTGTCACACTAAAAAGTATAAAGTGTAATTAAAACCCGAGTTGAAACCACTAATTTATTCCACTAATTGCGAGGTTCTGAATGAAGCTTAATAAAAAAAAACTAAAATAGGAAAGAATTAGGACATAACCTGAAAAGTTATCATTGAGCTTGACATTTGAAAAGTAATTTTTTTTCACATTTATTATGTGTCATCAGTTTGACGATTTGAAATTGGCGCGCGAAGCTTGCCGACCAATGGTGCCGTTATCACCTGTGAGGTAGTGACCAACCTGAGCAATATCATACCTTGTTTTCTTTGTATCATGGTCCGTGAGTGAGTTAAGGTTGATTCTCACTATACTTTCCGTTTCCGTACCATATCCGTATACTTTCCGTATACAGTATAACTTCAGTAGTCTGGACAGATATCGTTCCGGCATACGCCCGGATTATCGAGAAGCCCGGATTGCTGGAGCTACTTAAATTTATTTCTTTAGAAAATGAAAACAACTCGAAATTGTCAAAAATAACGTTATGAACTCGTAAACACAGCACTCGTTAAATTGTCCATATAAAACAAAAAATACTAAAGCTATGTTAAATTTATTAAAAACAGTATCTACAAAAATCTGTATACGTATATGAAATATGAAATAAACTGAAATCATTTTCATAGTTCTATTAGCACTAACGAAAGTGATAAATCTCATGGAGCTAAGAATATTAAACTAATTTATAACCTCACCATTTAAGTGTGCCCTCGTCTAGACAACTTCATTAATATGAATACGGTTATACGCTGCTGGTGTCCATAAATAGCTTACCTGAAAATAATTAAGAATATACGTTAAAAACTTAACATATAAAAACCATATAACAAAAACATTTACAGACCTTAGGGTATATTAGAGAAAATCGTGCTGTAGAAATCTAAACCGTATTTCCCATTTTCGTATGTTTTAAAGGGTTTCTCGTTTAGAGTGGAGGTACCGGGTGGCCAAGTAAGAATGGACGCCGGCTGTATCTCAGAAACTACTAATAAGTAATTCGACCAAGAGAAATCGCTGAAAATTATTTTCAAGTTCGAAAAATGCCCCCTAGGGGGCGTTTCTCTAATAGCCAATCAGAAAACAGGGTTTTTCTCAAAAATATGCAGGTGACCAGGTATTTTAAATATTACTATTGTAATCATCGAGAAATTTGTAATTTTTTTGATATAAAGTATTTTGCTCTCTATCTTACAAAATAAAGTGGTGGGGGAAGGTTAAACTTGCTTTTATTAAAATATGGATAACTCTGCTTTAGGTTACGCGATTTAAACAAACTAGGGCTCCTTTAAAAGAGCCTTTCTTCATTCATGATCTCCAGTATCAATTTTGTTTCCACAGTTTTTTTCGTGGTAGCTAGAGGGCGCTGTTTGACATCATAACAGATATTGCGCTTTTGCGTAAAAAATTTAAATAGGAGGCTATATTTCTCTTTACACAGTTAAATAGAGCACAAAATTTCCAAAATATCAGCGCAAACCGCAACTTTCTATTTTCTCTCTAACCGGAGATATTAAGAGAACAAATCATGTTAGGCTGCCGCTTAGGATTATATAGTCTAAAAATTATAGTAGTAGGCTAGAAAACAAAAAGAGGTAAATTGGTTCGGAACAAGTTTAACCTTCCCCCACCACTTTATTTTATGAGATAGAGCAAAATACTCTATATCAAAAAAAATACAAATTTATCGATGATTACAATAGTAATATTTAAAATACCTGTTCACCTGCATATTTTTGAGAAAAACCCTGTTTTCTGATTGGCTATTCGAGAAACGCCCCCTAGCGGGCATTTTTCGAACTTGATAATAATTTCAAGCGATTTCCCTTGGTCGATTTACTGATTAGAATGTTTTTCCCAAAGTTATACGATAAGTAGTTTCTGAGATACAGCCGGCGTCCATTCTTAGTTGGCTACCCGGTACAAATATGTGCACACCTTGTAATATGTGGTTTTGTTACTATGCTACTTTCTTATGAAACTAAAGATGGTACAGACAGATTTGTCTTAGTCCTCTTAGTTCCTGAAATATGTCCCTGTCAAAAAACTGTCATTTTTGAAATATAACCCAGATTTATGTTTTTTTTTAAATGAGATACCCTACAGGATATCTCTAGAAAGTTCATGGCAAATACAAAAAATATACGTATTTTTTTGTATTATTTGCCTTGATAAGAGCTTTCTAAAAAGATTAAGTCTCTATACTTATTTTCATAAACAAGGTAAAAAAAATATTTAACTCTTTCACATAGGCTCTAAACTAAATCACATGGATTTAGTTTAGAGTAGCTAATTAAAAAAATCGAATAAATTATTCGACATCAAATTTTGGTTATTGGCTATTGCATAATAGTAGCATAATAATTGCATAATAGTGGCATAATAGTAGCGAAAAATTAGCTACGCCACTAGATTCTACGCGAAAAACCATACAGGACTCACTTTTCATATTTTCAAGATAAACAAGATACGACGAGGGTGAAATGCAAATTTAAAATTCGCCCAGTATTTCAGAAACTAAAAGGGTTAAGACAAAAATATGTGTGTCGCATCTTTAGTTTCATAAAAAGAATAATGTAAAAACTGCATCTTTCTATCTGTACTCATAAACGAGAAGCACCATAAATACATGAAAATGGGACACCCTGTACTATACCTACAGGGTGGTCCGAACTGTATTCCGGAAACTTCGACAGCATATTCTGCAGATAAAAATAAATAAAATAGTTCGTATAAATGTATGTCCTAAAATACTTCGGTTCGCAGATACAGGGTGTAGAAGTTTCATTTTTATTTCGATTTTTTCCAAATAATTTCTGAAGGAAGGTCAATATTTGGATGAAAATTGATGTCTGAAAGTTTCTTGACATGAGAAATTTGATTTTGATGTCAATATGACTCCTACTTGCAGAGGGCGCCACATAAATATTTTTAACTGGTTTGAAGAGTAATAACTTTTCGTTCGTACCTGTATAAAACTATTGAGTAAAAAATATACATTTACAACATTTTTACGTAAGAAAGGTCTCTTGGGATAACACGCTACGAGTAATTGTTCTCGAGATATTTGGAATCTAAATTATCAATACCTGTCATCATTGACATAAATTAAACATGTTGTATAAATAGTTATTAGACTGAAATCATAAATTTGAAATGTTTTTCTGCCAAAAGTTCAACAGCAACTGTTTTATCATCATTTTTTCGTTGATAAATTTATGATTAATTAAAAAAAAAGTTCCCAAATTTATCATTTCAGTCAAATAACTTGTTTATTTTTTGTCAATAATGACATGTATTTAGGGGTCGTCATTTTCTTGACAACTTCTTGATCTTGTCTTGATTTCAAGATCCATTAATTGATAAATAAAAAAATTATTAAGCAAAAAATATGTGTACGAAACGGCACTTTCTCGGATGTCCAATATCCAAAGTTGACATAAGTACTCCAAAGTCGGATATCCAAAGTTGCCATACTGTGGGCCAAATTAAATTGGAACCTTTTTTAATGCCTAATAATTTTTTAATTTTTAAATGTTTTTTTATAATTTTTCGGATATGTTATGGCCTACGATATTAGAATAAAAAAAAACTTTGCAAAGCGGGTCTATTTCAGTGGCATACAGACTTTTTGAATTAACGTAAAACTTCTAAAATAAAAAAAATAATACATTTTAATGTACGCCACTAGTACGCCAAGTAGAGTAGCTTTTATCATTGTTGTATTGACTGTTTTTATCTGTAGTAGTGTTTGGTAGTAGTATTATCACCGTCACTACTGTCAAAGTCACTAATTAAACTTAAAATTAAACTACGTCCAGGTGTCTGAGGTGGTAGGTATTCTGAACCAGATTCAATTACGAATGGCTCAGATTTGCTGCTCAACGAACCATCACAATCACTCATTTTAATTTTAGATAATAATAATTAATTAACAAAATTATGTAAATCTGATGATTTTGGCTACTGTAGTATAATAAGCCCAAAGTTTTTGAATTTTTTGAAAATTAGATGCCTGAAACTCGTTAATGATTACATTAACCAATCTCATCGCGACTTTTAAACAGGGGGTTCCCCTTTAATAAACGAATTTTAAACGGGGGTTCCCCTTTTGTCAAGATATCAAGAAATTTCAAGATTTTTTGAATCAAGACAAGAAATCAACTCAGACAAGACAAGAAATTGCTTGTCAAGACAAGATTTCTTGTCTTGCCGATCCCTACATGTATTGACTATTTCGATTCTGAATATCTTGAGAATGGTTGCTCCTAGCGATTTTTACCAAGAGACATTTTTTGCGTAGAAGAGCACAGAAATGTATATTTTTTACTCAGTAGTTTTATACAGGTACGGACGAAAAATTACTCTTCAAAACAAATAAAAAAACAAATGTAGGTGGCGCCCCTACAAATAGGAGTCATATTAACTTTAAAATCACATTTCTCATGTCAAAAAACTTTCCGACGCCAATTTTCATCCAAATATTGACGTTACTTGGAAAAAAATCGAAATAACAATGATACTTCAATACCCTGTATTTCCGAAACTAAGCATTTTAGGACATACATTTATACGATTTTTTTACTTATTTTTATCTGCAGAATATGCTGCCAAAGTTTCTGGAATACAGTTCGGACCACCCTGTAGAGAGACCCTATATAAAGTGCTCCCGTCACAAGAGTGTCATAACTAAGTTCCTTTGTAATTGTTAAATAGATAATTTATGCGACTTGAAGAAAAGTTAAAATGTCACGTCTAATTTCCTTGATAAGGTATGATTACTAAATAACCTCGTGCAACGTTCTGGAAAATCCGACCGACGACGTTCTCGCCAAAGCACTATTCTTTTCTCCCTTTGTGCCGTTTAAAGGGCCTTTAAAACACGGGAATTAACTGAAGTGGATGGGGCTCGGAAGATTGAGGTTCTGCGGCGCTCCGTGAATGGCGCCCTGTTATTCAGAAATAGCGCGCCCAGGGCTGGAGTGCTCCACTTATGCGATTCGCACTACAATTACAAAGTGCCAGACACGAAAATCCTTAGGAAAAAGATGGGGGTGACGTGAATAGCGCGGATTTTTAAAGCTGAATAGTATTGATTCGGTACGTCAATTTTAATTAAAAAAACGAGATAGCGTTTTTTAACATTCACGAGTGATTTTCAAAATGTGATTGTAAAGAAAGATCCAGGGGAAAAACATGTTAAGCGCCATTTTACTAATTTTACGGGAGAGCACTGGACGGCTGGTAGTTATCAGGCTCTTTCCGTCTATCCTATATTTTTACTAGGCATATATCATAGGATTTAACAACTTATTGCCCTCCAGTGTTATACATTTTGTAGGGACCAGTTATACCTATTATAATATTGTAAAATCCTAAAATGGAGAAATTGACACTAATCAAGATTTTCCCCGGGAGCCTTCAAATGTAAACTGGTTGAAATTCATCTAATCTGATGACAGGTGCTAGGAGAGTACCATACAATCGAAAAAAAAACACCGTCAAGCACGGCTGGAAATGGCAAACTATGATAATTTTGGCTAGGTCAAGCCCTAGAGGTTATTTACTTGACCCGTACTCTTCTTTATTTTTTAATGACACTTACTTCCAGTTGGCCTTAAGCATGTTGTAATTTATTTTTATATTGTGTAAAAACTATTTTTAAACGGTGTAGCTTAAAATTCTGAGAAAAAAATATTTGTTTGGAAATAGATTTGTGTTTGGAAACATTCGATTCTTTCTAGTCTTCCTCTAATTAGTGTTAATTTTGGACAAGTTTTGTCAATTTTTAGTAAATGACATAAAAAAACTCAAATTTAATTGAGGATGCCAGTCAATAATCACGACATAGGCTAATAAAACTACTTTTCAACTTGTCAAGATTTCAAGAAATTTATTCCCATCATCAGGACAGTTTGAATGAGTTAATTAACAAAACATCCTTTGCACAATAAGGCCTGACAAACTAACATCATTGAATATTGGAATCACAAAGAATATTTCTTTTATAAAATCCCAAGAGTTCACTGTTTGATCGAGCTCGAAACAACAATGTAGCAATTTCTTTTTGAGTATTTGTAAAAAAGAGCGTTTTTAGATATATTAGGTATGTATTTTAATATTTTTATAAAGGAAATTCTTTGTGATTCCAATGTCCAATGTTGTTAGTTTGTAAGGCCTTATAGTCTAAGAGCTAGCAACGTTTTCGAGAAAGTATTTTAAGGCGTCTGGCTCTTTGATATATCTTTTATTATGCTTTCTGGAACAGCGTGAAGGCCGTCTGGCTGTCGATACACGTTGCGTTCTCTACTGCGCATCCAAAGAAGATTCTCTATTTTTTACTTAGCGCTTTAAATTCTAGTATTGAATAAAAGTCGAGCAAGTCTCCAATAGCTCAGCACGTAGAGCTTTCGCCTATGAAGCGAAGGTCAGTGGTTCGATAAAAAAGTTGCACCCCCAGCCGGTATCGAACCACTGACCTTCGCTTCATAGGCGAAAGCTCTACGCGCCGAGCTAATGGAGACTTGCTCGATTTTTATTCAATACTAGAATTTAAAGCGCTAAGTAAAAAATAGAGGATCTTCTTTGGATGCGCAGTAGTGAACGCAACGGGTATCGGCAGCCAGACGGGCCGCATGCTGTTCCAGAGAGCATAATAAAAAATATATCAAAGAGCCAGACGTCTTAAAATACTTGTTTTCCCGACGTTGCTAGCTCTCGTACTATTATTGTGCTAAGGATTTTGTTTCGTTAATTAACTTATTCAAACTGTTCTGATGATGGGAATAAATTTCTTAAAAGCTTGACAAATTGAAAAGTAATTTTATTAGTCTATACGGCGATTACTGACTGCACCCCCACTTAAATTTGTGTTTTTTCTTAACTGAGTCAGCCACGACTAAACCTGATGTTTTGTAAATGACATCTAGAGATTGATCTCGCCAAAATGACCATCGACTGTCATTCCCCAGCCGTCTTTGACGCCGTTTTATTTTTCGATCGTATGGTACTTTCCAAAACACCTGTCGTCGACTTGAAAATGTCGACAGAAGAATTTCAACAAGTTTACATTTGATGTGGTTTGCCCTTTACAATCACATTTTGAACACCACTCATGAATATTAAAAAAGCGCTTGATCTATCTATTTTTTTAATTAAAAGTCCGGAACTAATCAATACTATACTATTCAGCTTTAAAAATAGGTAAAAGTACAGTTGTATTAGCTAAGCAACTACAAACATAAGCTAAATACGCTAACCTTAATCTCGAAAACGACTAAAAAATTGGCATATACCGGGTGCGTCTCAAAAGTGGCTCACCCCTATAACTTTATTACGACAATTTGACTCAAAATACCAAGTGTGTGGTACCACAGTTTAGGTATACTATATGAATACAGATAAAAATCTTGTCCCTAATTCGTGGTACAAAAATTGTTTTTTATGACGATGAGCAAACGAGTAAAATTTCTTGTGCGCAAAAATAAACTCGCGATTAAACAGCGTAATAACTGGGCCGGTCAGGCGCTGTGCACAATTTTAGAGGCCATAAGTGGGCGTGCTATGTGCGCAAACTAGTAACCGAACTATGTAGTGCGCGACTCCGAAAATTGGAACCACGAAAAACAATGCTTTTGACGATAAGTTTATAATCTGTATAATCTGTGGTGGTACCAAATTATTCGTATTTTTTTTTTCTAAATATGCTAATGAGCCACCCTCGTTCCATTTGAAAAAATTGAGATATGATTAAACATATGATTTAAACATATGAATCTTTTAACCGGCCAGGACAAAACACGAATAACATTAGCGATCAATGATTAAAAATTAGTGGTTTTAGATTGATCACTTTAGATTGATATTTAAAATTCAATTTTCTTTTAAG
Source organism: Sitophilus oryzae (assembly GCF_002938485.1). Taxonomy (NCBI): domain Eukaryota; kingdom Metazoa; phylum Arthropoda; class Insecta; order Coleoptera; family Curculionidae; genus Sitophilus; species Sitophilus oryzae. The sequence goes on along the minus strand of NW_022145960.1, from coordinate 1,400,122 downwards.
CAAAAATGTCAAAAGTTGACATGACATTCTATTCAGAATGTCATCTTCTACCGAATAAAGTAAAACAATACCGAGGGTGCCATTTAACAATCAAAAGTTGTAGTCATTTCCGGTGAAACAGGAAATGGCCGAAAAGAATTGAATATGTCAATCAGTCCTAATTTATGTGATGTACTAACATACCAAATATCGTTTTTTATTGAAAAAATAAAAGTTATAGGGGTGAGCCATTTTTGAGACGCACCCGGTATAATTATAATATAACTGATATAACGTAATATGCATATAATAACCTCCGCAAAATCACAGGTAGAACGCTGCTAGATAGAGAACGAAGCGACAACTTAAGGCAAACATGCAATTATTGAGCAGAAGACGCGAATGAAATGAACTTAGAAGCCGAATGGACGAGGGAAGAATAGTAAAGACAGCTCGAGACAAATCACCACTGGGAAGAAGTACGAGAAGGCCAAGAAAAATATGGTGTGCTAACCTTATCATCGATTGAAACTGTATAGGCATGATGTATGAACAGGCAATCTGCCTGATATAGAGTAGGAAGAAGAAGAAGAAGTAATAGATAATTCGCAGATAGTGACTAAACAATTTAATGAAGACACAGATGGGGTTAGTTCACTAGTATAACAGCTGGTAACACCAAATTGTTTTTACTTTTACACTGGACGCGCGTTTGGCTAAGCATGTTTGAATCATCAGTAGATGATTAAAATTGTTCTTAACCAGTGAAAAGTAAAATGTTTTTGGTATGCTGTGGTAAACTAGTGTTTGATTTTGTTAAATATAAAAATGCTGCATCTGAGGATAGGTACCTGTCATTTAAAAAAAAATGAAAATGAAATTGGTGAAACGGTGTCCCTTCAGGGTACCGATAAAACACCTTTTATGTATGGATAATGCCTATACCCTGGTGATTCCTTTCTTGAAAAAAAAACTGTATTCCTTGAAAAATAAACTAAACTGACATTTTTCGAAACTGAAAATCATTTCCAGTGATTTCTCTTGGTCGAATAACTTATTAGATTTTTTTTGCAAAAGTTATACGATAAGTAGTTTCTAAGATACAGCCGGCGTACATTCTGAGTTAACCACCCCGTACATTTCTTCTTTTGATGAATATTAAGTCGACGATGTAGGTCTTATTTGTGTCAGTAGTGGCAATTAATAATGCCTGCCACACACACACATCTTGTCAATAATTGCAAACAAAAATAAACAAAACCTCTAAATAATTGATTTCCGATCAAGCAACTGGAGGATTGTCGCACGATGTGTGTGAGAACTTGCATTAGAAGATTTCTCTTTTTAGGTAGAAACATTTATACATCGTATATCAAGTTTGATACATGGTTAATTATTGCCAATTTTAATTTTTAGTCAACTTTTTTTATCATTATCCAAATTAAAAAATAAATTTACCTTCAATTAGTGTTCAAAATATGGTCCATTTATTAAGAGATAATATCAGGGATAATATCCTATACAGTATACGGCACTAAAATTTGTTTTGAATATTTCTAATGACTTCGGCGATGAATGATTTGCCTCAATTTTTATAGTAGCGAAAATATATATTATTTAATTAGGTACAGTTAGTATATTAGGCTTTGTAACATATATGTATATCAACTGCAGCGTCCTCTACCCATATGCATTAAAACAAAAAAATCGAAAACAAAACCTATTTCCCATTCCCGAAGAACAACGACGTAACTGTTAAATAGTTAATTTTACAGGAGATGCGATAAATTAAATATTAAAATTTAAAAATGGCCATTAAAACCTAAAATAAATTGCAATAATTAAAGAAACCTGACTATTTTCGCAATAATTGCACTTTATTTTACGGTATTATGGCCATTTTAAGATTTAAAATTCAGTTTTTCGCCCCTCCTGAAAAATGTATCATGTAACAGTTGCCTGTCGTTCTTCTAAAGCGTAGTATGTAGTATAAGAGATTCAGAACTAAAAACAAATTTTAAAATATAAAAAATGTGCTCTGTAATATTTCAAAATAAAGCGATGTATTTATGCTTCGGGTATATCTTTATTTTTGCAAGCAAAAATATTACCATAGTTTACGAGCGAAAATATTTTGTTAAATTTTTGCACCAGTTTTGCATTCTAGAACGAAACATAATTTTTGATGCCGTTATAAACAGCAGAATTCTAGCAATATGACAAAATAAAAAGCAGCTGCCTGATTGTTGAGATGCAAAATATACATCGAAATTTTAAGTACTGTAAACTATCGATATATGTATGTATGTATATCGTCATTTTTCTAGCGATGTGTTACATCAATATTTTAGAAGAAAATGAGCAATCTAATTTAATTTTGATGACACCACTTTGAGAAAATTTTAACGATACTTATAGATGACACGGGTACGATTACACTCTTGCTCACGGGCCATAGCTATTTATTGGAATGAGAGAGTCCATAATGTTATTGCTCACACCATTTAGATGCTTGAAAAATACAATGTTGAATGTTTTCGATATTCTTTTCATACAAAAAACGAATAATTTTAGTTGCAAAATTCTTGGTTACCTAAAAATTTTTTTTTAGAAAAATTACAATAATTAAACTTAAAAAAAATATTGTAGTATTTTAAAGTGAATTTGAAACTTTAGGTTTATACATAGCAAATTTGATGCTTGATTCAATAAGAAAAAAATTGTGTGAGCACGAGCACTATGTGCGCATACCGGGTGCGTCTCAAAGTGGCTCACCCCTATAACTTTTTTTATTTTACAGATAAAAAAAAACGAGATTTGGTATGTTGGTATATGACATAAATTAGGATTGATTGACGTGTTCAATTGTTTTCGGTCACTTCCTGTTTCACCGTAAATGACAACTTTTGATTTTTAAATGGAACCCTCGATATTATATTTTACTTTATTCAATAGAAAATGACATTCTGAATAGAATGACATATCATATGTCAACTTTTGACATTCTCGCTTAATAAAAAATCGTATTTTAAATTTCAATATAGAATGCCATGGTTATGTTAAAAACATTAATTTTTAATCAAGGAGCCTTGGAAAAATAGATTTGATCGTCAAATGTTTTAGTGTCTTGTCCTGGCCGATTAAAAGATGCCCAAATCGTATTTTTAATCATATCTCAATTTTTTCAAATGGAACGAGGGTGGCTCATTAGCATATTTGGAGAAAGCATTTTTTAGAAATATGTAATTTGATACCATGCACACGCTTGGTATTTCCAGTCAAATTGTTATTATAAACCCCATGTTATAATTTCAAATAAACCATATGCAGAAGTGTCAAAAGTTGACATATGATATGTCATTCTATTCAGAGTGTTATTTTCTATCGAATAAAGTAAAAAAATACCGAGGGTGCCATTTAAAAATCAAAAGTTGTAGTCATTTCCGGTGAAACAGGAAGTGACCGAAAACAATTATTGAATACGTCAATCAATCCTAATTTATTTCATATACTGACATACCAAATCTCATTTTTTTATCTGAAAAAATAAAAAACGTTATAGAGGGTGAGCCACTTTTGAGACGCACCCGGTATAAAATCAAACATGATTTTTAGCTCTATATGAGAAAGAGAAGCTTATCTAACATATCCTATATTTTTTAAAATATAAAGATAACAAAAACATACTTTTATTAATACAATAATAATATAAAATTAATCGTGAATAATAGTAATAATTAGTGAGGCCAGGACCAAAGACATCTAAATGGGTAGACAGAACACTCCATTCATAAAACTCAATTTTTTAGAATCATACATGGTTTTTAGACAACACGGTTAAATTTCGTCTATCTTTCTGTCATTTGCCTCTATCATTGGCTGACGGTGGCGTGAGGTTTTTTTTTATCAGAAATTGATGAATTTTATCAAAAATTGATTGGGATTGCCTCAGACCAATTTTCCATTATAACTAGTTTTGCCTGAGGTCTAACTGAAGGTAACTCTAATTTCACAATCGAAAGCGCCAACAAATAAGAAAATATACGTATTTTTGTAATAATCTACTTATAACTAAGAGTATCTAAATACGCTACTGTAAGCATGGCTAAAGGTAAAAAAAAGTAATGACACTAGGGTGTCATGGGTTAGAATAGTCCATCTTTTTACAAACTATGCACTGGCGAACCATCGTAGATAGTTAAAAACTACTTTAAATAGTGTTCTTTGTAATAAACACTAATAATTATTAGAAAGTTGTTCAAAAGCTACAAAATTTTTCAACTACCGCAGAAAACTCACAACCGCGCGCTGTCAAATATAAGTTGAATAACAAATGAAAACGTCAAATGTCAGCGTAATTCCTACAGATTTCGACAATTTCGTAGTAAAGATGAATCCACAGCGATGCCGCTAGTTGCCATTGTAATTTCCCTATTGTAATATAATTTAATTAGAAAACTAAAAATAATTTCAAAAGTATAATCCTGGCACAATCTATGTATATTAATTAAAGTTATACCAATACAAATATTTAGTTTAACGTTTCTATAGGTACCCAAAAAACATTAATAACAATAATATTTGGAATTCAAACCGTATTCTATCACATACCGCGTAAATCTGTCATCACCGATTTTTGCGGAACACGGTTCGTGATCGCGATAAAATGTAAATTGTTTTGTCTCTCTTTATTTACTCGTAGATGTCTTTGGCCAGGACCCTCTTAGTCTTGGGCTTGCAGTCTAATGAGTAGTCTTGGTTTGGTTTTGCTGCAAGACCCTTTCAATCTTGCAGATAATAACTATCAAAAATGTGCAAAGCTCTTTAAGTCTTGCACTGTCGTTGCGGGTCGCGAATGAGTCTCGTAATCCTATACCATATATTTGGGCGAACTATCAAAGAAATATTACGAACACAAAATGGACGAATTTCCAAACCAACTCTTGGACGAATTTCCAATACAATTCGTGTATCGGCGCATCAGCGTATAGTGAATATGTGGCTAAAAATATGGTTAAAATACATTGATTGGTCTATTTTTTATTTAGCATCATATAGCATTACATTAAATCGACAGCAAAATATTCTTATGCAAGATGTAATAAAAATTAGTTAATTGTTGCATGTTGCACGTTCCTTCTAAGCTCGTTAACAGATTCTTCATCTACAAAGATAATTAGAATGACCCAATTTTAAAGTAAATCCTCACTAACTACTATGCCTGCGTTTCCTATTTTTACGAAGGAATGCGATTCAGTATCAGAGTAGCGTTATAGTTAAGTATAGATAGAATTAAAATGTCTGACGGTTATATAATTATTTCTGATTCGATAACTTCACGCTATAATAAATTCAGGCCATAGATAGTAATTGTTATCAATAAAATTCCTTCGTTATTATGTAGCTATACATTAACTATTCAGAAATTATTTATTACTACACTCAGATGCAAAAAAAACGCAACGGAGAAATTTTTGGTAAAATTTAAAATGTTGTATTTTTGTTACTTAGCCCTATTTTCATGATTTTTTAGCAAGTTGTATATAATTATATCAACTTTAATTCGTAAACTCAGCTTTTCATAAACTTTAGTATTTGGCATATTATACAGGGTTAATCGAATTTTTGTCTGTAAATTTTCCTAAAATATAATTTTGCGGTCAGAACCATGACCCCCGAGCATTTTGTTTTTTAATTCATGTCAATACATGCTTTGGTTAATTTTTAAGAGCGAAATGAACTGATAACAATCAATTTGTAATTTTTCAATTATCAATACTTTTTGATGTAATTTTTTAATGTTTTGGTGACTATTGTCGTCACGTCATATTACACTGCATTGGATACTCTATACTAAATTTAAAAAAACGTTAAAGATTGAATACTCTATACTAAATTTAAAAAAAACGTTAAAGACTAACGATTAACGATACCCCCAGTTCGGGTTTTAATAAACATTAATAACGATAACAGAACTAACGATATTAAAGAAAACATATGTAATACTCAAGTACACAAACAGAAAAAAAATGTAGAAACTATCCTAATACTTATTACTGCTGCCCCCCTTGCCTGCTATAACTGCCTATACAGGGTCCGGCAATAGTGCGTCGGGCACTAGAATAAAAAACTTGAGAATTTTGTTTAAGTGCAAACCGAGGGGTAAACACATAGGGCAAAAAGTGTACACCTACATCCTCTATCCTTAGTACATCCCCTACATCCTCCAGTACATCCTCGGTACATCCCCTACATCCTCGCTACATCCCCTACATCCTCGTACATCCCCTAGTACATCCCCTACATCCTCGGTACATCCACTACATCCTCGATACATCCCCTGGAAATCCTCTTATACATACATTTAGAATCATTTTCGTGATGAACCGTTTTACGTATCTATAAAATACTTTTCGAGATATACTTATCTTGGACACACTGTATATATTTTTTTTAAATTTTATTTGAATGGTAAGAAGAAAGTTAAAATTTTGAACCCTATTATCTCCGAAACTATTAAATATATAAAAAAAGATGAAGCACCATTTCGACTTACATTTACTAGAGGGATATAAAAATTTACAGGGTGTTTTTTATTTAAAATAACAAAATTAAGGTTACTTTACTTACGACGAAACCGGAATTGTTATTTATGTTAGAGCGATCTCCCACTTTATTACGAGCTTTATTATATGTATAACTACACAAAATTTCTCAAACCTCTACAATTTATTGGCTAGTAATATAGTTGACACCTAATATTTTTGTTGAATTCAAAAGGATAAAAAAAATCAAAACCATTTAAAAAAATTATATGGGGTCATCGAGAATCGAACTAAGGCGCGCCAACCCATATCAAATCTTGCCAGAGCTGTAACCATCTCGGCTATTATTGTGCCTACAACAATTCGCCGTTACTTTTATTATACAGGGTGAGTCTTAAATAGGTGCAAATATTTTCAGGGCTGGTAGATCTCGATAAAAGAAACATATTTTTTCTTTACCATTTTTCAAATAAGTCCAAAATAACCGAGTTATTTAAGTTTGAAAATTTAAAAAAAAATGATTTTTTTAATTTTGATAGCCACCTGAATTTTTTCTGTATTTGCATCCCTTTTAGTGCCGTAACCATAGAGTAAAGCTGTAACTATGGTAATATCAGAGATTAAGAATTTATAACGTGGGAAAATTAGCGATGAACAGGCAGTTCTAAAAAGTTTTCGAAAAATATACAGGGAAATTTAAAAGAACATGCACGATTTTTAACATATTTTATTTGCAAAAAAACATCATAGACGTGTTCCTGGGGTCAAAATATACCACCCCTGAAAATATTTGCACTTATTTAAGACTTACCCTGTATAACAGCAGTTTATGCCTCGGTTTATGCAGTTTATGTCGGCGGAAAAAATAACTTAGTCATGCGTAAAGCCCTATATTATGTGCAAAGTTATCAATCTCGTGTTTTGAACCCCAAATAAAAATGAGATCTAGTAGCTACCGAGGATCTACTTTATAAAACAGACCTAAAAATAGGCAACGCTAAAGGCATTCGCATTTATGAACTTCGTTTTTGACGTATAGAGGGTACAATAATAATTATTTACACACACTTCCCTTTAATTCATAACGCTTACGGCACTATGCAATAAGATATGAACACACATGCCAAACACAGTTTTGCATAAACTTATACTAGAGATATGGATTAAAGGCTATATATCTGACTTATACATACATTTTGCGAGATATTTTGAGGTTATGAGTAGGGGTGAGCCACAAAGCCTTGAGTATCGATATTTTTATCGATATATTAAATAAAGGTCCATTTTCACTCCCATGAAATTTGTGCAAATCGGCTTGTGAAAATCGGCTTGTGCAAACTTTATTTAATAAATTCATTGAGAAAAACGGATGTGCACAAGCTAATTCACATACGTGAAAACCAAGTAACGATATATTCGTCCACAAATATCGATATAGCTATCGATATAACAGATACCGCTATATCTCTCTATGAATACTTCATATCGGAAATATCTATATCTATCTATATTCACAATATCGATATTCGATCCTATTTGATTTCGTACAGGGTGGTTGTAAAATATTGAATAAATATCAACATCTCGAGAACCACATTTTTTTGGAAATCGCTCGGCCACATCAATTATTTTAATTTTTCCGGGGCAGATTATGCAAAAAATGAATATTATACAGGGTGTCTCAAAAATGTTTTGTCCAAAACAATTTCTTTTAATGGCAACCCTCGTGGCAACATAATTATTATTTTTCTGCATTTTTGAATTGCCCTTAAAATTCTGAATATTTTCCATGTAAGTGCTATACCCAAATCCAAGCTTTTTGGAGTTATTCTCATTTAAAAATTAAAAAGTGAAAAAAAATATTATTTTATGGATTATCCTTATGGAAAATGTATTCAAAAGACAACCCACAAATTTGGATGACTTGAAACATCGCATTCGGCAAATTACGCCCCAAATAATTCGAAATACATCTGATCAATAAATCAATATGTCTGAAATTATCGAAATATATTTACTCATGTCTTAGGTTTATGTAAAGTGATCTGAAAGGAAGCCAAAAATGCAGTAATATACAGGGTGTTCCATTTAAAAAAATCATCCCGATCCTCTCACACTTTTTTGAGCCACCCTATAGAAGTTAAAATATTTTCCTGAAATACATCCTAGTACATACTTTAGGTCTGCACTTAAACAAGATTCCCAAGTTTTTTATTCTAGGAGCTACAGCTGCCCGACGCACTATTGCCGGACCCTGTATATACGTCCGTTCGTACCGTCATGCGTCATGTCATTGAGGCTGCATATCATATTGCGTTATGTTTTCCCATTCTTCTTTAAGGACCAAGCGAAGTTCATTTAATGTAGCTGCTACTGCTTCGCGACCTCTTACCCTCCTGCCAAGCATTTCCCAAACGTCGAACATATACAGGGTGTCCCAGAAATAAGTGCAAATATATTAAGGGGTGGTAGATCTCGATAAAAGAAACATATTTTCTCTTTATCGTTTTTCAAATAACTCTAAAATAACGGAGTTATTTTACTTTGAAAATTTCCAAGAAAAATGATTTTTTGCTACAATTTTGAGAACCACTCGATCTTTTCTGGATTTTCTTTCTTGTAAATTTAATCTAATACCTATGTTGCCATATTATCAAGAAATTATGTTTTTTAACTAAAAACTAAAAAAATTTCGAAAATTTTTTTCAAAAAATTTCGAATTTTCAAAATTTTTTTTTCGCGAAAAAAACCTCATAGGCGTGTTTCTGGGGTTGAACTATACTACCAGTTAAAATATTTGCACTTATTTCTGGGACACCCTGTATAGTTCACAATAATTACCAAAGCCGCCTGGTCATATTGAAAAATAAGTTCAAAAAGAAATGATAATTGAAAAAACTGCAAATTGTTGGTGGCAAGTTCATTTCGCTCTTAAAAATTAACCAAGGCATGTATTGACATGATCCAAAAAACAAAGTGCTCAGGAGACATGGTTCTGACCGTAAAATTATATTTTAGGAAAATGTATATACGAAATTATTGCACAGGGTGTTTTAAAGTTAGGGTAAAAAACAACTCCTCGATTAACCCTGTATAATATGCCAAATACTAAAGTTTATAAAAACACTGAGTTGACGAATTAAAGTTGATATCATTGCTAAAGTTGACAGCTTGCTAACAAAATCATGAAAATAGGGCTAAAAATAACAACAATATAACATCAAAGCAAACCTTTGAAGGAGGGTAAAAGGACAATAACTCACAATCTTTAAGTTGTTTAATTTAAAAAATTGTAATGCTTAAAAAAGCAAGGGGGGCGACATGTTTCGGGAATTTAAAATATTCCCATCTTCAGGCCCAAAGCTAAAATACAATTACAGAGGTCAAATTTAAAATACAATCACAAACAAGTTAAAAAGTCAAAATTTTTTTATACAAAGTCAAAAAATTATTATATAGGGTGGTCCGAACTGTATTCCGGAAACTTCGGCGGCATATTCTGCAGATAAAGAAAATTTGTGTCTGGTTGTTTTTTGACATGAGAAATTTGATTTTGATGTCCATATGACTCCTACTTGTAGAGGGCGCCACCTACATATTTTTTAACTGGTTTGAAGAGTAATAACTTTTCGTCCGTACGTATATAAAACAGTTGAGTAAAAAAATGTATGTTTACGACGTTTTTTGCGTAAAAAAAGGTTTCTTGGTAAAAATCGTTAGGAGTAATGGTTCTCCAGATATTTGGAATCGAAGTTATCAATACCTGTCATCATTGACATAAATTAAACATGTCGACTAAATAGTTATTAGACTGAAATCATAAATCTGAAATGTTTTTGTGCCAAAAGTTCAACAGAAACTGTTTTATCACCATTATTTTATAATTAATTAAAAAAAAATAAACAGTTCCCAGATTTATCATTTCAGTCAAATAACTATCTACTCAACATGTTACTCAACTTAGTTATTCAATAATGACATGTACTGACTATTTCCATTGTAAATATTTTGAGAACGGTTGCTTGTAGCGACTTTTACCAAGAGATATTTTTTAAGTGAAAAATCACGAAAATGTATATTTTTTCACTCAGTGGTTTTATACAGGTACGGACGAAAAGTTATTACCTTTCAAAACAGTTAAAACACATGCAGGTGGCGCCCCCTGCAAATAAGAGTCGTATTGACATCAAAATCAAATTTCTCATGCCAAAAAACTTCCAGACACCAATTTTCATCCAAATATTGACTTTACTTCAGAAATTATTTGGAAAAAATCGAAATAAAAATGAAACTTCTACACCCTGTATCTCCGAAACTAAGCATTAGGACATATATTTATACGAACTTTTTTGCTTATTTTTATCTGCAGAATATGCTGCCGAAGTTTCTGGAATACAGTCCGGACCACCCTGTATATTTTTTTTTAAATATTATATATTTTATATACATATATTATATAATTTAAAGTTGCAATGAATGAGTTGTTTTTAAATGTTGATGGCTCTAATTGGTTTTATTGATTCTGAGTGGTTGTACTTCCTAAGTGACTTTTGTGTGAGTATGCTTTTATTTTAAAGAACACAAGTTTAATTAAATTAAAATAAAAAATAAGTCTTCTACATATACAGGGTGTTCCAGAAATAAGTGCAAATATTTTAAGGGGTAGTAGATCTCGATAAAAGTAACATATTTTCTCTTTATCGTTTTTCAAATAAGTCCAAAATAACGGAGTTATTTAACTTTGAAAATTTCCAAAAAAAAAATGATTTTTTGCTAAAAATTTGAGAACCACTGGATCTTTTCTGGATTTTCTTTCTTGTAAATTTAATCTAATACCTATGTTGCCATATTATCAAGAAATTATGTTTTTTAACTAAAAACTAAACAAATTTACAAAAAATTTGGAATTTTCAAATTTTTTTTTTCGCGAAAAAAACCTCATAGGCGTGTTTCTGGGGTTGAACTATACTACCAGTTAAAATATTTGCACTTATTTCTGGGACACCCTGTATAAATTAAAATAAATATTAAATTTCTTAAAATTAAACTAAATTAAATATTAATTTTCTACAATAAATAAATTTGAAATATAAATTAAAATTCAACATATACTAATTAAAAAATAAACAAAATTCTTAACTGGTTCTTAACTAACATAACTAAAAAAATTCTATCCTACAAAATTGAATATCAGCATAATATACAGATTGAAGTAATTTACTCTCAACTTACATTACTAATACAAAAAATATATATTAATTATTTATATACAAAAAAAAACATATCACTAAAAATAAATTTAACTATTGCTTAAGTATTTTTCTTTGAATTGTGCACTGAGGTATGATTTGATTATTACCTTGTTTTTTCTTTCAATTTATCTAATTATGGTGGATTATACGGCTCCCCTCCCCTCATGATTTTAGTCTAGTTGTTTTTTAATTTTTCAAATTTAACATACCATATTGTTTTATCTGTGATTGAACAAATTTTGTGATATATATAATAATTTTTTGACTTTGTATAAAAAAAATTTGACTTTTTAACTTGTTTGTGATTGTATTTTAAATTTGACCTCTGTAATTGTATTTTAGCTTTGGGCTTGAAGATGGGAATATTTTAAATTCCCGAAACATGTCGCCCCCCTTACTTTTTTAAGCATTAAATTTTTTTTAAATTAAACAACTTAAAGATTGTCAGTTATTGTCCTTTTACCCTCCTTCAAAGGTTTGCTTTGATAATATGTACTCACACTGGGTTAGAGAACGTTTAGTAAAAATATAACACTTTTAAATTTGACCAAAAATTTCTCCGTTGTGTTTTTTGCATCTGAGTGTATTAAAAATAAATTATTACAGTAGAGGGTTCGAACCTTTGATGTTACAACAAAATAAAACACTGATTCGCCACAATACACCAAAACTACTGATGAGTTTTAATAATCTGCTGACGATGCTAACATGGCTAGCGAAACGCGCATCCACTTAAAAAGTAAAGTGTTTTGGTGTATTATGGTGAATTAGTGTTTTATTTTGTTCCAAAAATAAGTTATTCAGAAGTAAATAAAATTATATATTGCAAACCTTTCACCCTCTTAGAGGAATTATATCCAAAAAAAGCTTCTAAAGCATAATTACGTCACTTTGAATGTGGTAGACAATTATTCAGTATTGATACTTTCAGTATTGAACTCACCCGTGAATTAGTTGGCGCAGTCAAGCATGAGGCTTTCAACTAAGAATACCTGCACTGGAGCATTTAATGAGTGGTTGCTATATTGTTGAAATTTCCATACTTGGATTGCTAAAGATTTTATTATTGTTAGATATGAACACGGCCTCTTTAATTTGCGCTTTTTTCAATGGGGTACTTTGTGGACAACCTGAGCTGCTAAAGCGGCCCATACATTATCAAAAAAATAGCGCAACAAAGCGATGCGCAACGTTGCGTTGCACAACTGATTCAGCGATCCATACACTATCAAACAAGTTGCGCAACAAAGCGATGCGCAACATTCCGTTGCACGACTGCATCACCCATGCACTTACCAAAATTTTGGTCAAACTTTTTATTAAAAGTTGTGCATTGTTTGAGAAACAATCATGTCCTCAATTGCCATTACGTCAACTATTATCGTATATACCCTAGATGATGTCAATGATACCAAAAACAAAAAAGAAAACAAAGAATTTAGATGAAAGAACTAAAATATTGCACAACGAAACACAACACACACGCATACACAACGCGCTGCGCAAACGCCTGTTGCACTAAAGAATTCAAACATTCTTGAAACTTATCAAACAATTGCGCAACGCATCAAACGTTACCATAAGCGGCCCATACATTATCAAACAAATTGCGCAACAAAGCGATGCGAAACGTTGCGTTGCACAACTGATTCAGCGGTCCATACACTATCAAACAAGTTGCGCAAAAAAGCGATGCGCAACGTTCCGTTGCACAACTGCATCACCCATGCACTTAGTAAAATTTTGATCAAACTTTTTATTAAAAGTTGTGCATTGTTTGAGAAACAATCATACGTCCTCAATTGCCATTGCGTCAATTATTATCGTAGATACCCTAGATGATGTCGATGATACCTAAAACAAAAAAGAAAACAAAGAATTTGGATGAAAAAACTAAAATATTGCACAACGAAGCATAACACACACATACACAACGCGCTGCGCAAACGCCTGTTGCACAAAAGAATTCAAACATTCTTTAAACTTATCAAACAATTGCGCAACGCATCAAACGTTACCATACATAGGCAACTCGTTGCGCAACAGCCTGTGTTGCGCAATTTGTTTGATAATGTATGGGCCGCTTAAGGATTTTATACATAAAATGGTCGGAAGCCCGGGTTGTCCACAAAGAACTCCATTGGAAACAGCGCAAATTTAAAGAGGCCATATTTATATCTAACAAAAATAAAATCTTTAGTAATCCAAGTATTGAAATTTCAACAATATGGTAACCACTCATTAAACGCTCCAGTGCAGGTATTCTTAGTGGACAACCTCATGCTTGACTGCACCCAACTAATTCACTCGGTGAGCGTTCGGCTCTAGTATATAGGCTCAGAAATTTTAGCATTTAGATTAGTTCACACTTGATAACGGTCAGTGATACTTCTGACAATGACTGATGATACTTCTAACAATGAACAAAAAATACAAAGACAATGAATGTCCGAAATTCTTTCAGTTTCAATAATTATGTCGCTTATGGAACATGAGCAAATTTTTATGCTTCTACAGCAACAGTTACAACTGTATTCAAACTTTCATTTTTAATTTCACTTTTAAGGGATAGATTTTTAGAATATCTTCTTAGTAGTCAACTACTTTCACTTAAGGAACATTGGTGCAAATTTGTATGTTTCATATAAACTGTGACACCTTTAAGTAATGCATTTCTTAAAATCACTTCTTCTAAGTGTTCAATTGTTTCACTAAAGAAAATTCTGTGCAAATGAGTATGCTTCTAAAGCTTCGCCAAAAAACTATTGCGCCATACGTTATTCCCATAAGGAAGATCCCCTATGCATAGTTTCTTAGGGCTCACTTACTTCAAAGAGACTTCGGGCAAAATTACTTTCATATAGGTCAAACGGTTTTTGGCTGTACGTTTGATAGCTAAATCAATCAACATTAATTTTATATAGACAGTGAATATAATCTGACCAAGAGAAGGAGATCCCTGACAATTACAGTTGTGTCTGCCATATTAATTCACAGGTAAATCGTATTTTCTGTCATTTTTTGGATGACGTCCGTCGAAATTTTAACGTCGTTGGACAGACTATATTGACAATTGGCAGATTCAAAATTATTGTCTGTTTAACAGCGTTTTTCCAATAGTAATTAGTAATGCAAATTTTTGGTTTTGAAATTCCATGCCATACCAATTTTATTATATTATTAAATTATACCTACGTAATATTCTAAACTAATTTTCTAAATGTATTCTATATCTAACTTAAGCCGTTGAGTAAATTAAAAAAAAATGCTTGAAAATAAATTTACTGCATTATTTGCAAAAACTGTCTATTCACTTAAAAATTCCTACTAATAAATACTAGTCAGGTAAGACGAACTAATAAACAGTTGTGTTTTCATAATGGTAATACTCCAATACAATCCAGAATTACAAAATAGTCTAATAGATTACTAATAGATTACAATTGAACAGAAAAGTGAGAAAACCCACTACCACAGATCCTGTAATATATTGACATGAAAATCAGCACACAAGGCCAGAAATGCCGATCTTGGTATATCGTTACAGTGTAGTTAGACGGTTAGTTTTAAGAATCTCCTGAAAAAGGCCTAACAAACCGAAACATATACATATGTAGAGATAAAGTTACTCTCATTAAATTTGATACATACATCTAAAAGCGTGTTTTATTAAAATACTAATATTTCAATGATATTTCACAACGAACCAACTGACTCAGTACTATTTAATACTCCCATAAATCTTAGCATGTCATTTTTAGAAAAAGTAAAACTCTAATTTTTATATCTTACTATCTTATTCTTATATCTAACTGCCCTTGATTTTTAATTTAACAAGGAATCATTGAATCATTATAATATTTTTGCACTTATTTTAAAACGCTGTGTTAATCCATAAAGCCTTTATTCTTAATGTATTCCAGAGATGCCAGTAAATTAATCAAACTAAAAGCTGAAATATTTGAAGGAGAATCCTTTTTCGGGCGCCTCTACTTCTGATGCCACTCCGACGACCATTTCGTAATTTGAAAATAACGACTGCCGCTTTTTAAATTATACGTTTTTAGTTCTCTCTGCCGTTTCCTCCATATAATCGGAACTGACGGCCGTTCAAAAAAGATTAAAATCATCAGAGTCGATATTGATTATATTCAGTTAGTGGGTACGGTTGACTAGATACAGTTAGAATCGGGGGAATCGCGAAGATCGTTTGATCTATAAGAAACTTGACGTTTCACGAGAACTAAATGCGTGGAAGTAAATTGAATTTTGTATTTAAATTGAATCGTTCATTGTTTGTACTCTTCTTCTTTCAGTGCCATGCCCTATACAGAGCGTTGGCGACCTCGGCCCCGCATGAACAGGGACATCATTTGAAGTGTCTCACTCAATTTATAATTTTCTCTTTCGTATTTAATGTTAGTAGAAAGATTTTCTAATGCATGCATTTTTTGCGAGGATGCCGATTTTCTAACTCATTTTTTAAAATGTCAACTTTGACAGATACGACGCCATCTTGATTTCTTTTAAATGGAAACCCACACATATTTACGATCTTCCGCTAGACATATTGTTCATTTATTGTGTTATCACAGTTTCTGTGGTGGTGTTCACAGTGGAAAATATCCAAGTTTTTTTGAAGAAAAAGATGCGTTGTGTCTGCATTCAATATTTAAGATCGCAAAATTATAGAACTTTTATTCTAAGATCTAATATTCTTGGGCATTCTAATCGTTTTTAATGGAACATAATACTTTAATAAAAAAATAGATATAATGGTACCTTATCTGGGTCATTTAATACCAGCATACTATATAATTTTGCAGTTTATTACGTTCTTTCATTGTACTTCCGTGATTTAAAATAAAATAATATTCACAGGAAATTACTACCTTATTAACTTATGAGAAGTAGGTAACAACAAAACAAAAGTTAAAATGTATCTTTGTAACTAGTTTATTATTAGAATACTAAAACAGAATATACATTTGTCTTGTAGAACATTCATCAGTTTGATCTTACCAGACAGTTTTGCAGTATAAATGTAAAATGTTTAGGAGTTAGGAGGGGGGTTAATCACCGCGACTTTACAGATCTATTGTGTGTTCCCCTTTCTTGAGTTCTAACTCATCATACAGTCTCAGGGTTTTGACAAAAGCCAGTTTTTTTATAGATGATTGGCCTAAAACCCTCCTCTTTCTCCGGCCTCTGTAGTCCCCGCGAAAACCGCCGGCGCCGTTAGGCATTACTTCGCAGGGAAAGGCTCTAGCTATTGCTCTTCCTTCCATTAAATGAAGTCAATGCTTCTCTTCCTCTAACCGTTCTTGTTGCTGGCTTGTTTCCTCTCTAAAGAACGCAGGTGTTGAAGCACTTTCGTTGCAAAAGTATTGGTCACGTTCCAAGATGCCTTCAAAGAAAGCATCGCATCGATTAGGGTCTCTGATTGGATTGCCTGTTCGAGGACAATCTCCATGATTACGCATTAAGTTGAAACATGGGCACACAACGAACACGTGCTCCGTGTCTTCAGGAACTCCTGGACAGGACGGGCACTCCGGGGAATCATCGAGTTTAAAACGATGAAGATATGCTCGGAAGGAACCATGTCCTGAGATCATCTGTGTCAGGTAGTAGTTGACCTCACCATGTTTCTGATTCAGCCAAACATTCAACTGAGGTAGAAGACGGCACGTCCACCTACCCTTTGTTGCGGCCTCCTACTGTACCTACCATCGGCGTATACTATGCTGCCGCTCTTCTCTTCTGAGTGCATCAGGGCTCAGTGCTGATGATCCTCTTCGTCGATAAAGGACTTGCCTTTCTTCGGCTAGAATTCCAATAGGAAGTATTCCAGCGATAATGCACACCGCATCCTCAGACACAGTGCGGAAGGCACTAGCTACTCTCAGGGCACTCAGCCTATATACTGCTGCGACTCTTTTCCGTGTTCCTCGTATTCTGAGGGCGTCAGCCCAAAGAGAAATTCCATAAGTCAGTACCGATGTGACTACTGACGACAGCAGTGACCTCCTAATTTGTTTCGGGCCTCCAACATTCAGCATCAGCCGTGATTCCAGTCTGATGCTTTCAACCTTTTTTCTACTAGTGATGAGCACTCCCTCGGTCTTATGTTTGACCAGCTGCAGTTTCATTGCACTCATCCATTGGTTAATCCTCGGGAATGACAAAAGCCAGTATCTGCGACGGTTCCACAGAACTCTCAATCTTCGTGAAGTATAATATAGACCTAATATATAAGGTGAATTTTGATGTAGTTGTCTATTTACCAATGTTCCTGTGGAAAAGCCACTTAAAATAAAGTTACTTAGGTTAAAGCGAATTAAAGAACAAAACTTATTTTAAAATTTCACAACATTCATGGGACACAGGCCATAAAGTATAATTTAACAGATATAATAAAACTCCTTCGGGCCTTGCAAATTTAGTTGGTATACTCCTAAGTCCGTCCTTTGTCATTTTAATTAATACTAAATGCAAAGAGGTTAAATAGTTTAATGTATCTCAAAATAATAAAGACTTCAGTCTTCAGTACCTAATACGTGATGTTACACCTATTGAAGCTAACGCGATAGCCGTTCCCAAATATGCCGTATACTTCCCTTATACGGGGCAACTGAAAATATTTCTGTTGGTTGCTATGAAGCTACGGTTTCTTTGAATTTATTTTTATACTACTGTATATCATCTCTTCCTGTAGCCGTTCCCTGTTGTTTCAACTAGAAGAACTACCGCGAGCTCGATTGCCGCTATGTGTTATATCTCCTTTTAGAGTGCCCATTTAATATTATGTCAATGGTTTCATAGCTAGTTTTTCTTTTGGAATCCGATAAAATTGAATTGATCTATTTGAAATATTTACTGCGGCACGTGATAGAAGTAGATACTACTGAAAAAAGGTGCAATCAACTAAGGTGCTTCAGGACATTAAAGTTTATTTTGTATGAATTGCTGAGTAAAAAAATGTTTTTTCTACAAACGTCAGTAAAAATGTAATTTTTAACGCATGCTGTAAGTGCCTAAAATGTGACATTATGTCACTGATGGTAAAAGTCATTTACTTTTAGCACTGGTGGTAATTGAAAAAAGAAAGAAAAATCAAGTCAACGTGAAATAATTATTTACTCAAATTAAATGTACCGGGTGTCCCACTAAGAATAGCTCTCGGCTGTATCTCGGAAAGTATTAGGCGTAGGACTTAGGGAAAAATATTTATAACTAAAGGGGCTAAGAGAAATTGCTGGAAATTATTTTCAAGTTTGTAAAATGGCTGCTATAGGGGGCGCAACTGCTATGAAAAATAAGAAAATAGAATTTTGCCCAGATAATGGGTACTATAAATAATAGCTTCATAATCTTCAGTAAATTTTGGATTTTTTTTGTTAGAACCATTTTCCCCTATCTGCCAAAATAAAGTGGTGGGGGAAGGTTAGATCTATCTTTATTTAAATGTTAAAAACATCGGACTGGATGATCAGAATCCAATAAACGAGGACTCGTTTAAAAGAGAGTTTCTTACTCTATATTATACAATAAAAATCATAATAATAAGGTTTTGAACGTAGACGCTAGGGGGCGCTTTCTTACAATTTAACAAACAGTGCGTTTTTTCAAAAAAGTTAAATACGATAGTATATGTAATTTTAGCTGATAGTAAAGAGTAGTAAAAGCTTAAAAAGTCAGCGAAAACCGCATCTTGATATCTTCTTTCAAACCGAAGATATTAGCAAAATTATAATAAATACCAAAAAATATGCCCTTAATTAACTTATTTTTCCAACACAGTATCAGTATCCCTCTTGATTATGCCCATTCTAACAAAAAAATAAGATAGAAACAGTTAGTTCACTTTAAAATCGACGAAATACAAGAATACCATAATATACCAGATGTATTAATATCTAATACAATTAAGATATTAATAACAGTGAACAAGAAAAGATGATTCAGTGAAGTCATGGTGGGCTTTGGAAAAAAGTTGCTTTTGACGAAATAGTATAAACGTCAAGTTGTTATTAGATCAACATTTTGATAGTTTTAGCAGCCTTTTTTATCTTTTAATTGCTTTTTTAAAATGCCTTTATTATTTGAAGTAGTTGAAGTTGTTGACATTTTGAAAAAGTAATCAAAAGATAAAAGACTATCAAAATGTTGATTTAATAACAATTTGACGTTTATACTATTACGTCAAAAGCAACTTTCTTCCAAAGCCAACCATGACTTCACTGAATCATCGTTTCTTGTTCACTATTATTAATATTTTAATTACAGTGCCACCTTGATAATCCGAATCATCATTAAACCGGATTATTTAATAATCCGGACAGGCACTTCAGTTGCACTGTGTAACTGTGTACTTTGTAATCCGGATTTTATGACACTCGGTAATCCGGACCTGCGTTTTAGGGGACAGTTTCATTCAAATTACATATTATACATTATGTAAATCTAAATCGGTGCTGGGGGATTCCCCGAACTTCCTAAATTCGGACGGGTTTAACTTCTAGGCTTCACATAAATAGTATGCGTTCTTGATTTGCTTGCAATGCATCGCGCCCGAAGAGTAATTACAATAAATTGTTTGTTGTTTGGTATATAAGGTTATCAACACTTTTTTACGTGGCTACAAACATATTAAAATGACATCTAAACGAAAGCATATTACACTAACAATTAAACAGAAGTCCGATGTATTAGAAAGACTAGCTCGTGGTAAAAGTGGAAAAGTGTTGGCAAATGAATATGGAGTAGGGACGTCAACAATTTCTGATATAAAAAAACAAACAGAAATTTAAAAGGTATGATTCATTTTATAAATCATTTCAGACATGTATTGTGTAACTAACTTCTAGATTTATCGCCAAATGTGATTTTGGTCCTGGCGCTAGAAAGACCCTACGAAAAGCCGAATATCCAGAAATGGAAACTTGTTTGTATGCTTGGTTTTTTACGCAACGGTCAAGGCACGTCCCAATTTCCTATGAAATTTTATCTGCCAAAGCAAGACAGCTTTACACTGAAACCTATGGGAACGACAATTTTAGAGCTAGTAGAGGCTGTATATCTAACTTCAGAAAAAGACATGGTCTGCGTGCTTTAAAAGTATGCGGCGAAAAACTGTCAAATGATCAAAGTGCCGTCAATCCTTTCCTTACTGCATTCGCAGAGAAGATAAAAGAATTAAACCTCGGACCTACTCAAATATACAACGCAGATGAATCTGCGCTGTATTGGAAGATGTTGCCTGAGAAAACGCTGGTTCGTTCTCAGGAGAAAACCGCACCGGGTCGAAGAATAAGCAAAGAACGTGTTACTTTTCTGGTATGTTGTAACGCTGATGGTTCACAAAAATTGAAGCTGTTAGTGGTGGGCAAGGTAAAAAATCCAAGGGCTTTTAAAAACGTAAATCTTCCTGTAGAATATAAATCATCTGCCAATGCATGGATGACTACAGCAATTTTTTTAGACTGGTTTCATTTCTCCTTATTCGTCAAGCCAGAAGTCATCTGAGAAGCTTTAATTTGCCTGAACGTGCCCTGCTGATCGTCAATAATGCCTCTAGCCATGGGTCTATAGAAGAGCTGACTAGTGAGGATGGACAATTTACGACATTATTTCTTCCACCGAATTGTACAGCACTTTTGCAGCCTATGAACCAAAATGCAATAAGACTGACAAAATTATTTTATCGGAAAAGTCTTTTAGCCCATATATTATCTAGTAACGAAGAAAACGTTGTTAAATTGCTGAAAACCATCAATTTAAAGGAGGCTGTTTGCCTACTATACAATGCTTGGGAAAAAGTTTCTCCCGAAGTCTTGAAAAAGTGCTGGCATAAAATTATGGTCCACGTGTCAAACACCAACTTGGACACTGAATATGACGCTGAAGATCTGATTCCTTTGAGTCAATTGCGACTCAATCTCATCTCATTGAATGAAGAAGTGAAAGGTAAGGAACATACAATTGTTTAGAGTTCAATACTTTTTATTGTTAATTTATATTCTTACAGATGTTTCGAATATGCTGAATGTTCTCTCTGAACAAAATCTCACGGATGTGGAAATATCCAATTGGATTGAAAATGATGAGGATTTGTTACCACTGGAAGACGTAGACTCGGACGTAGATGGTATAGATGAACAACGCGAAAGTGATAATGAAGGTTCCGAGATGAATAATACAAACCAGACTGTTAAGGTTGTTAAGAATGATGAAGCAGTTAAAAGTTTTAATGTGTGCATTAAGTGGGCTGAAGAAAATGATATTCCTTTGACTGAAGTTCTTGTCCTCCAAAGATTAAAGGAAGCGGCCTCTATAATGAACCAAAAAAAGAACAAGCAACAAAAAATTAGAAATTATTTTACAAAATAAGTTAGTTTAATAAAAAAAATGTTTTTGAATGTTTTCATGTATGTTCTATTTAATTTTTATTTATTTACTAATCCGGATCACCGCGGTTTTAATTAGTCTGGATTATCGAGGTCGCACTGTATTAGATATTAATACATCTATTAAAACGATTATAAAGTAACGATACTAAGTACCAAAGTAACGTGTAACTAAAGTAACGAGTCCAAAGTAACGAGTCCTATTACCAAAAGTAACTAGTAGTTACGAGTCCATATAAGTAACTAAAGTTTACATCACTAATATTAAACGGTTCTCGAATTCTAGGAATTAACAGGACTGGTTTCCGCACAAACTATATTTTTTGATTTTTTTTTCTCTTCACTGTAAATATTTTTAAAAAATTACAGAAAATTGCTCTCTATAAAGAAACAGGAATGAAAGAAATGATAAATTCACTCTCTATAGAGAAAACAGAAATGGTTTTGCATTGTTACCTGTTCAGTTTCAATTTAAAAATACTGCTTTTTCTTAGATTAGTTAAAATCGGTTCAAAATTGTTCATATTGCAAATGGCATGTGTATTCAGCATACGCAGACCTTTAAAAAGCCTATTTACGACTTGGCTGTAAAATCAACAGAGGAACCAATATTTGGATAGTTCAAAATTTGCATATTATTTCCGATGTTTCCAACTACGATGTACCACCTGGTATAAGGACTAAAATTTATTTAATAATACAAAATAAATTAAAGCTAGTTAATTTTTCTATGAGGGCAGATTAGTGCCCACATAGTACATAGTGTTAACATATTATTTAGAATTAATCCGGCTTATCTCTAATGAAGAATAATTGCAACCGGGAGTATCACGGAGGAAATACCAAGCAGAAAATGTATCATTAAAATACCGAAAAAAGCTTCCCCCATTAAACGCATTAATTACCCTGGCATAAATTTGCATAACATTAATTAATGCAAGTCAATCACACGAAAGAAGAATCGCTTGAACTTGATCTTGAAACCAGTTAGTTATTCTTACCTATTGTATTCCTGAGGTTATCTTCACTTTCCGAGCCGATTATATCTGCAAGAATAAAACAAGAATTATATTTTATAAAGTTTAAAAATTAAATTATACTTTCAAATAACACAAAATTGAAAATGTATATTGATTGATTTATTAGATTTTCTTACATGAGTGGTTTTCCAAAAAAAAAAAAACAATTTCTTCAATAAAATGTCCAAATTAAGAAGTTTTTTTATATTACATTCTGGATTATACAGAGTGGTCCGAATTGAATTCGGGACACTTCGGCAGCATATTCTGCAGATAAAAATAAATAAAAAAGTTCGTATACACTATACAGGGTGTATAAGTTTAATTTTTATTTCGATTGTTTCGAAAAAAAAAGAAAGTAAAGCATATTTAATACGCACTGTTTTAGTTTTAAAACTTTACATAAACCTGCAAAAGGCATAGATGATTAAAATTGGGAATAAGTGAACCAGAGGTTCCTGGGGCTTCATCAAAGTTCGTATTTGTATCCGTATCAGAATCAGACATCTGTTGTAATTGTGAAGCATGTAAAGCTAGCGGTGCATTATCTTTTAATACATTTATTATTTTCTGAATTACGGTTTGCTCATTTTCGTTTTCACCAGTGAATAAACCAGCTTTATATCGTGGATCTAAGGCTGTGGCCATTAAGAAGATATCATTTTTTTCAATGAAACTGTTAATAGTTCCTCTAAAAAGAAAAAAGTATCTGACAGATACTTTGGTATCTGAGTACTAGGTATCTGCGAGTATCGGAAAATAGTAAATATCGGCCGATACCCGTTACTGGGTATCGGTATCGGTACAGCCCTAGTTTTTAATTTTGCTTCATATAATGGCGGCCATAGGCCATACAAAAATGCTGTCCTAAACACGGCGAATTATAATCCAACCATTTTATTATAAATGAATCCCTTAAATAAGACTTTGTTGTAAAATAAAACGGTATAGGACAAATATATCATTACGCAGAATTTGCAGGCACTTTAGAACTGTTTTGTCTGCTGTGTCTGATGAAGACATTAATAGGTTTTCATACTCTACGGTATCCAGCCTACCTTCTTTCAAATTGGAGCTTTGGGAACCCAGGGAATTCTCGGGATTATTTGCCGTAATTTCGAGGAGTTTTTTCTTACATGCTCTTTTATAACTACCACTGCGTTTGTTAACTTTTTTCCAACTTTGTCCAGAATTCATAATAGCTGTGATTGATTATACTATACGTTTCGTAGATATTACTTTTGCAACAACAACAAAATAAATAACTAGGTATACCATTTAATTTAAAATGGGGTTATATTATACATTACCAGTTTTATAATGCAGATATTACAACGAATTTATTTTGTTAATCACAATTTTATCATATCTATACTAATATATAAAATCCTTAAGTGACTGACATACTGATTAATCACGATCCTGCTCAAACCACTCAACGTAAGAAGCTCAATTTTGGCATACATGTTGATTCTAGGATGTAGAAGTTCGATAAGAAGGGATTTTTCGAAATTCCAGTTCCAAGAGGGTGAAACCACCCCTCAAATATTACAATATTTGTTATTTAAAAAACGGTTAGTCTTTCAGGAAAACGCTTGGACAAGCATAATTAATTTGTTTTTTTTACAAATTTTGAAATTTTGAAAAAAATCATACAGGGTGTTCCAAAAAGTTGGGTAATTTCTTAACCACGATTCTGCTTAAACTGCTTGACGTAAAAAGCTTATTTTTGGCAAACGGATTGTTCGAAAGTCAAATTCCAACGAGATGAAACTACCCCTCAAATATTACCAAGTTATATAATACTATCGCCATATTTTTTTTTCTCATGCTGACATAAATGTGAGAAAATTTTATCCAGTTTGTATGTTAATGGAAATTCTTGTTTTGCTTTATCATCACCATTACAAATGTTTAATTCGACGCGAACGACGTCGCTGGTACACGCTAGTCTTTTATAAACAAGAAGTTCTTATAGTTTCCCAAGTTTACGCAAAACTAGTGTTGCATACAGCACCGTAGTTTAACGCAATAAAACATTCTATCATACAACGTAATACAACTTTAATAAGACAAGTTTAAGTAACTATTATATGATCTTGTGACTGCTAGTTATATGAATATTATAGAACTCTTACATGGTGGGTATAAGTCTAATAAAATAATATTTTTGCTATCATATAGCATTGTTTTATTAAGTGTTATATACATACTAAAAGAAATTTTCATTTAATGCGTTATAGGATCCGCTGTAAAAACCACTAGAAAATAGTTTAATATGACAACTTTTATTACAAAACAGAATCGAAACCAAATGGTTAATAAAATCAAGCAGTCCTTAAGACAACGCTATTCGACTGTTATAAAATAATTCAATCTTTTTAGAATTTGTCTTTGCTCTTGGATAATGACCTTGGGGCGTCGTAACTCGGGCCTTATGTGAGCTAGGGCGCTGAAACTCGGAATGTAGATGGAATTCAAAGAGCCCTATCTTTTCATAATATTCTAACGACAGAGGAGTATTCCTCAGAGGAGTACTTCCGTCTAAATTCCAGTCATAAATGGAATTGATCAAAATGTTGTAAACATGTACTAGTATCACATATTATTGAAGCTCATGAGCCAATCCATCCAACCAGATTGACTTATGCCACTCAACTTGTCGAAATTTGTCGCAGAGGCCGTGGAAACCCAGGCATCTTTAAACCACATTTGTTTATTCCGGGCGCTTATATTTACTTTCTATGTAATTCTGTGTAATTAATTGTGAAAAGAGTTCAAGATATGGGTGGGACTAAAGATTTGATATTGAAAAAAAATGTGGGTCGATTTCGGCATAATTGAGGACGGGCTACATGATGACGCCCTCGACGTTTACCTCTAAATGGAGGAAATCATCAGGATTCTTAATTATGGGTCAATTGGAACCAAAATAGTTTCAGTTCTACTGTGTTTTTCTCATTTATCTCGAAAAAATAATTTTGGCACTTACCCCCTTTGGTATTTCCACTCTTCAATTGCTAATGAAGTATTTAAATAGAGAAAAAATTGTGTTTGAAAAACTCAATAAGTCTCTAAAATTAAGGCAACGACTAGCAATAATTAAGTGGATTTAAATCAAGTTGAAGCGTTTTTTCTTTCATGGCGGAATTGCTTTAATTAATGATATGCAAATCTCCTAAGCTAATTATTGCGTTTAATAGGGGCGCTTCTTTCGGCATTCTAATGATTCTTTTTCTGTAAGGAATTTCCTCGGCGGTACTCCCGGTTGAAATTATTCTCCATTAGAAGTAAATTGAAATAGTTTTGTTTAAGTGTGTTAGTTAATGTATAATGTACATACTAAATTGTCGAATTAAATAACTAATAAGAAGATTTTGGTGAAATTACTTTTATAATGATATAATAAAACAATAAATATTGTAATGAATAAATAAAACAACAAATTACTGTGTCTAATCTACCTTATATTTTTACAAGTTTTGAATAAAATTAGAACAGCACTGATAAACCGGAATTTAATTCGGCCGTATAGGTAAAGAAACGGCGAAGGCGGTGACTCGACTATCGTAGATAGGTAGAGGTAGGAATCTGGCCTCTACAGGCCGAAATGTTTTAGTGGACGCCGGCGCCGTCTATATGTACGATGGTCGCAGTCGCTTTTGCTGGTCGGTCCGATCATATACGTATTACTTTTTACAAATATACTCAGTGTTCCCTATTTAACCCCGTGTGCAATTTCTGTGCCGTAAGAAAAAGACAACATAACCCAGCTCCATATTAAAACTGCATAAGTCTATTTCGCCCGGATATGGATTGAACTGCGATTGCGCCAAACTCCGATTGATTGTTGTTTTAGTTCTGTTTGGATTACTTTTTATTTGTGCGCGTAAAAGAGTGATTTTGTTTAGTTTATTGTTTCCAACTATTTTTTGATATTTTTCCAACTCCATGATAATGTGTTATAAATAATAAAAATATAAATAAAATTGAAGGTTAGGGGAAATGTCAGTCAACCACTTCCCTTTAAAAACATCGACCAATGAAAACTTCTTCAGGTGAGGCATGCTCAGTTAAATGAATATCCGGGTGAAATAGACTTATGCAGAATTCCATATTGTTCTTTCACTGTTTGGGCTTCACTTTTTGGAGATTAGGCTGAGTATATTTGTAAAAAGTAATACGTATATGGGTCCGATCCGATGCAGTGCGCGCCCTCCTTTAAGTCCCCATCACGCTCGGCCTAAGTTTTTTGATAATTATTATTATTATTTTTTTTTTTGAAGTTTGATGCCCTCTAACGGATAAACGATGCACTTTTGTCTCTTCTTCTTCTTGCAATAGTTATCCTTGTATAAAACCAGTACTTAAGCCTCGTGTGAAGTGAATGTCCAACTTTCCTACCATCTTTTTAGTGGCCTGCCAGGTGGTCTGGGCGTGTTCGCGTCCATTTTGCTATTCTATCGTGGTCCATCCTTTCAACATGGTCTTCCCAATGACGCCTTCTTGATCTTTCCCACCTCACTATGTTTTGCACTCCCAATTCCTTTCTGATGTCGTGGTTTCGCATTCTATCTCTTTAGAGTGGCTCCGCGTATTTTCTTAATACTTTCATTGCTGTTGTTCTGAATATTGTCTTTGTTTCTGATGTTTTACTTAGACTTTAGTTTCTTTTGACATAAATTTATTTCTTCATATGTTATCTCTCATAGATTTAGTAAGAACAGATATCACATTGTGCATTTTAACCCGATCAAACAATAGGAGGTTGACTACGTACTGTAAAAACCAACTGAGATAGAGAAGGCGACATTGCCACATCTTAAATTTGCGCCTATCTACTTAGTTTGATTTGCAGAAAAGGTGACTTTAAAACCTTCACCGGATATCAATAAATCTCAATTTCTTAATTAAATTAATAGTTTATTTTTAAAGAAGCATGCGTAATAATATGGTTATTAACCAGAGGATATATGCGTTACTATTAAAGGACATGTTTACTGTTTAATGTGCTGAAACGTCTAGAATCGTCCGTCCCACCACCCCTCGCGATGGCCCTTGGTCCGTTATAGCGTACTACGTTTAGCTTACGGTGTGTTTGAAGTCGAAATCAAGTCCGAAGTGAACTTTTCAGTGTTTTTCAGTAGTTTTTGTTTTTGTTGTTTTGTCAAAAAAGGACAGGTGGCAACCCTAGGTATTTCTGGAATGAAAATTTAATAGCAAATCTACAACTTTAGTTTGAAAATATATTTCGGCCACCTATGATTACAAAAATGCCTAAAATGTGCTTTACCATTGCCTCCATATTCTAAAAAAAATTGAAAGAAAAGTCACCAACCACAAACCTAATATAGAACTGTTTCGGACCCTGTAAATATTCAAAAGTAACTGAAAGTTTATATAGAAGTAACTGAAAGTTTAAATTGAATATCGACGTTGGAGCGATTTTCGAAAACTACCTACTAACGTTTCAACATAAGTATATGTGGGATATTAATTATATTATTATATTAGACCTTATAAAAAAACTCATCTGACGAAAAAGTGTTAATGTAGTATATTAATATGGAATAAAATTTTTTACTAATTACTTTACTTTTATTTTACTAATTAAATTCGTTCCAAAAAACGATACGCCACTGGCCATTAGAACAATCCAAATGCGCCTAGTCGCCGGGGTCGGAAATTTTAGACTTCTCTGTCTCTTCTGTCCTTGTTTGACACATTGGAATGTTTGATACACTACCAACGAGTATTTATGAATGAGATGTTCGGTCTATCTTTATAATGTCTTTGGTATCTCTTAAGTAGCCATATATTCGTGCTGCTTTGTTTGGTTGTTGCTTGGACCTTTGCTTCGTCTGAGAGATTTGTGTTAGAGTAAACGCCACGAATGTTTGGGAGTGATTCATCCCTTGATGAAGTTAGAATCGACACGCGCGCTATCATTTTTACATTAAAAACGTAAATTTTTACCGCAGACGTAGGTTTTTAAAGGCCCGGTCTAATCATCTGCCTGCGCTCCTCCTACTTATTCTAAAATGTTAGCGTGATTGACAAAGACGATACTATATCGCGTTTCTTTGATTGATTCGTTTTTGTGCGTCAGTCCATTGGTGTGCTTGCAGTGCGACGAATGGGGCATTCCATTTTATATTTATAACCAAATATATGTTTTGACAAGACTTTGACAGTTAAAACAACAAATTACAACAGATTATATATTGATTATTATATGACTTGAAAGACCACGGCACTGGAATTAAGTTTTATGTGACGTTGAACAGATTAGTTCACACGGTAGCGACCGATGAATCACTCCCAAACATTCGTGGCGTTTACTATACTAGAGATATTCATGCCCAAGTAATTAAATTGACAGGTTAATTGTTTGGTTGTTAACTACGAGTTTGCATCTGATTGGTTTTCTCGCTATTGCTATTACCATTGACTGTGTTTTTTCCACGGATATCTGCATGTTGAGAGATTCAGCTTTATTTGTTAGTCGGTAAAGGACAGGGTTGGCATGATTTAAATAAGATGATTTAAATCGTGATTTAAATTTTAAAAAAATAATTACATTGAAACTTTATAATAAATAAAAAAATAACTGTAAAAGTTATAAAAATGTGTCCTAGAAAACTAGAAAAATATTTCTATAGCTGATATAACAGATAATAAATCGAAAAAAAAATTGTAAATGTTATAAAACTATATAAAAATATCTATACATCAATTTAAATGTTGGACCGATTTTTGAAGCAATTTCGTGTAAATCCATTAGGCCGCTAAACGCAGGGATTTATTTTAATATTTATGTATAAGCGACAAAAATTCGCTGTTCGAATACATATCATTCGCAAAGTCTAGTGCCCCCAGAACTAGGTTCTTCTGATATATAGACTATATCTTCATTCCCGAGAATCTCTAATCGTTGGCAGAAAATATGCTGTTTTATATTTTGTTTGGAACGGTTGTATGTTTCCAAATTCCTACCGACATTTTGTTCTGCAGTAAGTACATTAAACTTTGACATTAGATAATACATACTAATTTCATTCTCGACTTAAGACTATTTCCGAACAACTGTGTATTGTTTTATTAGGAGTAAAAATTATACTTTTTTTGACGATGCTGTACCTTCGAAGAACCATCGTAAAGCTATTCCGACGTTACAGGGAGGCACAAAAGTACATTTTTACTCCGAATAGAAGATACCATTTCTTTTAAAACATTACAAATAATCTTTAATCAATTTCAAACATTGCAATTTTTTCCAACCCTGGTAAAGGAGTCGCTGTAGGTCATCCTCGTTCTCTGCCATCAGTACTGCATCCTTCAGTATCGAATGTTCAAGAGTTTCACATCTTTGATCATCTGATCCATAATGATATTAAAGTGAGTAGCACTGAGGCTGTCCTTTTGCCTCACGCCGACAGCGACTGGTACATTTTCAGAAAGGCCGTCTTTTGTTTTAATTTTGATATGGAGTTTTCAGTGTTTAGCTGCGTTATTAATCGGCAATACGTTTCAGAGATATTATTGTAGGATCCTTATGAAATCTGTCATACGAACCCTATCAAATTCCTGCTTCAGATCAACAAAGCACAAAAATAATTGACGCAGTATAAAGATCGCGTTCACCGTTGATCTGTTGGGTGTAAAGCCTTGTTGTTCTTCGCTTATGTTTAATTGTTCACTCAGATTTTGTGTTAATATTTTTGTTAGCAACTTAGCCATAGAGCACAGCAATGTTGTTCCCCTGTAGTTAGAAGGATTGTCTTTCTTTGCTTTTTTTATATGTATATGGGGCACGGAGCATATTTTTAATATTTATACCTGTTTTCTACTTACTGGGCGTCTTGTTGTATTTTAAGATCTTTTGGAAGAGTATTAAGGTCTCCCGTGCAATTTCCGAACCTCCATACTTGATTAATTCATTAAGGATGTTATCGATGCCAGCTGATTATTTGTTTTTTAGTTTGCTAATACCTTGTATAACGTCTTGCTCTATTATGTCTTCATTTCCACGAAGTTCGCATTCTGGTTTGGTATTATTTCATTTCGTACTGTGTTCTCCTGTAGGATGGTATAAATTCTAGAAGTGTCTTACCCATGCCCCCGACTTTTGTATAGAAATAAATTGAAAAATAAAAATAAAAAATAATGTTCAATGAACTTACAGTAGACGGTCGATTGTCTGAACATCTTTTATATGAACTATTAATTACAACTTTGGACGGCTAGATTGACAAATGAGGAAATTCTCAGACGCGTTGACAAAGAGCGTGAATTATTTGAATTGATTAAAAAGAAAAAGACCGCATACCTGAGACACATAATGCGATACCCCAAATATCAATTCTTGCATTTGTTGATAGAAGGCAAGATCGAAGGCCGAAGGGGTATCGAAAGGAAGAAAATGTCTTGGCTGAGGAATATCAGACAGTGGAAGGGGCTACTTGATGTTCAGTCGTTAATACACACCGCCCGGAACAGAGAAGCAATGGAAAATGTTATCGCAAACATCCATTAATGGATCTGCACTAGAAGAAGAAGAAGATTAATTACAATGAACAGTAGAAATGTAACATTACAGGTTCTATAGAGTGAACAGAGGCAACCTCTAATAACGACGAACGACGAATACAATAATAAATAATCTAAACCTAACAAATGACCAGATTTATAATACAGACGAAGCTGGTCTTTTTTGGAAATTACTTACCGAGAAAACATTACTATAGTTTTTCCGAAGACAATTGAAATAAATTAGGACTCTTAATTTCGGCACTGTCTTTGTCGGCGCTATTGTCGGCATCGTCGGGACAAACGAATTAAGAATCCCTGTACTTTCAATTTTCAATTGACTTTGTAAATACTATAACAAATGATGAAAAAATAGCACCAGGAAGGGAAGCTGAAAAAGTATGGCTTACTTTTCTCGGATGTACTAATGCTACTGGAGAACATAAGGTTAAACCTCTAGTATTAGGCAAAGCAAAAAACCCAAGGTGTTTCAAAAATTTTGCTCTTCCTGTCGATTACGATTTTTCGAAAAAATGCGGGTCTGACTTCTGTTTTTGAGAACTGGTTATTGTACGACTAAGCAAAATAGCGTTAGTCTTTTAGGTAAAAAATATTTAAAAGTAAAAAAATTATCCGAAAATGTCATATTGTGATTGGATAATGCCAAACCAAGCCATCCACCTGCAGAAAGGTACGAGCCAATAGTCGCCCATACACGCAAGGGATTTTTAAAAGATGCGGAGAAATATCCGATATGTGGCAATCCCGATTATTGTGAGTTCTAACCTGATGAAAGATCAGATATGTGCATTTTTAAATAACAAAATCTCTGTACTCTAAACGACCTAGTCGGCACATATGGAATGTCATATCTGGACTGCGGAACTGATAAAATCCCTTGCGTGTATGAGCGGCTAATAATGGGAAGATCTTTGCAGTTTATATGCCGCCTAATGTAACTCCCTTAATTCAACTCATGGATCAAAAATGAAGGGATAAGGCTTTGCAGAAAAGCTTAGCTGCAAAAAAAAGTGCAGAAACAGATTAGACAATATTTTAATAAACTATAAATGTTAGGTTTTATTATTTAAGATATATATTCGATTATACGAACAATTCCATTTTATAAACACACCTGGTTTTTATTAGTTCACATAACAGAGCATCTACTGTATTTTGATTCCAAAAATACCATAGTAGTTCCATGTCCACGGAATACTGAGACACTCAGTATAATCATTTTAATCTAATATTTTTTTTATGGGAGGTGTTCTCTTGTTCCTTCAAGATCCACCGTACTTACTGACTTAAGCCAACCTTGAAATTTTGCCTTCTCGATGATGAAATTTCGCCTAGAGCCTCAGACTGAATTTGTTATTACGATGTACGGAATTTCTCAGTTCGAGCCCGGCTTACTTCGACCTTCCGCAACACGACTCGGCAGATAATCGCATATCTCAACGGTTCTAGGTGCAACGGCAGAGTTAATGCCCCTGAGGGTCGCAGCCCGATGATTGATTATTCGGATATGGTAAAGTTTTTTAATGCAGTTTGCTGCCGATAACGATTGACGATGACCATTAATCATATGGAAATAGATAAAAATGGATTAAAAATAGTAAAAGTTTTGAATGTTAAAGTAAATGGTGTCTGTGTTTTTATTTTTTGTTAAGGATAAATTCTATTGAGTTAAAAAGATATTTTTACAAAAGCATTTATAACACTCAAACAAGCGTTGTCTTGTAGAAATAAAATTGTGTGTGCAATATGTGCGCATATTTTAAGTGAAACTTCTTACTTTCGTCTGTCTGTCTGTTCGTCTGAGGACTCTATTCAGGTACCTCTATCCACGTGCCGAGTTTGGTTCCAATCGACCCATAATTAAGAAAAATCCTGATGATTTCGTCTATTTAGAGGCATCGGTTCGAAACCTCGAGGGCGTTTCGGTTTAAACACTATTGTTCTTCGAAGTATTCTCCACGAAGGAAAATGTATTTTCGCATCCCTTATGCCGGATCCAGACCAAGGCGACAAAAAGTAAACACGATTGTGAGACAAAAACAAGACGAACTAGTCACAAAAAATGGAGACTTCTGAGTAGACAAACTTGCTACAAATTGTCCAGACCGCAATGACAAAGGTACAACAAAGTCAAAAGTTTAGTTGTTGCGAATGAGTTTTATTCACCATGTGTGATTTCACTGGTCTCCTACTGTTGGCAGCACACGCCATCCACACTGCGCCGACAACTTGTCGCAAAATATACAAACAAAACATAGATACTTTGATATTTACCGACTCGAGACGGGACATTGAAAAGTCTCCGAATTTTGTTGTTTGCTCCAAAAATGTTGCAGAAATGTATCGGATTTGTCACAACTTTGTCGTAAAACATGAATGTTTCTGTCTTGTCACTGGTTTGGTCTTCTTTCACTGCTTGGCCTGGACCCGGCATTAGAACCAATTCTTCTCTTTTTGAAAAGTAAAAAAGTCGTTAGGACTTAGGTCGGGACTGTTGGAGGATGGTCCAACAAATCGATTTTTTTTGCTTTAAAAACTCAATTGTTTTTCGGGCTGTGTGGGACATGCATTATCTTGGTGGAGGATCATTCGTCGTTGAGGGTTGGTTTTTCGAAAATCAATCAGCAGTAACCGTTCTTTGATATTGGACAGGAATTGTTGTTACATGACCTGCTCTTGAGACAAATGTCGACATCATCTTTTTGGAAACACTTTACGAGAACGGATAACTTTCGTCGGTTTTGGTTCACTTCGGAACCACCAAACAGCCGATTGAGATTTGAACCAAACAGCCGTTTTCGGATTCATAAGAGTAAATCCAGTTATCAATGATAAACCACTAACCACGGAAAATGTTGT
Source organism: Sitophilus oryzae (assembly GCF_002938485.1). Taxonomy (NCBI): domain Eukaryota; kingdom Metazoa; phylum Arthropoda; class Insecta; order Coleoptera; family Curculionidae; genus Sitophilus; species Sitophilus oryzae. Next base: position 1,365,509 of record NW_022145960.1, on the reverse strand, counting down.
AGTATAAATTTTTTGAGTTTCTTGCGTTAAACCGGTGTCGAGCTTTTTGACACCAACTGACTCTAATTGCTTTCTGTTCTTCCGTCAACAGATGCGGTATCTAACGAGAAAATATTTTTTTATAGATTATTCTTCATATAATTTTTAAATAAACCTAATTAAGCAAAATATAACAGAACCCTGGTACTGTCTTTTTTTGTTAAGAATAAGTAAGTTAAAGATATATTTTTATAAAAGCATTTATAACCATAACAACTGCGATTTGCAGATGACATTGTCATAAATAAAGCCCAAAAGATGTTACAAAATTTGAATGCAACATGCTCTGAACAAAATGGTGTGGGTGGCCGTGGCTCCAGCAGTAGTATGTCGACTGTTGTGCGAAAGGTACTGTGTTCGATCCCCAGCGAGTATGGTCGCTTTATTTATTTATAATGAAAATATTTACCTACATAGAGCGACCAGCGAGCAGCCACCTCAAGGAAAGCAATGACAAACCACCTCGATTATATTTGCCTTGTACAGCCTCTCAAATAGGGTCATTCGAATTCGGCGATAAACTGTAGGTCCCGTGTACTTGTGAAACACTGATGACACACATCGCAAGTACCGTATGATCGAATAAAAACGGCGTCAACGATGGCTATGAAATGAAGATCGCTGTCATTTTATATGTAAATTAAATGTCATCGATCGTCATTTCCAAGCCAACTGGACGCCGTTTTTTTTTTCGATAATACGCTGAATGCGAGAGGTAGCCTACGCTCTGTGTAGAGTATGGCACTATAAGAAGAACAAGTTGGTCCAAAAATCAACATCTAAAAAACCCAAGTGATGACAAACGTAGTAATTGGCGGTGGAATACACAAAATCTCTGCAACGATCCGTTTTTTTGTCTGTGACTTATGTCTATTGACGTCTCTGACAACAGTGATCTGACGGGACCATAGATAAAAGAAAATAATCTTCTATTAAGATAGATATGAAACTTAATAGTAAAATTTTTGGTTAAAGCGCCCCTCCGTGTTCTTAGTAGAGACTATGTTTAAGCCAGCGCCTTCGCCTGTTCTGCTGTAAATATTTTTTATGTTTATATTTGATTTCAACGGATTTATTTTTAAAGTTACACTGATATATTAGTATATCAGAGTAACTTTAATAAAACATAAGAATATATATAATATTAGTATCACATTCATCATATTATTATCACAGTTTATTAAATAAAAATTTTGACTACAAGGTAGAAAGTAAATCACAATATTTGATAACACTTATAAGTATACCATTTTTACAGTTAATAAATAATAAAACTATTTCTGACTATGATATTTAAAATTTAGATAGATGGAATATTAAAAAACATACCGGTATTTGCAGACGCAGGCCCAAATTCAATAAAAACCAAAATTTTTCCTGCGAAAATCGGGCTTTTTTCACAGAAAAGGTATTTTTTGATTTGTCAATAATCTTAGTCAAGTTGACAATATACAGGGTGTTTTCTAATTAGTCTAAAAAATTGTGGTGTGATTCCTCATGTGTTCTTAAAACAATTTTTATATAACCATTAGGTCTAAAGTACTTCCTTTATGATCTACAGGGTGTTAAAAATTAAAAAAAATCGATATTTTGCTTAACATAAATGGTACACTACTGCTTTTTTAAAGAAAATATTTTTTTTTTGACTGGCCATCCTTTTTCAACAAAATTGATCTTTTGAGTTTTTCTTGTTCATCCAACGGTTGCCGAGAAAAAAATAAATATACTTATTAAGAGCCCGCCTTAAGCCGTTTTCTAACGATTTTTTATTTTTTAGATTAATTAGGAAACACCCTGTATTATACTAATTATTTACTATTATTACTATACTAAATTATTTTATCAAAATTTCACCATATACGTTTCCTGGAAGCCCGACATTTTCAATTTCTTCTTATAGCTTGGAAACTAAGTAGGCTATGACAATTTTGGGTACGACATCTTAGGTCATATTTAAAAGTAGTTCAGGTATGCACAAATCACAAAAGTCCTTCCTACCTTTACTGATAACTGATATAAAAACAATTACAAAATCAAAGAAAAACACTCCTACGCGTAATGTCTTGAAATTCAGCTACCAGCTTTCAACTAAATTTGTTATTTAGATAATTAGAATTCCACAGTTCTACGTTTCTACTGACATTTAGTGTTACTTCGACCTTTTGCATCAAGAACCTGCTAGATAATCGGATATTTTAACAGTTCGAGATGCAACGGTGGAGTTAATGTCCCTGAGGATAGCAGCAGGATGATTGATTATTCGAATATTGTAAAGTTTTTTCTGCTGACGATAACGATTCTCAATGCGCATTAATCATATAGCTGTAGATTAAACATGACGGAAAAATGAACTCTCGAATGTCAAGTGATAATCTCTTTATCCTCCTTTTATCACACTTAATGAAAATTCTTTATGAATAAAAATTTAGAAAAAGTAATGTTTAATTTAGATATTCCGTTTAGGAATTAGGTAAGTCGAAAAGAAATAAAATAAGATAGAAATAAAATACCATAAAGAATGTTTAGAAACTTTCCATAAAAAGATATGGGTATATAAAGAGTACTTAAAATGGTATGCTGATTTAATATGCCTAGCTGACCTTATCAAAAAATTGATACAAAATGCAGGAAAATTATAGCCGAATAGCAAATTACTTATTTCTTTTTAAATACTGAAAAATCTATATTATATTAAAATAAAAAGAATATGAATTACAGATTTGCATTTTAAAAAATAACTATTTATTTTAGAGATTTCTATTTCAGTGGTGAAATTCGGCTGTTTTTTTTTTCAAGAAATCTAAATTTTATTCAACATCAACTTTTTTGTACTGTATAATCGAAAAAAAAAGGCGTCAAAAGACGGCTGGGGAATGACAATCGATAATAATTTTAGCGAGGTCAATTGAAGATTGTGGATTGGCTAAAACTAATGTTCAACGAACTAGTAGACAGAAAAGACATTCTAATAAATAAGACAACACTGGAAATAGTAGAATATACAGGGTGGTTCGAACTGTATTCCGGAAACTTCGGCAACATATTCTGCAGATAAAAATAAGTAAAAAAGTTCGTATAAATATATGTCCTTAAATGCTTAATTTCGGAAATACAGGGTGTAGAAGTTTCATTTTTATTTCGATTTTTTCCGAATAATTTCTGAAGTAACACCAATATTTGGATGAAAATTGGAATCTGGGAGTTTTTCGACATGAGAAATTTGATTTTAATGTCAATATGACTTCTACTTGTAGAGGGGGGTACCACCTATATATCTTTTAACTGGTTTGAAGAGTAATAACATTTCGTACGTACCTGTATAAAACTACTGAGTAAAAAATAAACATTTACAACGTTTTTTTACGTAAAAAAGGTCTCTTGGTAAAAATCGCTACGAGTAATGGTTCTCAAGATATTTGGAATCTAAATTATCATTACCTATCATCATTGCCATACCTAAATTAAACATGTTGACTAAATAGTTATTAGACTGAAATCACAAATTTGAAATGTTTTTGTGCCAAAAGTTCAACAGAAACTGTTTCATCAAATGATTTTTTCGAAGAAAAATTTATGATTAATTTATAAAAATTAAAAGTTCCCAAATTTATCATATCAATCAAATGAAAAAACACGTTTATTTTTTCTAAATAATGACATGTATTGACTATTTTGACTCTCAAGATATTTGACTAAATATCTTGAGAACGGTTGCTTGTAGCGATTTTTACCAAGATACCTTTTTTACGTAAAAAAACGCCGTAAATGTATATTTTTTTACTCAGTAGTTTTATACAAATACGGACGAAAAGTTATTACTCTTCAAATCAGTTAAAAAAAATATAGGTGGCGCCTTCTACAAGTAGGAGTTATATACATCAAAATCAAATTTCTCTTGTCAAAAAACTCCCAAATACCAATTTTCACCTAAATATTGACGTTACTTCAGAAATTATTTGGAAAAAATCGAAATAAAAATGAAACTTCTACACCCTGTATCTGCGAACCGAAGTATTTTAGGACATACGTTATTTATACGAATTGTTTTACTTATTTTTATCTGCAGTATATGCTGTCGAAGTTTCCGGAAAAAAAATCGAAATAAAAATAAAACTTCTACATCCTCTATTTCTGAAACTAAGCATTTTAGGAAATACATTTATACGAACTTTTTACTTATTTTTATCTGCAGAATATGCTGCCAAAGTTTCCGGAATACAGTTCGAACCACGCTGTATATAAAAAAAAAATTCTATACCTAATAAATCTTACAACTCAATAAAATAGACTACTTAGTTTTAGTCATTAAAAAACTAGAAATTATTGAAATCAAAAGATTATCATCAATAATATTAGGATGAAAATAATTTAATAGAAATATTAAATCACTTACCAACCCAATGACCAAACCAATAATAAAGTCACGATCAATACTGTTTTAGATTTCATAACTTATTATTGATTTTAAAATATTCATTATAAATAGCTATTTAACAAAGAGAGCCATATAAGCATGAAAGAAATGTAGGGCAAGCCTTGTAACGCTTATTATTCCTATTCATCTCTAACAAGAAGCGAACAATGTTATCAAAATAACTACTTTTCACAATATATCTTGCTAATGGAGAGTTATCAATCTCGACGTTAAGAACTAGCAAGTAATGGGGATGCTTGCCCTAATCTATCTACGTCCAGATCTTTCTATTTCTTGGTAATTTGATATAGTCTGATAATATTTTCCTCTAGAAACAATGATGGGCAGCAAAATAGCCGAAAACAATAGCCTGATAAAGAAAATATTGCATTAAAAGATTAAGTTACTGAAGCTTACTGAAGTATAATATAACCGTATGTAGAAGGTGGATGGAAAAAAAATGTAATCAAGCAATAGACTTAACAATAACTACTGTGAGACCAAGAGACAAAAAAAAAAACATAAAAACCGATATATGTCGAGTCCAAAAATATTTTTCGAAATCTTTCTATCTGCCCACACAAATCCCAAAATTACCTTATTCGATGACTGTTAAATATTTAATGTTCTCGCAATAATAAATCTACTAAAAAGGGAAAATATGAATAATTCAAAACTGCCGAAGAAATAAAAAAGTAAAAGTAAATAATAGTAATATATAATAAGTAAATGAATTATATTTGAATTGAAAATCGAATTTGATCTTGAAAACACTGGTCTAATGTTTGCTATTGCTATATTTACTAATGACATCGAAATTAATTTATTTAGAGGTCATTGATATTTTGCTATAAACTGGCTAAATATTTTTGAATATTATTTTAATTTTTTTTGTTCTTTGACATTGTAAACATTTATATATGTTTATTTTAACAATAAGACTGACAATATTATTTGTATAATGTTTTGTATTATCTTTTGTTTGTTTGTTTGTGTACCTTGTTATTTTTTACTTTGTTTGTTAGTTTACCTTTGTCCACAAATTGAAAAATTTTTTGACAATAAAGGCATTTATTTATTTATTTATATTTATTTATTTATTTAAAATAATGTCTAAATATAACTGTCTGGCTTAAAAGAATATGATGATATGAATGTTATGGTAATATTCGTTACAATTTTTATAATATGTAATAACATATTAAATATTTAATTTTTTATTTTGAAATACATAACAAACGTGAATCGGCCGATTTAACCGATTTATCGTTGAATTGAAGATATTGCAACGGAAAATCTGCTATTTTATGTCATCAAGAAAATTTTAATTTTAAGAGATACATTGCTGGCAAATAATTTGGGACGATAATTTCGTCTAGTAGACACAGCAGTGATTAAAATGGCAGACAAATCTGTCGCGAATTATCAACAACTTCATAACGACATTAAATGTTGAAAAGCATCTTCATCCGTGCATATGTAGTTATTTAAAATCGTCAGAATCATATTTTGGCTGGCACTTTATAAGCGGCATATGGTGTAGTTCTTTTCTCAATAATCATGTTTTAGATTATAATCACACAACCAATCATTCCAATTAATACAACGTTTTAAAAATCGTTTTCATTCATCGTAGAGTGACTGAAAGGATAGTATACCTACGAGTAACAGTTAAAACGGTCAAATTTTTTGGAATTCCGAAAGATCAACGATTTGGGTCAGTCTCTAAATTGGGGTTTCGAGAAATCTATTCTAAACCCTTTTGCAAAATTGATTTAATAAATCAGACCTAAAAGAACTCGTTTCTTGATTTTGGCCTAACTAAAACGAGGAATTTTTTTCAAGCAAGTTTGCTTACGAACAACTAATCATTGAGATAGTTGTGCTATCGTGGATTCGATCATCACATTTTGCAGAAATGAGCCATCCACAAAGGTTTAGATTCCATAAACATTATAAAAATTGACATAAAAATGTGCCATGATGGAAATAACATCAATAAAACCACTCCTATTCTACTGAAATATATTTCCGCGTCTCCGTATCTACCCACACAAATTCCAATATTAACTTATTCGATATTCTTTAAATATTGAGGCTTCCCGCACAAATAAATCTACCAAAAACGAGAATATCAATAATTCAAACCTGTTGAGGAAATAAAATAAATCGTAAATGCGACCGATCCGAGGCAGGGACGCTCTGCGAAGCGGGTCGTCGAAAAAGCTCGTATAAATTTTCCATCAATTTTCTCTCCTTCGGCGCATTCTTTTCCTAACGTGAAAATGTTCTGGATGGTCGTGGAGCGGAATTAAATTTTGAGGTAGAGAAGAGAGAGGCAATGGCGGTCCTATCTATTAATGCAGGCAAAATCCCAATAAATATATTAATCGATTAACATATTCTCCCTTTCGCATTTTTTTAAATTCCATTTAACGTGATTTGTGTCAGTCTCTAAAATGGGGTTTCGAGAAATCTATTCTAAACCCTTTTGCAAAATTAATTTAATAAATTAGACCTACAAGAACTCCTTTCTTGATTTTGGCCTCACTAAAACGAAGGATTTTTTTCAAGCAAGTTTGCTTACGAACAAAGAATCACTGAGATAGTTGTGCTGTCGTGGATTCGATCATCACATTTTGCAGAAATGAGCCATCCACAAAAGTTAAGGTTCCATAAATACTATAAAAACTGACATAAAAATATGTGCCATGAATGGCAATAACATCAATAAAACTACTCCTATTCTACTGAAATATATTTCCGCGTCTCCGTATCTACCCACACAAATTCCAATATTAACTTATTCGACATTCTTTAAATATTGAGGCTTCCCGCACAAATAAATCTACCAAAAACGAGAATATCAATAATTCAAACCTGTTGAGGAAATAAAATAAATCGTAAATGCGACCGATCCGAGGTAGGGACGCTTTGCGAAGCGGGTCGTCGAAAAAGCTCGTATAAATTTTCCATCAATTTTCTCTCCTTCGGCGCATTCTTTTCCTAACGTGAAAATGTTCTGGATGGTCGTGGAGCGGAATTAAATTTTGAGGTAGAGAAGAGAGAGGCAATGGCGGTCCTATCTATTAATGCAGGCAAAATCCCAATAAATATATTAATCGATTAACATATTCTCCCTTTCACATTTTTTTAAATTCCATTTAAACGTGATTTGTGTCAGTCTCTAAAATGGGGTTTCGAGAAATCTATTCTAAACCCTTCTGCAAAATTAATTTAATAAATTAGACCTACAAGAACTCCTTTCTTGATTTTGGCCTCACTAAAACGAAGAATTTTTTTCAAGCAAGTTTGCTTACGAACAAAGAATCACTGAGATAGTTGTGCTGTCGTGGATTCGATCATCACATTTTGCAGAAATGAGCCATCCACACAAGCTAAGGTTCCATAAATACTATAAAAACTGACATAAAAATATGTGCCATGAATGGCAATAACATCAATAAAACTACTCTTACTCTACTGAAATATATTTCCGCGTCTCCGTATCTACCCACACAAATTCCAATATTAACTTATTCCACATTCTTTAAATATTGAGGCTTCCCGCACAAATAAATCTACCAAAAACGAGAATATCAATAATTCAAACCTGTTGAGGAAATAAAATAAATCGTAAATGCGACCGATCTGAGGCAGGGACGCTCTGCGAAGCGGGTCGTCGAAAAAGCTCGTATAAATTTTCCATCAATTTTCTCTCCTTCGGCGCATTCTTTTCCTAACGTGAAAATGTTCTGGATGATCGTGGAGCGGAATTAAATTTTGAGTTAGAGAAGAGAGAGGCAATGGCGGTCCTATCTATTAATGCAGGCAAAATCCCCAATAAATATATTAATCGATTAACATATTCTTCCTTTCGCATTTTTTTAAATTCCATTTAAACGTGATTTGTGTCAGTCTTTAAAATGGGGTTTCGAGAAATCTATTCTAAACCCTTTTGCAAAATTAATTTAATAAATTAGACCTACAAGAACTCCTTTCTTGATTTTGGCCTCACTAAAACGAAGAATTTTTTTCAAGCAAGTTTGCTTACGAACAAAGAATCACTGAGATAGTTGTGCTGTCGTGGATTCGATCATCACATTTTGTAGAAATGAGCCATCCACAAAAGTTAAGGTTCCATAAATACTATAAAAACTGACATAAAAATATGTGCCATGAATGGCAATAACATCAATAAAACTACTCTTACTCTACTGAAATATATTTCCGCGTCTCCGTATCTACCCACACAAATTCCAATATTAACTTATTCGACATTTTTTAAATATTGAGGCTTCTCGTACAAATAAATCTACCAAAAACGAGAATATCAATAATTCAAACCTGTTGAGGAAATAAAATAAATCGTAAATGCGATCGATCCGAGGCAGGGACGCTCTGCGAAGCGGGTCGTCAAAAAAGCTCGTATAAATTTTCCATCAATTTTCTCTCCTTCGGCGCATTGTTTTCCTAACGTGAAAATGTTCTGGATGGTCGTGGAGCGGAATTAAATTTTGAGGTAGAGAAGAGAGGCAGTGGCGGTCCTATCTATTAATGCAGGCAAAATCCCCAATAAATATATTAATCGATTAACATATTCTCCCTTTCGCATTTTTTTAAATTCCATTTAAACGTGATTTGTGTCAGTCTCTAAAATGGGGTTTCGAGAAATCTATTCTAAACCCTTTTGCAAAATTAATTTAATAAATTAGACCTACAAGAACTCCTTTCTTGATTTTGGCTTCACTAAAACGAAGGATTTTTTTCAAGCAAGTTTGCTTACGAACAAAGAATCACTGAGATAGTTATGCTGTCGTGGATTCGATCATCACATTTTGCAGAAATGAGCCATCCACAAAAGTTAAGGTTCCATAAATACTATAAAAACTGACATAAAAATATGTGCCATGAATGGCAATAACATCAATAAAACTACTCTTACTCTACTGAAATATATTTCCGCGTCTCCGTATCTACCCACACAAATTCCAATATTAACTTATTCGACATTTTTTAAATATTGAGGCTTCTCGTACAAATAAATCTACCAAAAACGAGAATATCAATAATTCAAACCTGTTGAGGAAATAAAATAAATCGTAAATGCGATCGATCCGAGGCAGGGACGCTCTGCGAAGCGGGTCGTCAAAAAAGCTCGTATAAATTTTCCATCAATTTTCTCTCCTTCGGCGCATTCTTTTCCTAACGTGAAAATGTTCTGGATGGTCGTGGAGCGGAATTAAATTTTGAGGTAGAGAAGAGAGGCAGTGACGGTCATATCTATTAATGCAGGCAAAATCCCCAATAAATATTAATCGATTAACATATTCTTCCATTCGCATTTTTTTAAATCCCATTTAAACGTGATTTAGGTCAGTCTCTAAAATGGGATTTCGAGAAATCTATTCTAAACCCTTTTACAAAATTAATTTAATAAATTAGACCTACAAGAACTCCTTTCTTGATTTTGGCCTCACTAAAACGAAGGATTTTTTTCAAGCAAGTTTGCTTACGAACAAAGAATCACTGAGATAGTTGTGCTGTCGTGGATTCGATCATCACATTTTGCAGAAATGAGCCATCCACAAAAGTTAAGGTTCCATAAATACTATAAAAACTGACATAAAAATATGTGCCATGAATGGCAATAACATCAATAAAACTACTCCTATTCTACTGAAATATATTTCCGCGTCTCCGTATCTACCCACACAAATTCCAATATTAACTTATTCGACATTCTTTAAATATTGAGGCTTCCCGCACAAATAAATCTACCAAAAACGAGAATATCAATAATTCAAACCTGTTGAGGAAATAAAATAAATCGTAAATGCGACCGATCCGAGGTAGGGACGCTTTGCGAAGCGGGTCGTCGAAAAAGCTCGTATAAATTTTCCATCAATTTTCTCTCCTTCGGCGCATTCTTTTCCTAACGTGAAAATGTTCTGGATGGTCGTGGAGCGGAATTAAATTTTGAGGTAGAGAAGAGAGGCAGTGACGGTCATATCTATTAATGCAGGCAAAATCCCCAATAAATATTAATCGATTAACATATTCTTCCATTCGCATTTTTTTAAATCCCATTTAAACGTGATTTAGGTCAGTCTCTAAAATGGGATTTCGAGAAATCTATTCTAAACCTTTTTGCAAAATTAATTTAATAAATCAGTCTTAGCACAGATCTGAAATGTGATTTCAAATAAAAACTACTCCGAATTTTTAAAGGCAGTGGATGTTAATGATATGTGAATTACAAATGACAAAGGGTTCAGCAAGGAGCATTATTAAACCAGGGTGAAACGTTAGAGATGGCCTTAACGTATCTACAGCTGGTCACCTCCTGGTAAAAGAAAAAGAGGATGTCCTAGAAGAGCATGGAATGAGGATTAGGATTTTCTAGATCGTAACCGACGGCTAGGCTAGTCGCCTAGTCATCCTATCATGGATCATTGAGCGACCCCTTCTTAACAAATACAGGAGTTAGGCAGGGATGTGTCTTAGCGCCTCTCCTATTCAACATATTCATGGCAGCGCTCATTATAGTGGAAAGCAAACTGCAGGAGAGAGGATTGGGCATTAGATACAGATACGACGGCGGTCTGTTCAACATAAAAAGACTCAGGGCAAAAACACGTACAAGATTCGTCACAGAACTTCAATACGTTGATGACTGTGCTCTAGTTGCAAATACGTTACAGCAATTGCAAGAAATGTTGAACACATATACATGGGCATACGAGGCCTTGGGACTTAAGCTGAACATCGATAAAACCAAAATTATGTGCACTCCCCCGGAAGATCACAACAATGCTATAAAAATCGAAGAACTATTATAATATGTAGCAGAATTCAATTATCTCGGCAGTTTGATTTCGGAAAATGCCAATATCGATTCTGAAACTCAGAACAGGATTAGCAGCGCATTCTGGAAATTAAAAAACAGGGTTTTCTACAATCATGACTTGAGTTCAAAAACGAAACTTGCAGTGTACCGAGCAATTATAATCCCCACCATGTTATATGAAAGCGAAACCTGGGCGCCGTACCGCCGACACATGAACGCATTAAACAAGTTGCAACAGAGACACCTTAGACAACTCTTAAGAATCCGATGATTTCATCATGTCTCAAACGTATCGGTCCCTGAAAAAGCTAACTGCGAGTATATTGAAGTCATGGTTACAAAATTCAACTTAAGATGGGCTGGTCACGTATGCAGAATACAAGAAAACCGCATACCAAAATCTCGTTTTATGGTGAGCTTGTAGACTTTAAGAGGAGGCCGGGTGAACCACTCAAAAGGTACAAGGACATTTCCACGAAAACTTAAAGGGGATGCAGAATGAGTAGGAAGAAGCAGCTCCCAATAGAACTCAATGGAGAAGAATTGTAAACTCAGTTAAGAGCGACAACCAAAAAGTAAAGCGGAAACAAAGCAGTGATATTTTTGAATGTCCGGAGTGCGGTAGGCAGATAACATCACGTATCGGGCTTTTCAGACACAGAAAAGCTCATGAAAGAAAACACCTTGCGTGACCATCTTCTGATGCATGTCAAATACTCGTCAGCGAGTAATGGCAGTATGTATGTATGTGGTAGTGATAAAGAGAAGTCATTTGGTCCGATATCATTTGGAGTAGAGGTCCCCCGATAGAATCCCCCATCTTTAAGTGTCCTGTTTCTGTCCTATTTCCCAGAGACAACACACTTTGTTGTGGATAGAGTCCCATTCTTGCCTCGGCCTGGATCATTATGTGAAGAGGCGGAAGGTCCAGAAGCGCCGCCATTGATGCAGTGCGCGTTGATTTCATCGCCCCTGTTATGCTCAGAAAAGCAAGCCTTTGCACCTTTTTCTATATTGATAGAAGGAAAATTATGATAGAGAGCTCAAGAGGGCCAGGAACACATCGCACCCTTTTCTCCGCCACTGCTAAGAGAAAAAACACGGACGACCTTGTGCGGTAGTCCAGTAATGGAATTGCGGCTATTTACCCCGAACCAAACGTAATCGGGATAATGCATTCGGAGAAAAGTAACGGAAGAATGGGGGTGTCGGCCGCAGCACGAATGAATAAACATGCCTTGGAACAGTGCAACAAACGATACGTTGGGGAGTGATTAACCACTTCCTGGTTGGGTTTTAAACTGAGTAGTTCTACGGATATTCGCGTGTTATTTGGATTGTAAACGAGTGAATTAGTAATCCAGTTAGAGTAGAGAATCTATTCGGAAAATTGTATATGTGCAGCAGTGTGGTTATCGATTCATTATTTATTTAAAAATTAAACATCAATCTAAACTAAAAATAGGTCATCTTACACAAGTGTGGTGATTCCAGAAATTTTTTTTCCAGAAAATAAAGTTGGAACTAATTCTACATTACTATAGTTACTTTTTCTCCTCTACAAAACACCAAGATTGAGTTTCAAATCTGATAACATCAAGCTTCTTAATTTGAATACGAACCTAAAATTTGTACCGTACGATCGAAAAAAAAACGGCATCAAAGAGGGATGGGGAATAACAATCGATTATCATTTTGGCGAGGTCAAGCCCTAGATGTCATTTACTTGGCCCGGACTCTTCTTTATTTTTTAATGACGCTTACTGCCAGTACGGGGATACCTCCGACTACTCCACAAAAGACTTGCTCCAGAGAAAGCAAAAGAAAAAACACTCATCGAAAAAGGGGAGAGGGCTTTTTTCTCTCCTTGCGGAGGCAAGGAGAGAAAAAAGCCAGGATGGAAAGCCGTCCAACAGCGAGAATCAAGCAGGGACGTATCACCAGCTTTACCTTCTGAGCAAGCTACCCATTAGAAAATTCTAGAGAACTGAGATTTTTTGCACATTATCGTTGCACAATGAGAAAAATATTTTCAATATGGCGGCACTTCCGGAAATACCGGAAGTTGACAGCAACTTTCTTATTTTAAATGGGGGCATTTTTTTTATTACATAATTGAATTCTCTTTAAAATTTTATGAATTTTGATATCAAACACTCTATACCTAAAATTAACCGTGTTTGAGAATAAAAATTTAAAATTTTTGGAGGAAAAAAACTACCTGTCAAAACAATGTATAGCCTCAACGTCAAATTCGCTGATTAGCCACTGTGACATAAAGAGAAGACATGTGGCTATCTATTTCAAAAATTAAATTGTTTGAATGCCATATAATATTGGCCGTAGCTATCATTAGATTAAAAAATTATCATAAATCATGTTTTTCAAATAAAAACCCGCTTTTTTTTATTTCACTAGTGAAAAGGTTTTTAAATTCGTTACTTTTTGATTATAAGTATATGTTCCTATACCTAAAGTATATCGTTTTTAAGTTATTTTAGATTTAAAGCGTATTTTTTTCTTGATTTTATCTAGCTTCCTTTGACATTGAGTGTCAAACCATTAGACAGTTTATTTCCTTCTGTCAAAAAACTAATTTTGAAACATATTTGAATTTCGTATATTATAAATACTGTTGTATTTTGGTGATATCTAATGGCAATATGATATGGCCAGATATAGTTTTACATCGTTTGACATAGGCTACTGGTTAAAAACCAGAAAAATATACCCTTTAAAACTACTTAAATCTTAAATAACTTAAAAACAATTTATTTTAGGTATAGAAACATGTATAATCAAAAGTATCAAATTAAAAAAACCTTTTCACTAGTAGGTTAGATTTCCATTTGAAAAAAATAATTTATAATAATTTATTAATCTCTCGATTCCATGATAGCTACGGCCAATATTATATGACATTCAAACAATTTAATTGTTGGAATAGATCGTCACATGTCTTCTCATTATGTCACGGTATCTGCGGCAATGTCAGTGTCTGCGGTAATTAGTAAATTTGACGTTTAGGCCGTACAAATTTTTTTGACAGGCAGTTTATTCCTCTAAAAATTTTAAAATATTTTTTTTCTAAAAAATGGTTAATGTTAGATATAAAGTGTTTGATATCAAAATTCATAAAATTTTATAGAGAATTTAAGTATGTAATAAAAAAAATGGGGCTACCCATTTAAAATAAGAGAGTTGCTGTCAATTTCCGGCATTTCCGGAAGTGCCGTCATATAAAAATATTTTTAATTGATAGTTATATTGATAATCTCATTGTGAAACAATGATGTGCAAAAAATCTCCGATCTAGATCCTGTAGTTCTCTAGAAACTTCTAATGGACACTCAGCCTGAGACACCCTGTATACCCAAATTTTATTTACCTACCCGTTGGGTATTTACCTCGGTATTTACCCACCGCCCTCCGCATAACTGTTTTCTACTGTATCTATTACCTCTTTCAAATGATCGATAAAAATCTTTTAAGGATGCATTTATGTAAATGTCTTAAGAATAAAAAAAAAATATAGCAATACCGAATGAGAATCCGTATAAATCACAAATGCAATAAAAAATGGCGATAAAACCTGTCCTAATTAGTTTGCTTCGTAATAAAATTATAACGAGATCGGGGTACTTCATTAAATACTTGACTTGAGAGACTATTTTAAACCTAACTAGTTTAGAGATGGGACTGATAAATCTTCATAAATTATCTCAACTAAGCTACCAACTGTTTAAATTAGTTTAAACTTAGTAAAGTAGTTACTGTGTAAAACGATGTCTATGAGCACAGGTAAAATTAATATTAATATTGTTAAACTTTCGCATGGCGTTAGCAGGTATTTGAACTGTTTTCTTATGGTAATAGCTCTATTAGTTAATAGACTTAGACATTCTGAAATATCATAATTATTATCATTTTGATGATAAAAATAACAGATTTTTTAGATGCTTCATAACTTTTCAAAATTACCAAAAAATCAAACTAATATTGTGTTATATTATACAAAAAACAATAGCAAAATGCAAAGAAACTTTAAAAAGGAGAAATAAAAGATAAAGAATTCTAATTTTATTTAAAGAACTCGGAAGTACTATAAAACTTGTAAAGACTGCAAACTTATAAATGAGAATCCAAATAGTATTGAATACTATTTGAATTCTCTTTATATAGAATATAATAAGGAACCAAAAGAGCCTGGCAACAAAATTCAATATATTCGAAAAAAAAACGGCGTCAGCGATGGCTATGAAATTAAGATCGCTCTCATTTTATATGTAAAATTATATGGGAAATGTCATCGATATTCATTTCCAAGCCGGTTTTTTTTGATCCGCTAACACGATCATACGGTATTATTCAAAAAGAAAACATTTTAGCACACAAAAGAAGCTTAGATAAGGGTCCGTTACAGTAGCTAATGTAACGCTAGCCCCCCCGGTTGAATATTTGCCTTAAAACTTTAGCACTCTATTGCACCCACCTAGCACTACCTAGCACCCAATTTGCAGAGCTAGCACTACAATCCCAGAAGAGTTATAGCATATTTTCACCCGGCGCACAGTGGGGCAGATGGCAATTCTAGTGGGACAAAACATCAGCGATGTTTGGGACTTTATTATCTCGTAATACGATATAATAAAACTAATGGGCATAAAACTGTTATAATATACATAGCACAAAAACCGCACTGTAAACTATTGCCAAATAAATAAAATTATATCAGGTGAAACACTTACAAAAAACTCTATTTAACAGTTATTTCTTAATTACTTTGTAATCTTGTTACACCCTGTATATTTTATTTTAAAAAATATTATTTTATTAAAAAATAAATAAAATAGATGTTTAATTTTAATTTATATATATATATATATAGTAAGGATCTAAGACAATAGTTTAAACTTTTATTAAAACTAATAAATCATTTAATTTTATTAGAAGTTATAAGAAATTTAAAAAGGCTTTTGCATATCATCATGTTTTGTTTAACTAGAACATCATGTGGGTGTTTTTGTCTTGAGGAAAATTGCCGAACTGACTATTGGTGTCATTCATTGATTTTTTGAACTCAGTGCCTTCGAGAGTTTCAGAGTTTTCAACAATTATTACAGCAGCATCCCTACTCCCACTAGACCTAAAGCTCACAGTACTTGCAAAACCCAATCTTCTTTTGAAAGGTCCTCTATTAACCCTTTAACGAGTCTTTGTTTCGTGTTTATACTAGCCGATTGAAATTAGACTTTTAAGCGTCCACCAGTTCAGCTTGAATTCCCTGTAACTAATAAAATGCCTTGTAGCCACGATTTATTCTATTTGCGAAAATTGCTTAAGGAAAAGCAACTTTTTTTCTATTTTCGATATAAAACAATGGAAAATGATTGCAAATGGGTCTCAACACCTTTCGTTTTATTGTCACTAAGAAAGTTGGGATCCAAAAATTGCATCACGACATCCCACAAAACGGTCAAACTGGTCTTAGATGTTGATTTTAAAACGCCTTTTTTTCTTGAGGGCTCCAAAAAAATCTTGGCAGCTAACTTCAACCTAACCTAACCGGTGAATCGGTGAGAGACTCCTAAAAATTATGTTTTTTTTTTCAGCAATTTGGCAACGCCCGGTACAAATAAATATCGGCATGGAAACTACAAATATTCTAGCATCAAAATTGCTTACTACTTTTTGGTAACTATTGGTAACTCAAAAGATCTACATCATTCAATATATCGATATTTGATAAAACAAGTGAAAGTTTGATATCTGCAGCACAAAAGCACGAAATATTTTAACGAATAATATACGTGTAGTATAAAAGTAAATAACATAATTTGGTTTTGGAATAGAATGTATAAGCACTTGTAAATATTTTGTTTTCGTATAACCTCTGCCTTGCTGAGCAGAAAACGACCTTTAGTTGATAAAAATGTATCGAAATACATACAAAGAATATATATAACCAAAAAATAATTGATGCATTTTTATATCTATTGGAATGCCTACTATTAATTCATCAGTACACATTTTTTGGCTTATTTCTAACAAAACGGTTTTGTCCCGCTAGAATTACCGTCCGCTGCACTGTGCGCAAGGTGAAAATATGCTATAACCACAGACTTAACTATGGCCACCCTCCAAAAATATTCTAATTAAAAAATTTTAGGCGGTGAATTGGCTATAACCACCTATAACTCTTCTGGGGGTGTGGTGCTAGCTCTGTAAGTTAGGTGCTAGATAGTGCTAGGTGGGTGCAATACAGTGCTAAAGTTTTAATGGAAATAAAAATAAAGCGAAATAATAAATACACTATAACTCTTTTGGGGGTGTGGTGCTAGCTCTGCAAATTGGGTGCTAGGTGGGTGCAATACAGTGCTAAAATATTAACGAGTTTGGAGAACCGGGGGGGCGCTACTGTAACGGACCCGATGTTTTGTCCCACTAAAATTGCCATCCGCCCCATTGTGTACCAGGTGTGAAAATATGCTATAACTCTTCTGGGAGTGTAGTGCTAGCTCTGTAAATTGGGTGCTAGGTGGGTGCAATACAGTGCTAAAGTGTTAAGGGAAATATTCAACAGGGGGGGGGGCTAGCGTTACATTAGCCCCTCCCGGTAAAAATGTCCTGTAACTCGCTAGGGGTTGTGGTGCTAGCTCTGTAAGTAGGGTGCTAGGTGGGTGCAATACAGTGCTAAAATATTAAAGAGTTTGGAGAACCGGGGGGCTACTGTAACGGACCCGATGTTTTGTCCCACTAGAATTGCCATCCGCCCCACTGTGCACCAGGTGAAGATATGCTATAACTCTTCTGGGAGTGTAGTGCTGGCTCTGTAAATTGGGTGCTAGGTAGTGCTAGGTGGGTGCAATACAGTGCTAAAGTTTTAAGGGAAATATTCAAACGGGGGGGCTAGAGTTACATTAGCTCCTCCCGGTAAAAATGTCTTGTAACTCGCTAGGGGTCGTGGTGCTAGCTCTGTAAGTTGGGTGCTAGGTAGTGCTAGGTGGGTGCAATACAGTGCTAAAGTTTTAAGGGAAATATTCAACCGGGGGGGCTAGCGTTACATTAGCCCCCCCGGTAAAAATGTCCTGTAACTCGCTAGGGGTTGTGGTGCTAGCTCTGTAAGTAGGGTGCTAGGTAGTGCTAGGTGGGTGCAATACAGTGCTAAAATATTAAAGAGTTTGGAGAACCGGGGGGGGGGGCTACTGTAACGGACCCCTTGTAGAATGTAGAATGTTTAGAAGGGGAGTTAATCACCGCGACCTTACAGATCTATTGTGTGTTCCCCTTTCTTGAGTTATAACGAGTTATAACTCATCATACAGTCTCAGGGCTTTGAGAAAAGCCAGTATCTGAGACGGCTCCACAGAGGCCAGCTCTCCATCCTCGACATCAGACGTGCCAAAGTTCATGGCACGAATGGTCGTCGTCTCGGCGCACTCAGTGATAAGGTGTTCTGGTGTTTCCCCATTTTCCCCACAAAATCTGCATTCGCCGTTGTTTCTCAGTTTCAGCCTACTGAGGTGTTCGTTGAGGAGACAGTGTCCTGTTAGAAACCCCGTGACAATCCGAAGATTGTTTTTACTTAAATCAAGGAAAACCTTTGATTTTTCTCGGTCATAAGTTCTAAGAAACTTTTTCGAGTGTATTAGACCGTTGGAGGACATCCATTCCAAGTTACGGATGGAGTCTTCCAGATTCTTCCGTTCCGCTTTCAGTTGGTTCCGTTTGGAAAACATAACGGTTCTGGTCCAGTTAGTGGAGTGTTCGCTCCTTTTCTAGCTAGATCATTTGCTTTTTCATTGCCTTCTATCCCTTGGTGAGCAGGCACCCAGAGTAGGAGGACTTTATTTTCTTTGCCTAATTTGTTGAGCTTCTCTAGGCATTCTTTGACCAACTTCGAATTGATGGTTACTGAGTTGATCGCGTTAAGTGCTGCTTGACTATCGGATAGGATGGCAATTTCCTGTTTTCGATAGTTCCTATCCAAGATAAATTGTACGCATCTTTCGATAGCGCAAATTTCTGCCTGAAGGATACTGGGGTAGGTGCCCATTGGTTCGGAGTATTCAGTTTTCGGCCCAAATACTCCTATCCCTGTCCCTGCTTTGGTTTTGGAAGCATCAGTATACCACGTGATGGTATGGTCTTTTATATGCTGAGTAAGCGTTTCTTTCTTCCAATCCTTTTTATTACTCAATACTACAGTGAGGTGTTTCTCAAAGTTGTAAATTCTTGGTATGTCATCCACTGGGAGTTGGAGAAGTGGAATTTTCTTTTTGAGGGTGTTCCAAGCCCCTGACCTGAAAATTCTCCCAGTACTGTTTCCGTCAATGACCATTCTAATCATTGTCGCATTGGCATAACTACCGACGACAATATGCAGTGGTGTTAGGTCTAGAATGACCTCCATTGCTGCTGTTGGACATGTTCTCATGGCACCTGTGATGCAGATACATGCCAGTCTCTGTACTTTGCACAGGGTTTGCCTTGCTGTACGTTGCTCTAGTTTTGTATACCAAGCAACTGCTCCATAAGTAATCATGGGTCTTACTATCATGGTATACATCCAGCGCAAAATGTTAGGGGCGCAGCCCCACCTATTTCCCGCCAGTCTTCTGCATATCATGAGAGCCTTTGTGGCTTTGCTGGTAATGTTCTTAATATGCCTGTTCCAGAGAAGTTTACTATCCAGGGTTATTCCCAGATATTTCACTTCCTGTGATGGCAGTATTTCCTTTCCATCTAGATGGATTCTTTTCAAGTTTTTCAAACTTCGCTTTCTGGTGAATGGCACTACTGCGGTTTTATCTGAGTTAATACTCAGCCCGACAGTCCTGCACCATCTCTCAGCGATGCGGAATCCTCTTTGGATAATATCACACAGGGTGCCTTCATGTTTCCCCTGTGCAATGATGACTATGTCATCTGCGTACCCTATGCAGTGTATTCCCGCTAGAGTTAATTCTTCCAGTAGTTCATCCACTACCAAGCTCCACAGTAGGGGGGAGGTCACTCCACCTTGTGGAGTTCCTTGCGTTGTTTTAACAACTACAGTTTTGGTACCTATCTCAGCCTCTGCTGTTCGTGTTGAGAGCATTTCCAAAACCAGCGAATTATGGTACTGTTCGCCCCTCTTGTTTCAAGAGATCGCTTGACCACCTTGTGAGGTATATTGTCAAACGCCCCTGCAATGTCCAAGAAGGCACAAAGTGCTGTTTCTTTGCTATCCAGGCTTGCCTGTATTAGCTCAGTTAACTGGTACAGAGCAGTTTCTGTGGATCTGCCCGCTCTATATGCATGCTGACTATCGTGCAGTGGCTTAACCTGTAGATGATTTACTCTAATATGGTTGTCGACTACTTTCTCCATCGTTTTTAATATGAACGATGTGAGACTAATAGGCCTAAATGATTTGGGGTTAGCCCAGTCAGTTTTGCC
This sequence comes from Sitophilus oryzae, assembly GCF_002938485.1. NCBI lineage: Eukaryota > Metazoa > Arthropoda > Insecta > Coleoptera > Curculionidae > Sitophilus > Sitophilus oryzae. The sequence continues at coordinate 1,344,765 of NW_022145960.1, read as the reverse complement.
TATTTTGGGTATAAACATGACTTTCGCTCTTCTCCAGATGGTTGGTATATATCCCATCGCTAAGCTGCTTCTTGTAATGTTTAATAGATGGAGTGTAGCTATTTCCTGACCCTTCTTTAGAAGGGCAGGAAAAATCCCATCTATTCCTGCTGTTTTATAAGGCTGAAAGGTGTCAATAGCCCATATCAGTTTTTGTTCTGTTATTACTAGCTTGGCCGTCTCCCAGTCTTCCCTGCGAGGATTGTGGGGTTCGGTCGGAGCTACTTGCGTATCAATAGATATGCTACCTGGAAAGTGTATATGAAGTAGGAGGTTAGCTCTCTCTTCATCTCCTTCCGTGCAGCTTCCGTCAGGTTTCTTAAGTGCCATGTTGGGGATGGGTCCACTCTTGGCCATAGCTTTGTGTAGCCTAGCTGCATAAGTAGTTAAAGTGATGTTTTCGCAAAAGTCTGAAGTCAGACCGCTTTGCCCTTCTAATCTCCTTATTATACTCAGTTAATTTCTCGGCGTAGAGATGCCATTCGCCGCTGGGTTTGCTCTGTTGAAGAGTCGTCGGACCTCCGATCTAAGATTGGCCAGCTTTTTGTTCCACCAGGGCTTGTTGTTACTTTTTTGTATGCCCTTACTTGTGGGGCAACTAGATTCATATGCATCCAATATTGCACCACTGACTTCCTTTGCGTACCATTCTAGATACAGGTGGTTCCTAGCCCTACCTGCATCTATTTGGTCCAGGTTGTCTACGAGATTGGTGTAGTATAGTTCCCAATCGGTTTTTCTTGGATTCCTTCGAATTTCAGTTTGGAGTATGATTCCTCCTAATTTGAACTCGATGATTCTGTGATCTGATAGGGAAGGTTCCGTTGAGACCCTCCAATCTTTCACGTAACTAGTTACACTAGCACTCCCGATTGTTAAATCTAATACTTCCACCCGCGTTTTTGTCACAAACGTGGGGGTGTTCCCTATATTGAGAACTTCAAGATTGTATGCTAAGAGGAATTCTAGTAAACACTCACCTCTAGTGTTAGTATTAGTGCTTCCCCATACCTCATTGTGCGTATTGGAGTCACATCCCAATAGCAGAGGTAGTCGCCGTTGGCTACAGAATCGCGCAAGCCCCTCTACCTCCGGAGGCGGTGTCTGCCCATCACCCGGAAAGTATGCAGAGGCAATCACGATATTTTTGCTACAACCCTCGATATTAAGTTGAACCATGATTGGAACAAGATCCCGGGTTGTAAATTCTGAAACACATATATAGTTAATGTTGTTTCTTATAAGAATACAGGCTCGGGGAAGTTCCTGCCTGTTATCATATATTACACTGGAATTTTTTCCAGACAACCCTTTAATTTGTCCCTGGTACACCCAGGGTTCCTGGGCTAATACCATTACATATTGGTTTTTCTCAAAGAGTCTTGTGATTGTGGCAGAAGACCCTTTTGCATGGTGCAGGTTTATTTGGGATATCCCATGCATCAGGTTTCTGGGGTAGGTAAGGGTCCCCCTGTTGTAGGGAGGACAGGGTATTTCCCATCCCCCCTGGCAACAGATGTTCCTCCTCCGTGGAGTGGTCATCAACCTCCTCCGAGGATATACACCCTTTCACGGCTGGAGTTACGCCAACCGTGTCCTTCACAGTCGAGGAGCTTGTCTCCGGCTGAGGTACTTGTGAGTTGGAGGCTGGAGTATTTGTCTCCATTTTCTCCCCCTCTTTAGCTTGTTCTTTTCTTGGACCTGATACCGGTACCGTCCCGAATCTATAATAGAGGTTAACGGACCCCTTAGATAAACCCTTTGAATTTTGACAAACCCCAGAAAACTTATTAAACCAACTGAACCAATATAAAAATTATTATAAACAAATAAGCAACATTATTTATACATTGTCTTTTATTATTTATTAAATAAGTCAGTAAAGGTATTAACGCATTTTCACATATAATTAATAATTCATCAGCCATTTTTGCATTCTTTCTGATTTTCATCTTTAGATGGTTTTTTAGGGTTCCGTACCTAAAGGGTAAAAACGGGAACCCGATTACTAAGACTTCGTTGTCCGTCCGTCCGTCTGTCACAAAGGTCTTATGAACCGTTATAGGTAGACAGTTGAAATTTTTACAGATAATGTATCTTGGTTGCCGCTATAAGAACAAATACTAAAAACAGAATTAAATAAATGTTTATAATTAAAAAAAGTACTTTCACTAAACATTATATTTTAAGTAAGAATTTTACATAGAATCTTTCAAGTCCTCGGTGGCCGCGTGGTTAAAGCGTTAGGAATTTACGCTGCTATGACGTTGGAGCCGTAGTAAGGCAGGTTCGAATCCTGATCAAGGCGACTTTTTTTAATCGTTTTTTTTTAATTTTTACATATTTTTACATATTTATTTTTACTTTTTACATATTTATTATTGATTAATACAATTTTTAGTAACGTGTTTCTTATTTTTTTTAATTACTTATACGCGCATTCAAAATTTCAGCTAAATCGAAAAAAAAGTTTACAATAATATAGTGTCTAATGTTGTATAGATAATGAATGGTACGGAATCTTTCGTGCGCGAGTCCGACTCGCACTTGACCAATTTTTTTAATGTAACTCTGAATAAAATACAGTAAAAATGTAAATCTAATACTTCACCAAAAGTAATTATTTTTATAAAGAAAATATTAAAAAAGAATTAAAAAAAATAGCAAATCTATTTCTAGATAATTTGACTAACGTTCACTTTGAATAAAATGTACCGAAAATTAAGATTTCGTACTTGGCAACATTGTTGAGTGCCCGAGTAGACTAGTGGGACGTAGACGCTAGTGAAACGTTTGTTGGTAGACTAAATAAAGATTTTTAAACAAAATGAAAACATAATTCAGCATTTTTGGAACCTAATGTACCAAGAAAATTTAAAATACAAGACTATTCAACAAGACTTGATAAATTAATTTATGATTCACATATGACACAGGTACTGATATTTTAAAAGATTATAATTGAAGTTTACGAAAAGAACATACAAAAATACCAAAATTTGGATATATGTGTGTATTATACACATATTCAGAACTAACAGTCATAACAAAGGCATTTACATGCATCTTCAGCCCCTCGAGGCTTTCGTGTAAGAACGCTGAATCACCCTAATAATAGTGTTAAAACCAAATCGACCTCAAAATCACCAAAGCTTGAACAAGACTAAGCGACATAAGATTTATGGCGAACAAAATCCTCACGAAAGGAAAAGATCAGATACTGTTCGACCAGAATTTATAACATGCCAAATATGAAACCCCTTATGATATATTCAAATTTTAGGGTAATATCGAAGATTGTTAAAATTTGTGTTTAAAAACTTTGATCAATCGATCATATTGAACTTGGGTAGGATGCCATTTCTTTAAGCCTTTTTGAAGAATATTGTAGTCGAAAAAATCTACAGGGTGGTCCGAACTGTATTCCGGAAACTTTGGCAACATATTCTGCAGATAAAAATAAGTAAAAAAGTTCGTATAAATGTATGTCCTAAAATGCCTAAAATTCGGAAACACAGGGTGTAGAAGTTTCATTTTTATTTCGATTTTTTTCAAATAATTTCTGAAGTAACGCTAATATTTGGATGAAAATTGGTGTCTAGAAGTTTTTTGATATGAAAAATTTGATTTTGATGTCAATATAACTCCTATTTGTAGGGCGCGCCACCTACATATTTTTTACTGGTTTAAAGAGTAATAACTTTTTGTCCATACCTGTATAAAACTACTGAGCAAAAAATATATATTTACGACGTTTTTACGTAAAAAAGGTCTCTTTGTGAAAATCACTACGAGTAATGGTTCTCGAGATATTTGGAATCGAAATTATCAATAACCTGTCATCATTGACATAAATTAAACATGTTGACTAAATAGTTATTAGAGTGAAATCATAAATTTGAAATGTTTTTCTGCCAAAAGTTCAACAGAAACTGTTTTATCATCATTTTTTCGCAGAAAAAAATTATGATTAATTTAAAGAAATTAAAAATTTCCAAATTTATTATTTCAGTCAAATAACTATTTACTCAACGTGTTTATTTTTTTGTTAATAATGACATGTATTGACTATTTCCATTCCAAATATCTTGAGAACGGTTGCTTGTAGCGATTTTTACCAAGAGACATTTTTTACGTAGAAAATTACGGAAATGTATATTTTTTCACTCAGTAGTTTTATACAGGTAAGGACAAAAAGTAATTACTCTTTAAAACAGTTAATACACATGTAGGTGGTGCCTCCTATAAATGGGAGTCATATTGACATCAAAATCGAATTTCACATATCAAAAAACTTCCGGACACCAATTTTCATCCAAATATTGACGTTACTTCACAAATTATTTGCAAAAAATCGAAATAAAAATGAAACTTCTACACCTGTAAAATCGATATTTTTGGGGCTTACTCAACCGGGTCTCACAATGCAAATTCACCTCAAATATCCCTTTCGTTGGTCATTGGCAAGCACTATCTCATTGTACATGAAAATAAAAAAACAAACATTTACTGATCTGGATAAAATTGATAGTTAAATAGTAAGACTCACCCGGGGGTACTCCGCCCCCTAGCCACTGACATCACTGACATTCTATTCAATATATCCCATTCCATATCTTCCATCTAATTCAAATATTATTCGGATCTATTGGTTAATAATCTTCAACAACTAGCTAGTGTCACCTGAAATAGTATAGGGGCTTCCCCGGACGCAATTCTGCCGCTAAACAGATTCGCATCCCAATCGAATAAGCTATTTGGGTGGCTCACCATCCCAACGCCGCATCGTCAATCGAGAAGACATTATGGAGACCTCAAACTCTCAAGACCAACTCGAAGGCAGGACGTCACAGAGGTTTTCTTACCGTGGTCAAACGACCCCGTTGGCTTACAGTCAAACGACTTGCAACTATATTAGTCAAAAGACTCGCAACCTCCATTTGTCAGCTCTGTGACAAAACACAACACTACACACCCAGCCGGCCTATCAACGACTGACTGACTTGCCGCCTGCCGAGCTAAGCCTCCTCTTACATCACAATTTTACCTGATCACAAATATTTACATCGCTTGCCAATGAATCATACTGTTTTCTCTAATCGACTTTCAAATAGAGTGTTTTTTTTCAAATAATTGAATTTCAAATTTAGCATTACCAAATAAATAAATAGAGAGTTTCCGAAGGAATGCATATTGTTTATTAGAATAGTGAATAAATAAAAGCATTATTATGACGAACTTATTTTCCAAGTTTTACACACCCTGTAATTTCTTAAACTAAGCATTTAACCGGAAAAACGTTAAAACCGGAAGTGATATACATAGTTTGATCCAAAAATCAAAGATCAAAATCAATCTTCAAATTTATAATGCACGTTAAAAATAAATGACCACCTGTGCAAGAATAGTTGTCAAAGAATACACGCATCATTTTTTTTCTCAAAAATGTGATTATCTTCTTGTCCATTAAATATGTTTGGTACAGTTATGTTAAAAATATTTATTTCATAATAACGATAAAAAAGCCTAAAAGCTTACTAAATAATATTAAAAATTCTTAATTTCCATAAAACACCTTAATCTCCTGTCTTCAAAAAAAAAACTTAATAGTCCTCTATTCAAGATATCTAAAGACACGCTCACATATGTCCATTTAAGTACGAACAAACGTTGAATTGAAATGCAAACAACTCTCTAAACGACCAAAGAAAATAATATCTGTTAAACAAAATTCTTACGAAAGTTATTTAATTCAGGAAAGATATTTGCATAATTCTTATACCCGTAATGAGTCATTATGGTTATATGGCTTCTCTTAAGATGGTAATTTGTTGGCAACTATACTGGTGAGTAGAATAATAAAGTGGTTTAGGTGCAGCAGTATAGTGAACCGGTAGCTATAAAACAAAATGCGTATGATGTCCAATCTCTGATGGAATTTTAGAAGAATAATTATAAAATAGGTTCGTAAATGTATTTTAAAACATACTTTTTGTTGTTCTAATGAACAAAAATTGTGCGCATATTTGAATTGAAACTTCTGCTTACTTCCGTCTGTCTGTCTGAAGACTCCATTCCGGTACCTCTATGCACGTGGCGAGTTTGGTTCCAATCGACCCATAATTAAGAAACATCATTATTTCGTCCATTTAGGGGCATCGGTTCGAAACGTAGCCGTCATCCTGTAGCCCGTCCCAAATTATGCCGAAATCGACCCACATTTTTCTCCAATATCAAATTCTTTCTCCCATCCTGATGAAGATTTAAACCAGGGTTTCTTAAACTTTTTGCGGTCACGGACCACTTTCGCAATTTGTACAATTCCACGGACCCCTATCAGAAATAATAGATGAAAATAAAAAAAAACCTTATTTACATAAAAAGAAAATTTTTATTTGTAGATTTATTACACGTACACTAGTAAATTAGTGAGAAGGATGCTTGTGTTTAGCCTCAATGAGAACCACACCTTTTCCAAAGTGGCAGTTTACATATAAAACCTTTCAACCGTTCAGATGCATCCACGATGGTCACCGCAGAGCCCTGAAAAGACAAGTTAATCTCATTCATTTGAGTAAATATATCTGCCAAATACGCTAGCCCCGTACAAAATCTTCGCTCTCAAGATATTCAGACAGTGAATTTCCTTTATCTTTTAGAAAAAGTAACACTTCTGTCCTCAACTCAAAAATCGCTTTAAGATCTGTCTCCTTGACAGCTAACGAACTTCTGTGTAGAAAAACAGTACTTCATGTTCTGACCCCATTTCATGACAAAGTCTTTAAACAGGCGGTGGTTTAAGGCTCTTGCTCTGATGAAGTTAATTATTTTGACACATGTAGAGATAACTTCCTTCAAAAATGTAGGTAAAGTCCGTGAAGCCAAGGCATGTCGATGTAAGACACAATGAGTTATTATAACATGAGATATCTCTTTCTTGACCAAAGCCGCGAAACCAGACGTATTACCAAGCATTGCGGGAACTCCATCGGTGCATATACTACCAAATTTAGTTGTCCAGTCTATATTTTGTTCGTTGAAAAACCTTTGAATTTCAAAAACATCTGAAGCCTTTGTAGTCTCCAAAAGTGAGTTGCAAAAAAGAAACTCTTCTTTAATACTACGTGTGTCTACGTGTGTACGTAACGGGCAAATACCAAGAGTTGGCTATATTGTGACACATCGGTGCTTTCATCCAATTGAATGTTGAAACGGTGAAGCAATTAATTCTTCGACAACTTGTAAAACATTTGACGACATTTCAACAATTATTCTAGAATGAATAACATCGTTCCTTAATAAGGGAACAGCTTGAACTTTGTTTTTTTGATCCTTACCAAAGGCAAGTTCCACAATATCCAGTGCGCAAGGTTTCACTAATGTTTCCGCGATAGTGTGTGGCTTCTTTTGCTGAGCAATACGGTAAGCAACCTTGTACGCCTGAAGATATGGTTTTTGCGTCAGGATGAATCCAAGTTTAGGTAAAGTGCCGGATTTTTCAAACAGAGCCTTCTTAGTACGAAAATTGTAAATGCCGTTGGAAAAATTTCCAGGGTGGACAGTTTTAAGATGTTCTGATAGTTTCGCTGGCTTCATACTTCCATTAGCAAGGACTTTACCGCATAAAAAGCACTGCGGTTTTTGAATTCCATCACGTTCAGTTATGAAAGTAAAACCAAAGTTGACATAAGAATCATTATACTTTCGTTTCTTTGACAGTATTTTGAAGGTGCTGACACAATCAAATGTACCTACAATTGCTGTACAACAGTTATACAATTGAATAGATTTTATGTATTTAATAAAGAACTTTATTTAGTTACATACCATTCAGTTCCACGAAGAAATTAACTTAGAAAAATAATACACATTACGATATTGATGCGCCAAACGTGCTGTGCATAGCGGAGCGCAATATTATTCGTCTGTTCCGGTCGCGGGCGTTCGCGGGAGTGCGGGAGCGGGCGTGCAGCGACGGACGAGTAGGTGTAATCCGCCTCGCCCCCGCACTTCAAGCTGGACATCAAGACAACGCGCACGTCGCGCATCGCGTAGTGTTTAGTGATTAAATACCTACTGAATTCGCCCTACACTATTTCTTTTCTTAATAAATATGTTTATAGTTAGTTGGCGTAATGCGCACCGCGGACCCCTGATACACATGCTATGGACCCCTAAGGGGTCCGGGGACCACACTTTAAAAAACCATGATTTAAATGAAACATCGTATCAAACTTTGCAGGGTGGGACCGTGTGCACCGTCGCTCACATAGCCTATACACCAAATTTAGTCACGATCGGACAACAACTTTTGAGGTTTCTTACGTCAAAACTAACTGTCACAGTGACACGCGTCGTTACACGGTCAAGTTGGCCTTGGTCCGATCTATCGTAATACCAAATAATTTAAATTCATTTAAATCGGACGATTTTTTTATTTCATTCGTTGATGATAATTGATCAAAATATCTTGAAAAGATGGGGCTCTTCGAGTCCCACCTACATTTCAAATTTCAGCTCCCAAGCTCAGATAGAGCTCAAATTACGACGCTCCAAAGACCCATTAAATTGGCCGATATTTTCGCCATATCATGAAAAGATGGCCTTTCGAGCCCCGCATCTTCATTCCGTGTTTCAGCCCCCTAGTTCACATTGGGCCCGAGTTACGACGCACGCTTCAAAATCAAAAAATCAACGTTACCACATTTCCTCTCGCGTCTCGTGTGTCACGGCCTTCAATTTTTTACCCCCCATCACGCGTAAAGAAGTTTCACTTCAAAAATCTTCGTTTCAATAATTTAGTCGAATTAGCCTCATTGACTGCAATTTAGTGCAGTTGTCGATAAGTGCAGACATTTCTTTTAAGCTGGATTTTTTTCACACTGTCCGTCATATAGCTACTAGAGATGAGTAGGTCCGGATGGATACGAATCCACGGATCTCTTTCCGGTACCGGTACTGATGGATGTAGATCATAATGAATATCGACCCCTATCCGAGGAAGTGTATTGCTGACAGCCAAACGGCCACGTCGTCGTCAGCGGATAATTCGAATACGTCAAAGAAATCAGCAGACGAGGACTACGCTCGTTTGTTTTTTGAAAATGATATCATGTTTTTCTTAAAAATGTTACCTGTCAAATTCCGAACAATTAAAAATTATTTTTTAATTATTACAGTTTTAATTATCTGATAATGACGCTAACATGGTTAGTACAACGCGCTTCCAGTGTTTAACAGTAAAGGGTGTTGGTGTATTGTGGTGAATTAGTGTTTTATTCTGCAACTAATGATATGTATAAGTCGTTCGGTCAAATATTCAAATTGAAGGTAATGTGAGTCTAATAATATATTATATTTCAGGTATTAATTGTAATGATATAAACAACATACTAAATTATCCAAAAAAAAATTCACAGTCCTTTACAAAGATGCAACCAGGGGGGCATTGAAAATGATGAATAAAAACGTAAAAATATGATTAGTGTTAATATGAGTGTATTACATACATATGTTTAAATAACGAACTTAACAAAAAACAACAGATTTAAAGATTCACTGAAGAAGTAGTAATGTTAAAATTAAATAAAACATTATCAATAATAATTATGCGATCGCACCTATCCGTAAAACAAGCAAGCAAAAAAAAGAATTCTTACGGAAAGTACACTTTACGATATAATTTTTTAACTGTAAAGGCAAACCCCATTTAAACTCAAAACTTTTTAATACCTACTACTGTATCTAAAAGACTTTTTTTTAAATTACTAAATTCTTAGCCACGCTTCTGTTTTTCTTGGCTGTTGTACGTCACGTCACAGATTAACAGGCCCACGTTTGCACCACAAGGCGATGCTGCAGACCACTAGGTAGACCGGTCGTAGAAATTTATGTTATACAACTTGTAGTCAATCTACACAAATATTATCAAAAACTTTTTTTCTTTTAAAATGTGTTCAGATTTTGTAAAAATGATAAGTCAAAATCTCAAAACTTAAATTTGACATGAGTTTCTTAGTTTTTAACTAATATAGTGGCGAATTACAAAAATTCCTTTTCAATGAAAATTAATGAGTTAAATAAAATAATTTAATAAATTACTAGCTTTTTCTCGCGACTACGTTCGCGTTACACCTTGAATCGTTCATGCATTGATTTAAATGATTTTTTACTTCTTTATAGAGAGCTAGTGAGCATAGATGTTTTTTATTTTTCATCTTTTTTTTTATTTATTAAGAGCATTAATACTCTCTTTATAGGTTATTTTTTATTCTTTGAAGGATAATTGAGGAATATATATTTCGTTATGATGTCACTAAATAAACCCTTGTATAAAATTTTATACTGTCTGGTTTATAATGTTATAATATTGCATTTTCGTACAGCAAACTTTTATTCCCTATTCTACTCCCTAAGGGTATAAATTTCATAAATTCGCTTTACCTTTGTGCCAATTTTTATGTGTATAATCCAGAGGTCACCAAGTTTTATATAAATTTTTACTAACTTTACCCATTTGGTTGATGAATTTCAAAAATTTCTTCTAATTCTTTTTGTAGGATTTCATTCTTCTAGACCAAATAGTAAGGAATTTTCATACAACAAACTGTTCCGAGATAATTTTACTCTCTAAGAGGATGAATTTCCTAAAATCGCTTTGTGTAGCTAATTCACTAAAGTCGTTTAAACGAACCTTTGTGCTAATATTTATGTATGTAAAGCTGGCGGCATGAACTCACTCTAAAATATCTAAAAACGTAATATATAATCTAACTGACACACCACTGACAATGACAAATAATTTATTTCTGGAGGTATTGTGTGTAGGTGTTTTTCAGATATGTTTTAGTATTTAGTCGTTTTACACAAAGAAATAGCCATTAAGCACTATAAAAATACTTCATAACAAATCTACACATATATACCTTTCATTTAAAAAAAGAATCATCAAGATTGGTAAAGCGGTTTCGGCGGGATGGATGCAACAAAAAAACCCTTTGAGCTTTTATATATGTATGGATTAATTATTTTTCCAACATATTTTACTTTGCAAATTTTTATAAATATTCAGACTCGCCAATATCGTACTCCACCGTGTCCAGCCTGTTTAGCCAAACGTAGGCCGATTCCTCTTCGGCGGCGTCGTGACCCTGGCCGAAGGAAGAGTCTTGAAGACGCTCATCCGCGCATAGGAATAAGTTGACTGCGTAGCGTATTGCGTATTAATCGATTCTGAAACTTTCTATCTCGTGTATAACATGTTACGCAAGTTTATTATTTTAATCTCGATTTTAATAGATAAATGTGTGAAATGCCACCTGAATATCTTCCGCTATGACATGTTTTTACTTTTTTGTTATGGTAAAGTGATTTGTATAAACTTTATTGAATAACGTATATTTTTCTCCATTTGTGATATTTTAATTTTAAGCGAAAATTAAGTATAACATTTTAGGAAAAAGAAACACTGTAATATTTAAAAGAATAAGAAGAAATTAGTCTTATTTTGAAAGGAAAATATAAAAAAAAACTATTTCTATAGAAAAAGTCTTTATACTAATCAGAATCCGGTGACATATACGCGGTCTCACCGGAAACAATAATAATAATTTATTATTACTTCGAATAACTTGAAGAATATCTACTTTTAATAATGAACACTTCAGAAATACACCAGTAAAAACATTTATTATTTGAGATTAAAACTCGAATTAAATTATAAATATTAGTTACCTATGTTGTTATAGCTTTTATAAGGCCTGTTTAACGACTTAATAAGTTACCTAGCGAAAAAATCTGTGCGCGTACCTACCACTATTGTTACAGGTTAATTCGGTAAAGAAATATGTTACACAAGTTAAAAAACGCTAAAATTTTAATGGTATTACTTGTGCATTATTGGCCTTATAATGTAATTTGTTGGAATTATATCTTCTTTAAATATAATTAGACTTTTTAACGACTTTTAAGTAACCTAGGAAAAAATCTGTGCACGTACCTACCAGTATTGTTACAGGTTAATTCGTGAAACAAATGTGTTACATATTATTTGTGGTATTAGTGGTATTATATTGGAATCAGCTTGGCATTAGTCGGGAATTATATGAGAAATTTTGGTATTTAATTTGTATTTTTGGCATTACTTTGGCATTAGTATACAGACATTTGTCAGCGGTTTACTCCTTGTAGATAATCAAAAAGTTTTTGATAAAATTTGCTTTTTATGTCAGATCATTTCTATGAAAAATTACATTAGATTTTTATTAAAGACGCTGGGTAATTAAAACATTGACTAATAAAGCTTGTCCACTTTAAATAAGGGGTCACGAAATATCCTCCTTGGAGTGTTTGGGTTAAGGGGTGTATAATAAATTAATCGTTGTTTTATAATAAAAACCATAAAACATTTATTTGTGAGTAAAATAATGCAATGGTTGGATATCTCTCCTTTATAATTGGGGACTAAAAATACACTAAAATAATTAGAAAAAAAATCTTGTACTTATTTAGTAATTACGTCAATATTAATTAATTGACTTTCTAGTCTATTTTATTTTATGTACAAATATATTATTAAATTTTAATCTAAGCATTAAGTAATAAAACACTTTGTGCCCTCTTATATTGTAAGAGGTTACGAAAAATAGTCCTGGTTTGGGGTGTATTCCAGAAAACAGTGTAAGGGGTGTAAATAAATTGTATAATCACTGTTCTTTATAATAAAAACTATAAAACATTTCTTATTTGTGAGATTAAAAAAACAAAACAATGCATTGGTTAAAATAAGTACATTCAATACATATGTATGTGTTATAACATAATATAGCCATTACTATTATACTATTATTATTAAAATAATATGTGTGTAACATATTTCTTTAACGAATTAAACTGTAACAGACATTTATATGCCCAGTATATTTTTGTTTAACAAACCAATCAGGAAAAATCTAAAACCTACCGTTATAGGAGGTATAAGATGATTAAACTTATATAATGACAACTACTTATCGGATAACAAATTAATTACTACTGTCAGCTAGTTCCGCTACTGTTTAGGCAGAATATACCTAGAGTACCTACACTTACCTATGATGTAGGTAGATTAAAGCTTATTTTGACTTTACCTCTCACTTCGGTGTCACAAGCTGAATTTTTCAGGGATGGAAGTACAGTACATGATATGGGGACCCTTATTCCGAAAGTAGTACAAAAAAAGACCGGGTAAAAGGGCACTATCATCAAAAATCGATATATTAATACCATCGTATAGAGAAAACAAATACTTATTTTTTGATCCAGTACACAATAAAGTCTTCGTAGGGAGTAATTTTTTATAATTATTTACAAAAAAACATTTCCATTAGCGCTTATGACCAAAAAAAACTTTAAACATGAATAATCATGTCAATCATGCGAAAATTTGGTTTAAAATAGAATTATTTTGAATATAACTTTCATTTAACGAAAAACGAAAGCCTAAATGAAAAAAAGAAACAATTTAAAAGTTTCGATTATGTCTTGACAAGGTATCAAAGCAAACCCCATATTTTTTGCTTTTAAACTAATAATGATATATCAATAAACAATTAGCGATGTAATGGTTTTTGCGCGCGCTGGCCGACTGCCGCCGCTGCGCCGAGATTTCCTATACCCTTGTATATATGACGTCATGGTGTGGCAAATGTAGCATTTTAATTCGATTTGGGCTCCCTTATATAGGATAACAGAAACATTTTCAATGTTAAAACCTTATGGGTTTTTCGCCACTGCACTGCAAGAAAAAAAAAATTAAATAATTAATTATTATTTCTAATCACAGTATAAGTGTAAAAAAAGGTATTATAAAAAGTTTATATGATAGGGCAAAGGGAGATTTTCACAAATCTAAGATTTGTCAGCATTCATGGGACACAGGGCACAGAATAAATTTTAATAACGCCAAAATTATAATGAAAGAAGCGATAGCCTCTAAAAGAAAAATAAAAGAGGTTTTTTTTAATTCAATCTAATAAAAATAAATGTATTGCTCATGCATCTGTAGATGTTAGTAATGTATGGCAATCGCTTCTTTGATTTTAAAGAACATTACATAAATAAACATAACATACGTAAAATTTAAAAATAATCATACAGAAAGAATTTTGGTTTTTCGGGTTATTAGGCCGTCGTCGGTTAGAATTGCTTCCTAACGTTTCGCTAGCACGAGTGGCTAGCATCTTCAGAGGTGTGTTTGCTCCGATTGCTCACACTAGACTGATGCCTCCGCGTCGGCGTAGCGCGTATTTATGCGTCGGCGGAGGGGGCGTGGCTTGTTCGGGTGGTAGTTCTTCCGGAACTGGTCTACTTCTCTGTGCTGCTACTTTGGTCCTAGATATAGCTGGATGCCAAATTCTGTTAAGGTAGAAAGTTTTCTTCCTTCCTGTTGAAATTATTTGGATGTTTGTGAATTTCAACAGCTTCCCTGACCAGACGAGGATGATATCCAGATGTTGTGGCAATGACTTGTGTGTCTTCGAATTGGATTTTGTGGTCACCATCTCTTAGAGCATGTTCTGCTACGGCTGACTTCTCTGTTTGCCCTAATCTGCAGTTTCTCTTGTGTTCCGTAAGTCTCGTTCCTACTGAGCGTTTGGTAGTTCCAATATATACGCTACCGCAGGAACAAGGTATACGGTAGATCCCTGCAGAGGATAATGGTTCTCTTTGTCTTTTTGCTGGTCTTAAGCAGTCCCTTTATTTTTCGGGTAGGTTTGTATATGGTTTTGATGTTATAGCTTCTTGAGAACTTTGTCAATCCTATCGGTGACCTGGGAAACATATGCGGAAGGAAGGCCTTATTAATGATGTTTTCCTGTTCATTGGCGTCAGGTCTCCTCTGCCTAGGTGCCAGCGCCGCCTTTATTTCTCTGTCATTATAGCCATTGGCAAGAAAGGCTTTATTTAAATGGCTTAGTTCCTCTTGGATGTGTTCCTTAGCACAAATGCGTCTTGCCCTATTTGCTAATGTTCCGTTAATCCCCTATTTTTGGCTTGGATGGTGATTTGACAGTTTGTGCAAGTACCGGTCTGTATGAGTGGGTTTTTGATACACCGTGTGATCCAAATGGTCGCCATTTCTTTTGACAAGCACATCGAGGAAGGCCGGTTGGTTGTTTACTTCGGTTTCCATGGTAAATTTTATGCTCGGGCTCTGCGAATTAAGGTGATGAAGGAAGTCATCTAGGCTGTCACGTCCATGTTTCTAAACAACAAATGTATCGTCCACATAACGAAACCATACAGCGGGCTTCAGAACGGATGACTCTAGCGCTTTTTCTTCAAATCTCTCCATAAAGAAATTAGCAATTATTGGGCTGATTGGACTACCCATTGCGACACCTTCTGTTTGTTCGTAGTAATTGCCGTTCCATAAGAAATAGCTACCAGTCAGACACACTCGGAAGAGCTCCGCGATGTCAGGTGGGAATGAAAACCCACTCGATCGGGTGTATCGAAAACCCACTCATACAGACCGGTACTTACACAAACTATCAAATCACCATCCAAGCCAAAAACAGGGGATTATCGGAACATTAGCAAATAGGGCAAGACGTATCTGTGCTAATGAACACATCCAAGAGGAACTAAGTCATTTAAATAAAGCCTTTCTTGCCAATGGCTATAATGACAGAGAAATAAAGGCGGCGCTGGCACCTAGGTGGGCAGAGAGGAGACCTGACGTTGAATGAACAGGAAAAACATCATTAATAAGGCCTTCCTTCCATATATGTTTCCCAGGTCACCGATAGGATTGGTAAAGTTCTCAAGAAGCATAACATCAAAACCATATACAAACCTACCCGAAAATAAGGGACTGCTTAAGACCAGCAAAAGACAAAAGAGAACCATTATCCTCTGAAGCGATCTACCGTATACCTTGTTCCTGCGGTAGCGTATATATTGGAATTACCAAACGCTCAGTAGAAACGAGACTTACGGAACACAAGAGAAACTGCAGATTAGGGTAAACAGAGAAGTCAGCCGTAGCAGAACATGCTCTAAGAGATGGTGACCACAAAATCCAATTCAAAGACACCCAAAGTCATTGCCACAACATCTGGATATCATCCTCGTCTGGTCAGAGAAGCTGTTGAAATTCACAAACATCCAAATAATTTCAACAGGAAGGAAGAAACGTTCTACCTTAACAGAATTTGGCATCCAGCTATATCTAGGACCAAAGTAGCAGCACAGAGAAGTAGACCAGTTCCGGAAGAACTACCACCCGAACAAGCCACGCCCCCTCCGCTTTGACGCATAAATAAGCGCTCCGCCTCTACGCCGAGGCATCAGCACTAGTGTGAGCGAATCGGATCAAATACACTTCAATGAAGATGCTAGCCTCTCGTGCTAGCGATAGCCGCTAGCGAAGCAAAATAACCGACGATTTTTTTTAATAACCCTAAAAAAATAATTCTTCAAACGATGGCCGCGAAAGCCTAAACTACTACAAATCATACAGAAAGTTTGGGCTTTTTGGTTTTACCTTATTAAGTAATTATCAGGTAGTAATTGTTAATTTTGAAGTTTAACTTAATATAATCTCATTTTAACAGAACGTCAACGATTTCTTGTAGACGTATCTGTTTTAAAAAGTAAAGTGTTCTCGAATAGTTCAATATATTTTTTTGCTTCCGACGACGGAAAGAGAAAACTTTCCGAAACGTTAAGCATTTTTTTCTTTGTTAGGCAAATTTTTATTACTGTAAACACAACTTCTGACAAGCAGCGTCCGTTTAGGTTTAACGCCAGAAGTGTTTACAAAAAATAACTATTTTATTTTGTAGATTTTTCTTGCAGTGCAGTGGCGAAAAACCCATAAGGATTTTTTTGGATAGAAGAATCCGCCACATAGGTATAGACATTTTTTATACTAAATTATAAAATACAACAATCAATTTAAGAAAGTAACAGGAGCTAATAATTTCTAAACAAATGTAATACTGTACCTGATTTTTATAACCTTTCCACGGATGTGGGTTTTACGATAGTAAGTGGCTGACAAACACTACCTGTAACAAAAAAAATTCACAGTCCTTTACAAAGATGCAACCGGGGGGGCATTGAAAATGATGAATAAAAACGTAAAAATATGATTAGTGTTAATATGAGTGTATTACATACATATGTTTAAATAACGAACTTAACAAAAAACAACAGATTTAAAGATTCACTGAAAAAGTAGTAATGTTAACATTAAATATAACATTATCAATAATAATTATGCGATCGCACCTATCCGTAAAACAAGCAAGCAAAAAAACCTCGAAAAAAACAAAATAACATACAAAACATCAGGTTAACATGATGACAGATCATGATCAATGACAGATAAAGAATTCTTACGGAAAGTTACACTTTACGATATAACTTTTTACCTGTTAAAGGCAAACCCCATTTAAACACAAAACTTTTTAATACCTACTACTGTATCTAAAAGACTTTTTTTTAAATTACTAAATTCTTAGCCACGCTTCTGTTTTTCTTGGCTGTTGTGCGTCACGTCACAGATTAACAGGCCCACGTTTGCACCACAAGGCGATGCTGCAGACCACTAGGTAGACCGGTCGTAGAAATTTATGTTATACAACTTGTAGTCAATCTACACAAATATTATCAAAAACTTTTTCTTTTAAAAATGTGTTCAGATTTTGTAAAAAGTATAAGTCAAAATCGCAAAACTTAAATTTGATATGAGTTTCTTAGTTTTTAACTAATATAGTGGCGAATTACAAAAATTCCTTTTCAATGAAAATTAATGAGTTAAATAAAATAATTTAATAAATTACCAGCTTTTTCTCGCGACTACTTTCGCATTACACCTCGAATCGTTTATGCATCGATTTAAATGATTTTTTACTTCTTTATAGAGCATATAAATGTTTTTATTTTTCATCTTTTTTTTATTTATTAAGAGCACTAATACTCTCTTTATAGGTTATTTTTTATTTTTTGAAGGATAATCGAGGAAGATATATTTCGTTATGATGTCACTAAATAAACCCTTGTATAAAATTTTATACTGTCTGGTTTATAATGTTATAGTATTGCACTTTCGTACAGCAAACTTTCATTCCCTATTCTACTCCCTAAAGGTATATTTAACCTATATTTCATAAATTCGCTTTACCTTTGTGTCAATTTTTATGTGTATAATCCAGAGGTCACCAAGTTTTATATAAATTTTTACTAACTTTACCCATTTGGTTGATGAATTTCAAAAATTTCTTCTAATTCTTTTTGTAGGATTTCATTCTTCTAGACCAAATAGTAAGGAATTTTCATACAACAAACTGTTCCGAGATAATTTTACTCTCTAAGAGGATGAATTTCCTAAAATCGCTTTGTGTAGCTAATTCACTAATGTCGTTTAAACGAACCTTTGTGCTAATATTTATGTATCTAAAGCTGGCGGCATGAACTCACTCTAAAATATCTAAAAACGTAATATATAATCTAACTGACACACCACTGACAATGACAAATAATTTATTTCTGGAGGTATTGTGTGTAGGTGTTTTTCAGGTATGTTTTAGTATTTAGTCGTTTTACACAAAGAAATAGCCATTAAGCACTATAAAAATACTTCATAACAAATCTACATATATATATCTTTCATTTAAAAAAAGAATCATCAAGATTGGTAAAGCGGTTTCGGCGGGATGGATGCAACAAAAAAAACCTTTGACCTTTTATGTATGGATTTTATGTATGGATTAATTATTTTTCCAACATATTTTACTTTGCAAATTTTTATAAATATTCAGACTCGCCAATATCGTACTCTACCGTGTCCAGCCTGTTTAGCCAAACGTAGGCCGATTCCTCTTCGGCGGCGTCGTGACCCTGGCCGAAGGAAGAGTATTGAAGACGCTCATCTGCGCATAGGAATAAGTTGACTGCGTAGCGTATTGCGTATTAATCGAGATTGAAACTTTCTATCTCGTGTATAACATGTTACGCAAGTTTATTATTTTAATCTCGATTTTAATAGATAAATGTGTGAAATGCCACCTGAATATCTTCCGCCATGACATGTTTTTACTTTTTTGTTATGGTAAAGTGATTTGTATAAATTTTATTCAATAAGGTATATTTTCCTCCATTTGTGATTTTTTAATTTTAAGCGAAAATTAAGTATAACATTTAAGGAAAAAGAAACACTGTAATATTTAAAAGAATAAGAAGAAATTCGTCTTATTTTGAAAGGAAAATGTAGAAAAAAACTCTTTCTATAGAAAAAGTCTTTATACTAACCAGAATCCGGTGACATATACGCGGTCTCACCGGAAACATTACTTATTGCTTCGCATAACTTGAAGAATATCTACTTTTAATAATGAACACTTCAGAAATACACCAGTAAAAACATTTATTATTTGAGATTAAAACTCGAATTAAATTATAAATATTAGTTACCTATGTTGTTAGAGCTTTTATAGGCCTGTTTAACGACTTAATAGTTACCTAGCGAAAAAAATATGTGCGCGTACCTACCACTATTGTTTTACAGGTTAATTCGTTAAAGAAATATGTTACACAACTCAAAAACGCTAAAATTTTAATGGTATTACTTGTGCATTATTGGCCTTATAATGTAATTTGTTGGAATTATATCTTCTTTAAATATAATTAGACTTTTAACGACTTTTAAGTTACCTAGGAAAAAATCTGTGCACGTACCTACCAGTATTGTTACAGGTTAATTCGTGAAACAAATGTGTTACATATTATTCGTGGTATTAGTGGTATTATATTGGAATCAGCTTGGCATTAGTGGGACATTATATGAGAAATTTTGGTATTTAATTTGTATTTTTGGCATTACTTTGGCATTAGTACACAGACATTTGTCAGCGGTTTACTCCTTATAGATAATCAAAAAGTTTTTTGATAAAATTTGCTTTTTATGTCAGATCATTTCTATGAAAAATTACATTAGATTTTTATTAAAGACGCTGGGTAATTAAAACATTGACTAATAAAGCTTGTCCACTTTAAATATGGGGTCACGAAATATCCTCCTTGGAGTGTTTGGGTTAAGGGGTGTATAATAAATTAATCGTTGTTTTATAATAAAAACCATAAAACTTTAATTTGTGAGAATGAAATAATGCAATGGTTGGATATCTCTCCTTTATAATTAGGTGACTAAAAATACACTAAAATAATTAGAAAAAAATAGTAAGTACAGTACATCACAGTACATGATATGGGGACCCTTATTCCGAAAGTAGTACAAAATTAGACCGGGTAAAAAGGCACTATCATCAAAAATCGATATATTAATACCACCGTATAGAGAAAACAAATACTTATTTTTTGATCCAGTACACAATAAAGTCTTCGTAGGGAGTAATTTTTTATAATTATTTACAAAAAAACATTTCCATTAGCGCTTATGACCAAAAAAAACTTTAAACATGAATAATCATTTCAATCATGCGAAAATTTGGTTTTAAAATAGATTTTTTTTAATATAACTTTCATTTAACGAAAAACGAAGGCCTAAATGAAAAAAAGAAACAATTTAAAAGTTTCGCTTATGTCTTGACAGGGTATCAAAGCAAACCCCATATTTTTTGCTTTTAAACTAATAAAGATATATCAATAAACAATTAGCGATGTAATGGTTTTTGCGCGCGCTGACCGACTGCCGCCGCTGCGCCGAGATTTCCTATACCCTTGTATATATGACGTCATTGTGTGGCAAATGTAGCATTTTAATTCGATTTGGGCTCCCTTATATAGGATAACAGAAACATTTTCAATGTTAAAAACATAAATTAAGGAAGTATTCAAGTATACACACATTGTTCTACCATCCCCGATTATATTAAACAAAAAACAATAGATACTGAAGAAGATAATCAAGACCATTAGGCGATTTTAGTTATATCTGAATAAAGTTCAAAAAGTTCAAATAAGTTTTTTGGACTCCAAGATCTACAAAAGAAAATAATTTGTACTGAACATAAATAGACATAACTAATCATCCAAAGAATCTCGAGTAAGATTCGGATTCAACATGCTGAAGCTAACATCATCATTTTAACATTTATATAAATATCATATTTTAAAATGGCGTTATTCGAAAATACCCATTAAATTTAATTGCTATGAAATGTTTGTTGTTTTTTTGTAATTGATTTGCAATATAAAATAAACGCTCTTTTAAAGGGCCGGCTACACGCACAGGCTTTACCGAAGACTTACTTGCGCAAACTGGTTTGTATCGGGAAGCCCGTGTGTGTGGACGGTAAAACGGTAGCACGCACAAACCAACAAGCACGGCCTGCGTAAACGTCGCGCTGCTAAAGATTTTAGTTTGCACAAACCAGTTTGTGCGGTGATATTATACGTGTAGACGGTATCAGCGAGTTCAAGGTACAGTTTTGTAACTTTGTGGGTTTTGTGTTATTACTTATCAACTCTTGTCTGATATTCGTACTTATTGCAATAAAGAGTTTATGACGAGTTTTATTGAAATATATTGATCGTTGCCGTGTCTATGGAAGTTAAAATTGAAAGATTATTCCGATAGAAACAGAAAAAATGATGCGTACAAAAAAATGGTTTTCTATTTAAGTCAGTTTTTACTCCACTTCGATCTATACCGTTTATTTTGCTACTTTTTCTTTAACAGTAAGCAATAAAAAACAATAATTCGTCACTTGACAATTCAGAATAAAAATAATGATGAATGTACTCTTAAAGATCGCGCACACTATACCTACACGGACCAGTACGGACCAGCACAGCACAAACCTGCATCCTGCATGACGTCGCACACTTTACCGCCACAGACCAGCAATATAAGCGAGAGTTTCGAAAAAAGTACAGTTGTCAAGGGTCAACTACTAGAGCGTGCAACATAGAAGTATTGAAAATGAGTAGTTCAGAGGAAGAAATTATTATTTTAGCCATGTTGTGTGAAGAAGAGGAGGAAGAGAAGGAAGCTAAGAAAAAAAGAAGATTTTGGGTTCACCCTATAAATCAAAAGAGAAAGCAATATGGCGAATTTCATCATTTGTTTCCTGAATTAAAAAGATTCGAAGAAAAGTTTTTCCAATATTTTCGAATGTCACAAATCAAATTTGATTATTTTTTTTTTGCTATCGACTCCCATATTGCATCTTTTCTTTCTTGGTCTCTATATATAAAATGCTTGGCTCGTATCGCACAGCTCTGGATACTTTTGTACCAGTAAAATAAGCTTTTCTTCATTCATATTTAAAACGATTTAAAGATTCGAACAAAAATAAACGAAATCTAACCTACATCATGCGACTTGAGCCAACTAGCGTACTCGAAATACTGACGAACCCTTCAATATTTGCATGTTTGTGGAGGTGTGCTGGTTCGCCGGTGCGCACATTAGGTCGGACCAGCACGACCAGGCATAAATATTGCCGGTCGTATTTGTTCCTGACCGACACGACCTGTTTTGACGGTCGTAGCTTGTGGCGGTACGTGCTGGTACTGGTCTAGTGTGCTCTACTCTATTAAATAACACGGTCACCTTCACCGGTAGATTTTGCTGGTCTGGTCCGTGTAGGTATAGTGTGCGCGATCTTTTACTTGCATCGTGTGGACACCGCACAGTGTTTCTTCTAGATTGAGCACACTATACCGTGCAGGCAAGTCGCTGTCGTGTAGCCGCCGCTTAAGGGCCGGCTACACGTACAAGCTTTACCACAAGCTTACCTGCACAAATCTGTTTGTATCAGGAACTCGCTGTGTGTAGACGGTAAAACGGTAGCATGCACAAGCCAACAAGTGCGGCCTGCGTAAACGTCGCTCTCCTAAAGATTTTAGTTTGTGCAAACTAGTTTGTGCGGTGATATCATACGTGTAGACGGTATCAGCGAGTTCAAGCTACAGTTTTGTGACTCTTGTGGGTTTTGTGTTATTATTTATCAGCTCTCAGAAAATGTTTTGCTTTATAGATGTTTGCATTTTACTTTAATTACCTACCCGGAAAGCCCAAATTTTATCGTAAAGTAATAAAAGTACCTTTTTTTCCTTTACATACAACTTGTGTTGCCATTGTCAATTTTTTTGAATTTTTTTCTAAATTTTATGATTATCATGAACAGTAATTATGACTGTTAGTAGTTAATTGTGTAATAAATTTTACTGTTCGATAAAATTTAGTAAAAACTGAAAAAAATTGACTATGGCAAGACAAGTTGTATCCAAGTACTTTTTATTACCTTTTAAG
Source organism: Sitophilus oryzae (assembly GCF_002938485.1). Taxonomy (NCBI): domain Eukaryota; kingdom Metazoa; phylum Arthropoda; class Insecta; order Coleoptera; family Curculionidae; genus Sitophilus; species Sitophilus oryzae. The sequence continues at coordinate 1,321,460 of NW_022145960.1, read as the reverse complement.
AAAAGGTAGATAATTCAAGTTGAATGCAAACAGGTAAAAAGCAAAACATGCTATAACTTAAGAAATATGCAAATATAATTTATTACAGTATTTACTACTAATTGGAGAGCACACGGGAAAAATAATGAAAGTACCAAAAAGCTACACCTTTTGGTACCTAAATAAACGGGGATATCGATAACGGCCACATAGAAACAGGCATTTAAAAATGGGAAAAACGATATAAACTCCGATATAAAAGTCTATGCGTAATTTCAATTAAAAAACGGTTTCCTGAATATTTATCATTTCTGGATACTCATCGTTTTTCCCATGTGCTCGTCAATTGTTATATTTACTGTTACATAAAATTTAGTAAAAACTCTAAAGAACTTGTAGCAGAAGAAGCAGAAGAAGTTGTATGCACGTATTTTTATTACCTCACGATAAAATTTGGACTTTCCAGGTAGGTAGTTAAAGTTCGGTCCGAAAATAAAACTAAAATAAACTTGGAACGCTGTGTACACGTCGAGCAACGGATGTAGACTGACCCAAGTCTACAAGACAGGCGGGGAGCGGCGGGAGGAATTTTGATACGGGCGAAGAGTGGGTCAACTGATATATTTATATTCTTTAAACTGTATAGCCGCTGCTTTAGTGGATGTTGCAATTTATAAGTTTTTATCTCGGGTTTTGAACAGTGTTCTACAATATCTTTTTTTAACGGTAAATATACACTCACTGGCATGAAAAACCGGCACCTTAAAATTTTTATGTATTTTAAAGTTTTATATATTGTGTTGTAGAGGACTAATTTTAATGATTTTTTAAGAAATTTGTAGCTAAATTATTTGACTTTTTAGTATCTCTTTCTAAATTAGAAATGAAAGTTGTCATCTGTCAATTATACGAGGGAAAAGAAACTGTTGATATTTTGGTGAAAATTTGAGACACCCTGTAGAATACGTTAACAAAGCAAGGAATTTAAAAATAATTTTATCATCTAGTGTACCTTTTCTTGATAGTTTGTTTCTTGGTTCATCTCAATAGCTTCATTTTTTTGAGATATTCGTTTTTGAAGAAGACACTAACATTTTTTCGTCTTTTTTACATTAAAACCATGCCTTTGCCTTTGGCCCTAGTCAACAGACCTTCAAAATAGTGTTCATAATTTATGTGATGTTACTGTCTTTCAAAAAAACATTTTATTATTGTCTGTTGGTCAGTTACTCTTGCTGATATGGTTTTAAGTCCAAAAATTGATCTCTACCATGATCAATTAAAGCAGCAATAGCCGATATTTCAGAACTTAAAACCATCTCTACTATAGTAAACGTCAATAAACAATAATAATATTACTTTTCAATCATAGTGACATTATAAAAAATAATAAACACTATTTTATAAGTTGATGAGGACCCAAAAACATGTGCTGTAAATAGTTACTGTCTTATCCAAAAGCGAATGTCTCCAATAAAAATGAAGCTATTGAGAAGAATCAAAAAACATACTATCAAGAAAATACGTACCTATGTAGATGTTAAAATGATTTTTAAACTCCTTGCTTTGTTAATATACTCCACAGGGTGTTTCAAACAACATTTTGTTTTCTCTCGTATAATTGACAGATGAAAACTTTCATTTTTAATTTAGAAAAAGATACTAAAAAGTCAAATAATTCAGCTACAAATTGCTTAAAAAATCATCAAAATCGGTCCACTAGAACAAAATATATTAAACTTTAAAATACATAAAAGTTTTAAGGTGCCCGTTTTTCGTGCCGGCGAGTGTACTTTCAAGGAATAAAGGATTTTTATTTTCAAGCAGAAAGTGGTACATTGTACTTTCTAATGAGAGCAAATCGTTACACAACGTTTTGTCCTTTTTTAACGCTTTTTTAAAAGTACACATCGAAAAAAAAAAATATTTGCTTAGTACTCCATCAGTATTTACAATTACTTAAATTTGCAACGAAAAGAATAATTGTAAAGGTGGAAAAATTGTGTCGTATTACTTTCATTAATAACAGTTAGTATTTTACAACTGGTTAGCTATTATATAGTTAAATCCTATTTCCTGTTACTTTATCTACGTTTAAGATCGCCTTTATTAATGGGTAAATACTTGGGGAGCCTGAGGAAGCATCAATCTTGCTACATACCATTATAGCAACTCTGTTAATGGTATTAGCTCTTTACTGAACTATTTATTACTTTTACTGAAATTAACTTTAATGTACAGAGTGCCTTATATTAGTTGCAAATAAGGATTACCTCGCATATTAGTAAAGAGAGAACCTTGCAGTTTTTTTCGAAAACAAGTTTAAACAGAAAAGTCAGATTAAACCAAATATGCCGCAAACAAAATTGTTATGGCTTTCTTAGTTTTTTTCTGTTTGCCAACTTATGGGCCATATAGGCCTTTGGTATTCATTGTTCGTTAACAACGGTGAATTGCAGATTCTGTGGGGAAAATGGGGAAATACCAGAGCACCTCATTACTCAGTTCATCGAGACGACAACCATTAGCGTCGTAAACTTTGGCACGACTGATATCGGAGGCGGAGAACTAACCTCAGTAAAACCGTCTGAGATACTGACTTTTGTCAAAGTCCTGAGACTGTATGATAAGTTGGGGAGAGGGGGTACACAATAGATCTATAGGTCGCGGTGATTAACTTCCTCCCTCCCATACAATCTACAATTCATTGTTTGATAGTTTCATTGGAAAGTACTGAACAAATACCCCACTTTTAACTAAAATGTATTTTTAATAAAAAAATTAAACCGGAAAATGTGAAAACTAAATTAGGAAAAACAAGGTATACCGGGTGTTTCGCAAAAGTGACTCACTCCTATATTTTTTTATTTCTTCAGATAAATAAACTAGATTTGGTACGTTAGTACATGACATCATAGAATATGACCAAACCAAAAACAGGATTGATTGACGTATTCAATTATTTTCGGTCCCTTCCTGTTTCACCGGAAATGACTACAGCTTTTTATTTTTAAATGGCATCCTCGGTATTTATTTTACTTTGTTCGATAGAAACAGACACTCTTAAATAGAATGACTATATGATATGTCAACTTTTGACATTCTTGCTTATAAAAATCGTATTTTAAGTTCCAATCTAGAGTGTCATGGCTATTTAAAAAACTCTCATTTTAATCAAGGAGCCTTGGAAAAATAGATTTGATCGTCTAATATTTTTCGTGTCTTGTCCTGGCCGGTTAAAAGATGCCCAAATTGCATTTTCAATCATAACTCAATGTTTTCAAATGGAACGAGGATGGCTCATTGACATATTTGAAAATAATTTTTTGACGAATAATTTAGTACCACACACTTGGCATTTCATTTGTGGCCATGGCACTAAAAACTGAAATTTAAAATACAATTTTTTTTTAATTCTGTTAACTAACGCCAAGCCATTTTGGTTACCAACGTAACACTAATTTAGTTTTAGTTACCTTTGTAAATTTGTTAACAACAATCAAATCTAGACTTTAACATTGACATATACAGGGTGTCCCAGAAATAAGTACAAGTATTTTAACTGGTAGTATAGTTCAACCCCAAAAACACGCCTATGAAGTTTTTTTCGCGAAAAAAAATGTTTGAAAATTCGGACTTTTTTAGAATGTTTTTAAATTTTTAGTTAAAAAACATAATTTCTTGATAATACGACAACATAGGTAGTAGATTAAATTAACAAGAAAGAAAATCCAGAAAAGATCCAGTGGTTCTCAAAATTTTAGCAAAAAAATCACTTTTTTGGAAATTTTCAAAGTAAAATAACTCCGTTATTTTGGACTTATTTGAAAAACGATAAAGAGAAAATATGTTTCTTTTATCGAGATCTACCACCCCTTAAAATATTTGCACTTATTTCTGGGACACCCTCTATACAGGGTGAGTTTCCTAGGATGTTCTCTATGGGTATCTCGGAAGCTACTGGAGATAGAGAGTCAGTTAAATGGGGAAAGAATTAGAGTTTTGTGGGGTCATAAATATGTGCCTTTCAGATTTTTGAAAAAGTTCATGGCTTACTAGATATTTCGAAAAAAAACAAATTTCGGCTATTTTAAAAATTGTCCCTAATTCCATTATAAGCTATTTTAGACAAAAAGTTTTCAGATAAAAGTTGTAGATAATTACATCCCTAATGAGACTGTGTCCTTCGTTTTTTTCTAAAGCCTGTCATTTTTGACATATGACACAAACATATATTTTTTTAAATGGAAACCATAGTTGGCTATGACTTCATAAAAAGCGCCATTTTTTAAGCTTTTTAGCGATATAAGCTATAATATGTTTTTTTCAAAAAATGACTGAGTTATAGCTAATTCTTATCATTTTTAAACAATTTCACTTAGTTAGCCATGGAAACAAGTTCAATCGCCGTTGCTCTCAGAAATGTGAAACTGTCACATCCAAACGTTGTAAATTAAAATAAACAAAAATTGTAAATATAAATTTTTCAAATGAGGAAATGAAGAAAAGCGTGTAGATACTTACGCATCAATAGGGTGGTTTCCACATGACATTCATTATGCCCCCCCCCCCATAATGAAAGAAATGTTAAAAATTATTTATACAGTGATTATGCGAACGAACTCAGGGATAGGAAAAGGTGGACCAATTGCATGGACCTCCTCGATCACCTGATCTATCCATTTTAGATTTTTTATGCGGTATGGTTAACAATAAGGTTTACAAAAAAAATATGAATTAAGAGAGGCACTCGAAGTGGCGGTAAGAGAGAAGTTTAATCAAGTCGACCGGTCCTTCTGTGAGAATAGGTAGTAATTTAGTTTTAAAAAGATGCAACTCAAAACAATGGGGGATTTTTTGAACATTTTCTAAAATAACTTTTTTTTCTTAAATTTTCTTAAATTAACTAAGTGTATGTAGTTATATTATTTTTTTAAGTTTTAGTTTATGTAATGTAAATTGTAAAGACCCGTTTAATAATATATTCTGACTTTTTATAAGTTATAAATTATAACAGAATAAAAATACCATGCAATCTAAGTGAAATTAGTCAAGAAAGATAAGAATTGGCTATAACTAAATTTAACTTTTCTAACATGTCTTGAAAATCGTTCTCTAAAAAACGTAACATTCACCGGTCAACGTATCCTCGAAAATGTGAAATTAGTCAAGAAAGATAAGAATTGGCTATAACTAAATTTAACTTTTCTAACATGTCTTGAAAATCGTTCTCTAAAAAACGTAACGTTCACCGGTCAACGTATCCTCGAAAATGTATGGTCAAGAAAAGTTGAACCGATAATCTTTTGCAAAGTTTGGATGACAGCTTCACATTTCTGAGAGCAAAGACAATTAGACTTGTTTCCATGGCTAACTAAGTGAAATTGTTTAAAAAAAATAAAAATTGGCTATAACTCAATAATTTTTCGAAGAAGACATATTATTGCTTATATCGCTAAAGAGCTTAAAAAATGGCGCTTTTTATGAAGTCATGGCCAACTATGGTTTCCATTTAAAAAAAAACATATGTTTGTGTCTTATGTCAAAAATGACAGGCTTTAGAAAAAAACGGAGGACACAATCTCATTAAGGATGTAATTTATATACAACTTTTATTTGAAAACTTTTTGTCTAAAATAGCTTATAATGGAATTAGGGACAATTTTTAAAATAGCCGAAATTTGTTTTTTTCAAAATATCTAGTAAGCCATGAACTTTTTCAAAAATCTGAAAGGCGCGTATTTATGACCCCACAAAACTGCAATTCTTTCCCCATTTAACCGACTCTCTATCTCCAGTAGTTTCCGAGATACCCATAGAGAACATCGTAGAAAACTCACCCTGTATATCAAAAACGAACTGTATTTATTACAGTTGAGGGTTGGAACCTTTGGTGTTACACAGCAAAATAAAATTACACTAAATCACCACAATACACCAAAACACTTTTACTTTTACACTGGACGCGCGTTTCGCTAACCATGTTACCATCAGCAGATGATTATAAACTGTTAGTAGTTTATAATTATCTGCTGATGATGCTAACATGGTTAGCGAAACGCGCGTCCAGTGTAAAAGTAAAAGTGTTTTGGTGTATTGTGGTGATTTAGTGTAATTTTATTTTGAACTGTATTGTTAAGATATGGTTAAGGTCAATAAAATCTATTTGAACACAGAATCTATCTAGAACAAGATAATAATTTCATTCCAAGAAATATTAACAAATTCAAAACGTCAAACATTGACATATCATATGTCATTTTATTCAGAATGTCATTTTCCATTAAATGGAGTACAAAATATCAATCGGTGTCATTTAAAAATCAAAAATTGTAGTAATTTCCGGTGAAATAGAAAGCGATCGAAAACAATTGAATACGTCAATCAATCCTAATTTATATCATGTACTTACCAAATCTCGTTTTTTATCTGAAAAAGTAAAAAAGTTATAGGGGTGAGCTACTTTTGAGAAACACTGGTAGTTTGATTTTGTCTGGTCATGCAAACAAGTTGCTTTTTATATAAATGTAATAAAATAAACAATAACATAAAATCATCATCGTTTTTAGCTTATTCAACCATTTCCAAAATTATGGTGTAGCCTCCCTCAAATATTTTGGATACTCTCTTTGTAGTTGAGCCCATTGTTGTCTATTTTTGGCTATTCGGGCCTAAGTTATCCCTGCTAATTTCCTAATATCATGGTCTCATTTCAGGTTTGGTCTTCTTCTATGCCTCTTAATGCCTCGTGGTTGCCATGCTGTAATTTTTGTGGTCCATCTGTTGGTCGTCCTTCTTGCCACGTGTCCTACCCATTGCCACTTGAGAGATTTAATTCTGTCGATGACATCTATTACCTGGGTTTTTAGTCGTATTCAATCTATTTTGCATGCTTTTAATTTTTTTATCTCTTTCTTGGAAATAAAATAACAGGACAAATATCACTACCGCTCTAAAATATCGAAAAAAATTACAGTAACGACCCAAGACCTAGCAGATCCATTAGAAAATAAAAATATACGCCAACGCTTCCTACGCGGCGCGGCGGCTGGAATTTCAACTACTCCTGAAGAAACGCCGGCCGCTCCAATTTAAAAATTCCAAGCCGTATTTATAGGCATCCGACCTAAAAAACCGTGACTATTCCGTCCTTTTTAAATAAATATAAATATTGCCGTGAAATTTCAAATTAAGAATGTATAAAATGTCTATACCTATATGTGGCGGATCCATCTCTCCAAAAAAGTTCTATATGGGTATTTCGCCACTATTCTATTCACCACACACTATTCGCCATTTTTTCGATTTTTGGCAAACAAAGAAAAACTGCTACGCTTTTTGCAAGAAACTTACCGAAAAACTAGTATAATTGAAAAATGGATAAAAAGTCATAAAAATAGAACACATGTGAAAAATCTAGTTTTGATATTATCTGAGAAAATTGAAAAAAATTCACAGTTTTTGCAACATGCGCAACCATCATAGGCGTATTGAAAATACCAGACACAAGTCGGCGGTTGTCAACAATCACCTGTTTTTTTTACATTTTATATTAACTTGTGGCGTCATTTGGAAGAGCTCAATAGAAATATAAAAGAACTAAACCTTGTTTGTTGGAATGCAATTTGACATTCGTGACGTCAGCATTTAAACGTATCATTGATCGCTATTCACAAATATATTCCAGATACGTATAGTGAACAAGTTTAACGTTCGCAACGTTAAATAAATTTGATATTTGACAGTTTAGCTTAAGTTTAGATTAGGTCTATATTTTTATTAATGCAAAACCAACTAAAACCTAATTCTAATCTAACCTAAACTCACTTCTTTTTTTGCATATTTCGGGCTATTACCTGGGTATTCCTAGGTTTAACCAATATTTGAACTTAGGTGTAAATTTAAATTTATGGATGGCCCATAAATTTAAATTCGCCGTACAAAAAAATTACTTTTCACCAATTTTCACAATAAAAATTAAAAGTTATAAATCATAATATTTTTTTTACAGAAATGAGGGAATAAGGGTGAACGGGGTGCCAAACCAAGAAGATACTTGGAATGTAAATGTTAATTTATACTCGAATGGAGTTGCCTCACAGTATAGACATATTTTGAACCCCTACCGTGCATAGTTACTGTAGATAAAAATATCCTGCATATATTTATATGCAGGATATTTATATGCTATTATGCATAGTTACTGTATACATCATATCCGAAATTTAGATTGTATGACACAACGAAGAGTCAAAGTGCAACGTGAACGACCAGAAAAATATCAAGTAAAAAAAATGTTGTTTTAGTTACTAGTTACACAGTCCTTCCCTTGAGTTCTCTTGCCTAAAATCTATATTGTCTTTCCTAACATTTTAAATATAAATGATTGAAACTCATACAAGTTTACCATAATTTAAATTTAAGATAGTCCCTAATTATATTAAAATATAACACTTACGAAGTTAAAAAATATTAACTATTTCTATTTATTTTTAATCATTTAATAATTCTGATAAAAACACGTTTGATTTTTTTTATTTTAGAAATCACACGGGCTATAATCATTAGTATGACTATATTAACAATACTTAAATTAAAATTTATTTGAAGGAATGCTACTGTATTACAATAATTGTAAAACACGTATGTAATAATAACTCGGAATAATATAATTATTTAAAACTGCTTATCGGGTTATCGATGTCGGCGTCTTGTCACTTTTATTTAGTCTTGTCACTATTATTTTATTAGCCGTTTAGGTATAGTTTGATTTCAGATAATGCAGATTTTAATGAGCCATTTGTGTTTTTTATTGGATTTTTTTTGCATATTTGGTATATTCTATGAAGTGATTTTAAGTGCTCCTGTCCATTTTATTAAAGTGCCTATTTAGATACATTTAAAATGAATTAATTAGTGTATAGTATATGTATTTTTTCCCATTAAAATAAACATTGCTTACTAGATTACTAGCTAGCCATTTTTAAATACAGGGTGTTAATTAAGTATCTGGCCAAACTTTAGGAGGTGATTCTTTGAGTATTTTAAGGTAAAAAGTTCATATAAACATGTGTCCGGAAATGTATAATTTTAAAGATACAGGGTGTCAAGGTGTTTTCTAATAGACCTTTTTTATTAATATCTCAAAGATCCGTTGGCCGATTTTGTTGAAATTTCGCCATGTTGTGAACTTTGATAAGTTAGCACTAATTAAATGATAATTATTATTTACAACAATATTCAAAGGATAAAAACTTATCCCAATAAATATTTGGCAACGCCTTGGATTCATTTGTTTTTACGCCTGTTGGCGGTGGAAACCATGCAAGCTTTTCCTTTGTCCTAAGTTGTTAATTAAAAAAATAATAATCATAAAAAATATAGGTCCTAATAGCCTAAATTTTAGCAAAATGTATCAGCAGATCCGATGAGACCCGAGTTATTATGTTAATGATTTAATTAATTATTCCCTTTGATGCATTTACCTATCCTACGCGCCAAGAAAAAATATTGCATTAGTCTAAATTTATTATTTATGTGATTCCGCTCTTTCAAGTATAATTTGCCTCTTGCCTTTAGACGTTAAATTTCTCTTTATTTTCCTGATACCACGGTCCGCATCCCGAACTACATGGTCCCCAGTCGTAGTTCCATTTATTACTTTACGTAATTAGTATTATTCAAAAAATAGAAAAGTTGCAGTACAAAAAAACTCTTCATCTGGCAATGACAAACAAACACACAGATATCCACAGCACATAAAACATTCTTACATTTTGTTTGTCTACCGCCACTGGACATACAGCACATAGAAAGTCTAAGGTATTTTCGACATTTAATTCGAATGGGATAAAATGTATTTAGAACGTCGTTTCTGGCATAATACTGTAACTCTGTGTATGTAGTTTGCAAGGCCACCTTTGGTTGAAAATCTTAAAAAATGGACAAAATGCATTTAGTAAGTCTGCTCCTCAAATACTTATTTTTTGTAAACACTGCTTCGTTAATCCAACGGAGACTAATGTCAGCAGTTAGGTTTACTGATAAACAAAATAGCCAATAATATTTCAATTTCTAATAAGATAAAATGTACAGGGTGGGTCAAATTCGACGCTTTTAAATAGAAACACCCTTTTCTATAGGAGATAGGCGAAAACTAATATGGGTGTTTGGGGCTCAATTTTCATCAAAAACATGATGGTGAAAACCGCATATCGATATCTGTTACCGTTTCGGAGTTACGGGGTGTTTTTCAAAAATATGCATTTTTAACAAATCGCTGTAACTTTTTTGCTATGGAAAATTTTGTATTTTTATGAAAACATTTCCAAAGCACCTTTTTACGTAGAATTTTTCAGTATAATTTTTTAAAAACTAATAATTTAAGAATTATCAACAGAAAATTTGATTTTTTTATATGGGACACCCTGTATATTTTTAATTTATTGAAAAGAATTTAAAATTACCTTTCCAAAAATATAAAACTTGATATTTTGCTCAATTCCCCTTCGAGATATAGAGTATATAAAAATTCGCTCGCTTTAAATAAGTAGGCTTTGAAGGGCACCGGCTGTAACGCAAAAAAATTCTAGCTGTGAGCATCAATTAAAACTATAATAAATAAATAAATAAAATAATATTTGCTATGAGAGATGCAGAATTTTATAACAATTTAGAATATATTTACCCAACATCAACACATTTAAACTATATCTAATAACAATAAAAATAAATAGCAAACCAAGACATGAGATTTTGCTACAGGTGTTCCACATATCAACCGTCTTCTGTTTTGGACAGACGGGGCAGTTTTTGAACATTTCTCGCGGAATTCATTAACTCAGTGGAGGTTTGGTTATTGATTGGTTTGGTAAATACCCTCTCATAGCTGCTAAGTATTTCTAATTCTTGTCTAGATTATACGGAAGAATAAGGAACCTTTATTCTTCCGCAAATATATCCATAGGATTAGATCCATGGGCACTAAGTCAGGCAGCCTCGACGGCCAACGGCTGGGATCTTGGTTAGCTATTCAATTATTCTTAAAATTGGTTGCAAAAATTTGCTGATAACTTCAGCGTTCAGAGGCGGTCTTGCTGGAAAAATATGTTTTCGAGTTCCATTAAGGGCATATCATCAATAAGGGGTCCAAAGCCTATTAGTTAAAAGTGGCGAATTTTTAAAAATTCTGTATTTCGAAGGGGATTATAACAAAATATCAAGTGTGCTATATTTTTGGAAAGGTAATTTTAAATTCTTTTCAGTTAATTAAAAATATAGAGGGTGTCCCAAATGAAAAATCATTTTTTCTGTTGATAACTCTTAAATTATTAATTTTAAAAAAATTATACTTAAACCATTAAATTCTAGGTAAAAAGGTGATTTGGAAATGTTTTCATATAAATACAAAATTTTCCATATCAAAAAAGTTATAGCGATTTGTTAAAAATGCACATTTTTGAAAAACACCCCGTAACTCCGAAACGCTAGCAGATATTGATGTGCGGTTGTCACCATCACGTTTTTGACAAAAATTGAGCTCCAGACACCCATATTAGTTTTCGTCTATCTCCTATAGAAAAGGGTGTTTCCATTTAAAAGCGTCGAATTTGACCCACCCTGTACAGTACCAAAGTAACGCTCAAGTCAACGAAATAAATTATTTTTTAGATAAAAATGTAAAAGTAAAGCATTTAACATCTTCTTTTTATTGCTAAAGCCAATCTGGACGGGGCCATAGTTTGTTCGAAGTAAAGTTCAAATCTCGGTCCTCAGCTATTACTAATGAGCAAATTCAAGATCAAGGTTGCTTTGGTCTTGGTCTTGCAGTTAATAAGTAGTCTTGATCTTCATTTTTCTCAAAGTCGTGCATTTTTTAATAGATTTTTACTAGATGTATTTTTAATAATAATAATAACTGATAAACAAAATAAGTGAAGTATGGCAAAAAATAGAAAACATTTAAGCCAAGATATTAGAAAACTTAAAGAAAGGTGTGGGGGTGACTGTTTTATCCAAAGAATATGGTGTTGCTAAATCTGCCATATGCTCTATTCGAAACAGAAGGGTAAACATTTTGAAAAGGATCAACAATACTTTTAATGGACCAGGAAAATGAGAACCTTAAGACGTTTAGAGTGTCCACGAATGGAAAAAGCTCTGTATAAGTGATTTCTAAAACAAAGAGAGAAGAATCTTCCCGTGACCGGTTTAATGATCCAAGAGAAGGCCAAGCTGCTTCACAATGAATAAAAAGAATCTTCCTCTTTCCATGCAAGCAGCGGCTGGTTGCAAAAATATAAAAGGCGCTTTGGAATACGTTACTTAAAGATTTCAGGAGAAAAACTGTCATCACAGCCTGAGCAGTTCAAGGCAAGAAAGTCTTATATAATTTTATTATATACCTAAAAACTGCAAGAAATTTATTTTCCATTATATAATTTGGGCTAGCCGAAAAAAGCCTTTATTTACTATCGATAGTTGTGCCTCGGTGGTACGAAAGTACTACCATTGCACGCAGGCCGCTATCTCGCGAAGCGGGACTTAATATCTTACCGCTACTTTACGACAAGTCGTGTTTATATACTCTGCGCTGTGCTCGACATATTGTGGAAACGACCCAAGCTCACCTGATGTAGGCTCACCTGTAGATAGGGCCCCGAAACCGGTAGTGAGAGCAGGTTGATCCACATTATGTCGAACACAGCGTGGAATTAATTTCTATATTATACTGATAGGTATTTATACATCCATAATAAATGATAGAATTTCACTAAATTTAAATTGCCCCCCGTATGGTTGAAAACAGCAAATTGATATTTGATTACTTATAGATTACCACCTATATACAAAATGACACGGAGATCTGGAATATGGCGCCTAACTTGGTTAGACCTTCTGCCCCCGCATGTTGACGCTCATTCTCTATCCCTTCTATATCTCTGGTTCCGATACACCGCACGGTATCTCACCACACAAAACTCTTATTTATTTTTTAAAAAGCAATCACTTCCAGAATTATTACGAGTATAATCGTTTACAACCTGTATATCCTCTGACTTTTATCAGTAATATCGGACCACATTACATTAATTTTTTTTAACATTATATGACTAGTACATTAAATTTATTACTTCATTTATGATCGCTTTACTTTTACTTTAAGAAATAGAAGGTAAAAAATAAAAAGAAAAATAAAGCAGATTAAATGGGCATTCAACCGGCCTGTCTACAAAACCTTTTATTTTGCTTTACATGCACGCAAATAAATATGACTAATAAAAAAGTGAAGTCGTAGAAGAGAGAAAAAAACATGAAGTTTCTAAATGCATATAATTTAGAAAACAGAATAAAAAATTCTATTTCTTAGTAATAGCGGCAACAGCAGTAACTGTATGTCACAAAACATGTTAGACAATAAAATAAGAGAAAGAAAAAGAATCTGTTAAAAAAATCGCTAAAAATATGTATACATGGTGGTCGAAATTAATCTGTTTTAACAACGCTTTTATTTCCTGACTAGATAATAAATGTTAAAGTGCTTACCAAAATATAGGCACCCCAAATCTCATTCAAATCGGAATAAGGGTTCTTCAAATATCTGAAGAAGTGTGTTTATTTTGATGCCCTCTAACGGACAAATAAAGCACTTTTGTATAGAGGTAGATTGTGTCAAATATACTTATTTTGATTCCAAATATACGTAGTAGTTCTATGTCCAAGGAATATTGGGACACCCTGTATTTATTTATAATATGCTACACAACAATTTGCGTGACCGCTGGAATTACAACCAATCTAACTTTTTAAAATATATAAATGAATGTTGCCAATTTAATTTAGAAAAGTAAAAACAGTTTAAAAGAAAAATAAAATAGAAACTGTAATAAGAAATGTTGAAAAAAATAGTATATTGTTTAACTAAAAGTAAAAATGACACTTTATGTGGCGAAGCAGTACGTTTGACTTGGTGGCGAGCACATATTGGACATACAGGGAGGCTACAAAAAATCATTTTTACTCCAAATAGAACAAACTATTTTTTTTTCAAACGCCACAAATAATTGTTTAAAAGATTTCAAAAGTTCCAAATAATATAAAAAGATTTAAAAGTAATACCTTGTAAGTATGTAATTATACAGTATTGGCCAAAAGTAGATGAACCAATACCAATAATTGCGAAGAAAATCAGATTTGAGGTGTTAAATATTAAAATTATTTTATGTACTTTTGTGTGTTAAAAGGTTAATACATTCTCACCAAAATACTACAAACAAATATAAATTCTTCTGTTAGTCTTATCAGTTATATATAAGAATTGGCAAATGTTGCTTTTTTGTCTTGGACAAAAGTAGATGAACCAAATATTTTTAAAAATCGTCAGTTTCATTTGTTCTGCTTTTATGAACAATTGCGATTTAAAAACATTTGAGCTCTTGTGGTATATCATGCCACGTGGAATTAACTTGCCTGCAGATCTTAAGTTGCGAGTAGTGAATGCTTTTAAGGATGGTTTGAAGCAATCGGAAATCGCTAAGCAATTACGCCTTGGAAAATCAGCGGTACATTATATTTTAAAGAGATATAATGAGAGAGGAGATGTCTCTATAAAAAGAAAACCAGGACGACCTAAAAAAGTTGGTCTCAATGTGATAAAAGCTATAAAACGAATTTCTTCACAAGATCCATTTTTTGCCATCAACGAAGATAAAAGCAAAACTTGAAGAAATGGGCTATCCACCAGTGAGTACAAGGACGATCCGACGTAAATTAGTTAACCAGAAGTTGTTTTCCCGAAGTTCCGCCAAGGAACCACTGTTATCAAAAAAAATTGAAGGCCCGATTAGCATTTGCCAAGGAACATCAAAACTGGACTGTGGCACAATGGAAAAAAGTTTGTTTTAGTGATGAATCAAAGTTTAATTTGGTGTCATCAGATGGAATTCAACATGTAAGTAGACCTCCCAACACACGATTGCTACCAAAGTACACGCGACCCACTGTAAAACATGGTGGGGGCTCAATCATGGTATGGGGCTGTTTTTCTGGGTATGGGATGGGGCCTCTCCATAAAATTGAGGGCATATTGGGGGGTTTGGCTACAGAGACATTTTACAAAACCTTTTAGTGCCTTATTTGGAGGAAAAAATGTCAGTTGTACACTACTTCCGACATGATAACGACCCGAAACATGCCTCACAATTGGTTAAAAGGTTTTTGGAAGATGAAATGGTGACTGTTCTCAAATGGCCATCGCAATCCCCAGTTATGAATCCAATAGAAAATTTATGGGAAATTTTGGATCAACACATTAGGACCAAATTCTACAAAAATAAGCAAGAATTATTTGCAGCTTTGGAAGAGTCTGGGAAAAATATCGATTTTTTAATAATTGAAAATCTTCTGGGATCTATGCCTAAGCGATGTCTGAAAGTAATTAAGAATAAGGGTTATTACACTAAGTACTAGTAAATAATAAGTTACTTTTTCAGTTTTTGTTAACACAAGATTTTTTTTATTAAATATATATTTTGTTCATCTACTTTTGTCCAATGGTTTTTTCAATTTTTTGCTACCCTATTAAAGCAAATTTAAAAAAAAACAATGCTATTTATTTTTACAGCACTGATACTAGACTTCAAGTAAATATAGTTCAAATTTTAATTTTAAACATATTAGAAAAACCCATTATTTTAACAAAGTTCATGTACTTATGGCCAATACTGTATATCGAGAAACTATGGTTACGCTCGTTGAATTTGACACTTTACGTCAGTTTAATAATATATTTTCGTGCTTTTGTGCCTAGGTTAGTAGTTTCAGTGTACCTGCGCTCCCCTTTAAAAAAAAATTTGCGCCCCCTTAATTCTTCTAACAATCTAATTTCATAAATACTCAACTGATATAATTTATTTAATGGGCTACAAAATAATATACAATTTTATGTAAAAATATACATAAAAAAATAATTATATATTATAAGAAATAATAATTTTAAATGTAATAAAAACAAATCTTAAAAAAATACTGGTAAATTTTTGGTTTGTATTCGATAATGATATATTGAAAACAGCTGCATGCCCCCCTTGCAACAGTCTCGCGCCCCCCTACGTAGGGCGCGCCTCACAGGTTGGAAACCACTGGCACTGGCTTAGGCGTAAAAGTGCTTTACTTTTATGCCTAGGCATTAAAATTACTTTTTTATGTTGTCAATAACGTCGCAAAAATTAATATTTATGTGACGTTTGAAAAGAAATATAATTTTATATACGTGCTTAAATAAATTTATTTATGAGAAAACCGGGAGACAAAAGAAATAAAATAAATCTAAACGATAAATTTAAAAATATAAATATTTCATATCTACGATTGTGTGGTTGTTAAATTTATCACCACTTTTTTGAAAAAGTTAAATTTGATGAAACCTTTGAAAAACGCAAAGATAATTTAGTGCCGATTTTTTTTTGAAAATAGTTCATTATATCTGTAAACTAGAGTTATTCTTGTGTTAAAACCACAGCGTTAAACGCAATCGAGCAAAATTAACAAAGTTAGAAACTCACTCGTCTCGAAACGGGTCTCCAATTTGCCGAAATTCGTTCACTTCTCACTGACCAACAGACACCAAACGACTCATCCCCCGAAAGCCGTAAAACCGTAAAAGCATCCCCGAGTTGCGCGCATCGGCACAACACCATCTGTCTCAATGACCGTCAAATGCGGAGGAGAGCGTAGCCCGTCATATTCCACCTTGGGGTCGAATTTTTCCGACGAAATGGGAAACCGAAGGAAAATCTTCGATATAGGAAAAAATAATGTGCTCGTAAAACATAAGAAACCAAAATTGCTTTTACGTTAAAAAAAAAACAAAAAAGGTTTTTTTTCAAACGTCACAAAAGTATTAATTTTTGTGGCGTGATTGCCAGTATAAAAAAGAATGCCTAAACGTAAAAGTAAAGCACTTTTACGCCTAAGCACAAAGTTACAAAAATATATTATTAAACTGACATTAAGTATCAAATTAAACAAGTACACCTATTGTTTGCGTTGACTGAAAGATTCTGAATTGTGGATTACATTGTTGATTGAAAGAAATGGGAAGATACGCAACCTAATGGGCGAATTCGTGACAAGGATGATCTGATTTCCCCTTACATCTCGAGTGCTGTATGGTGTAGACATACATACATACCGCCATTACTCGCTGACGAGTATTCGACACGCATCAGAAGATGATCACGCAAGGCGTTTTCTTTCATGAGCTTTTCTGTGACTGAAAAGCCCGATACGAAATGTTATCTGTCTACCGCTCCAGACATTCAAAAATCTCATTACTTTGTTGCCTCTTTACTTTTTGGTTGTCGCTCTTAACTGACTTTACAATTCTTATCCATTCCGTTCTATTGTGAGCTGCCTCTTCCCACTCATTCTGCTTGTTAATTCCCTTTAAGTTTCCGTGGAAAATATCCTTGAACCTTTTGAGTTGTCCACCCGGCCTCCTCTTACCGTCTACAAGCTCACAGTAGAGCAGAGATTTTGGTATGCGGTTTTCTTGCATTCTGCATACGTGACCAGCCCATCTTAAGCGGGACTTTGTAATCATGACTTCAATACTCTAGCAGTTAGCTTTTTCAAGGACCGATACGTTTGAGACGTGATGGAATCATTTTATTCTTAAGAGTTGTCTAAGATGTCTCTGTTGCAACTTGTTTAATGCGTTCATGTGTCGGTGGTACGGCACCCAGGTTTCGCTTCCATATAACATGGTGGGAATTATTATCGCTCGGTACACCGCAAGTTTCGTTTTTGTGCTCAAGTCATGATTGTAGAAAACCCTGTCTTTTAATTTCCAGAATGCTCTTGAGGCGCTGCTAATCTTGTGCTGAATTTCAGAGTCGATATTGGCCTTTTCCGAAATCAAACTGCCGAGGTAATTGAATTCTGCTACATATTCCAACAGCTCATCTCCGATTTTTATAGTATTGTTGTGATCTTCCGGGGGAGTGCACATGATTTTAGTTTTATCGATGTTCAGCTTAAGTCCCAAGGCCTCGTATGCCCATGTATATGTGTTCAACATTTCTTACAATTGCTGTAACGTATTTGCAACTAGAGCACAGTCATCAGCGTATTGAAGTTCTGTGATGAATCTTGTACGTGTTTTTGTCCTGAGTCTTTTTATGTTGAACAGACCGCCATCATATCTGTATCTAATGCCCAATCCTCTCTCCTGCAGTTTGCTGTCCACTATAATGGAGAGCGCTGCCATGAATATATTGAATAGGAGAGGCGCTAAGACACATCCCTGCCTAACGCCTGTGTTTGTTAGGTGTAGACACCAATTCTTATGCGGCCAACGCATAAAACACTTATTTTCTCTAAATCGCCTAGGGAAAGCATATCGAAAATGGTGTGGAAATGAAAGCCACAGTGTTGCCATATTAAAATGTGTAATATCTGTAATACGTTCGCCAAATATATCTGATTGAAAAATTCTCATTTATGTATAGAAGATTTATTCGTGTTAAACATAGAATAAACAACAAAAATAAAAATTCTTTTAAAGGTAATGAATATGTCGTATGATCGAAAAAAGTCCTTTAGTTGCTTTGGAAATGACGATTATTGACATTTACAATAATATTTTACATATGAGATAACAGCCACCTTCATTTCCAAGCCAACTCTAACGCCGTTCTTTGTTTAATCATATAATATTACATTGTTCAATAATAGAAAATCCGTATTGTTAACGTACTGTACACAAAATTCGTAAATCTACGGATTTATCAGTAGTTCTTGCAACACTGCCTCCGGCAACCACTCACTCTGTCGACTCAAAGCGGAACTACAATACAGTATTCATTATCTAGTTCAGTCATTGGGGATTTTTGCTTGGAAAAAAGTGCGGAAGTTTTGCAACTTTGCAGGTTTATAGGTTTTGGGGTCCCTAACTAAAATCCATAAAATGCACAATTCCAGACTTGCCGCCGGCGCCGCCATCTTGCCAAGATAGCGCCCAAAATCGGTATTTTGTGAATATCTCGAAAACTATGCGTTTTTCGCGAAAATTTGAAGAGAGCAAAATTAAAGAGAATAAAATTTCCTATAAAAAAGGTTTTATAAAAATTTTCGCTAAAGTCAACCGTTTAGGCACAAAATCCCTGGAAATTGTACAATTTTGCGTAAAATATGATATACCTATTATGTATAGTCGATTTTCCGAAATCAAATGTCGATAGTTACTAGTTAGTTAGTAGACTAGTTTTAGTTTAGTTTCTTCATTTTTGTCATGAAACAGTGGCGTATCATTAATTCGCTCATTAATTTATGAATAATTAATTTTAATTATTGAAAACGTGTACTTGTTTCCACACCACCCAAGAGGTAAAGTACACGGCGCGTTTATTTTAACGTGGTCTCCCCGGATGCCTACTCTACTAGGTAAATTAAAAACTTTAACTTACCTGCACAAGCCCGACGGATCTGGCGCATTGATGTCAAAGTTGATCGTGTCTGCTGTGCTGGGCTCATCAGGGTGGTGTCTCAATACGTCCAACTCTTCATTTTCAGCAGCCAGAGGGATATCTACAGGCAAGTCCAACTCCTCTTCATCGGATTCGTCGAGTGACACTTCAGTGACGTTGTCACAGGATTTCCCATTGCAGTATGCACAAATCATTGAACATTTTAATCCTGCTTTTCTGCATCCGCAGGCTTTATCACAGTTGTTGGTTTTGCATTTACAGGATAAAAATGGTACTAGGGATTTTGGAGCTGGATCTTTCAACGTTGTGACTGGGGTAATGCCTGTTTTTGTTTTCTTCCAACCCCATTCTTCGGCATCTTTGGTACAACCAGACCAATGCTGAACCTGGTGGTATGTTCGCAATGAATGCTGCCCAGCACGACAATTTATTATTCATACATTAATGAGCGAATTAATGATTCCACGCCACTGTTTCATGACAAAATTGAAGAAACCAAACTAAAACTAGTTTTAGTGAACACTAATCGACATTTGATTCCGGAAAATCGACTATATGTATATCATATTTTACGCAAAATTGTAAAATTTCCAGCGATTTTGTGCCTAAACGGTTGACTTTAGCGAAAATTTTCATATAACCTTCTCATTAATTTTGCTCTCTTCCAATTTTTGCGAAAAACGCATAGTTTTCGAGATATTTACAAAATACCGATTTTGGGCGCCATCTTGGCAAGATGGCGGCGCCGGCGGCAAGTCTGGAAATGTGCATTTTATGGATTTTAGTTAGGGACCCCAAAACCTATAAACCTGCAAAGTTCCAAAACTTCCGGACTTTTTTCCAAGCAGGCCTCTTTTTTGATCCCCAATGACTGAACTAATCCGCTGCGCTGCAAACGACTATCAACGCGCAGTCACAGCTTAAAGAATAATATAACTTGACATAGTATTCTATTACGAGCTTGTGGTTTAAGTGAATTATATTACTTTAAGCTTAAATTTTTTTACTAGCAGACCTTGAAGTCGAAAATTGCTCTTTTTAGAACCGCTTGTAGGGCGGATTGTACAGGGTGTCCCACTAAGAATAGCTCTCGGCTGTATCTCGGAAAGTATTAGCCGTAGCGGCTGCGGAAAAAAATATTTATAATTAAAGAGGCTATGGGAAATTGCTGGAAATTATTTTCAAGTTTGTAGAACGACCACTAGGGGGCGCAACTGCAACAAAAAATAAGAAAATGGAGTTTTTACACAATTTTGCCTAGATAAGGTGTACTTTAAGTAACAGTTTCATAATCTTCAGTAAATTTTGAATATTTTTTGTTAGAGCCATTTTCCCCTATCTACCAAAATAAAGTGGTGGGGGAAGGTTAGATCTGTTTTTATTTGAATATTAATAACTCTGGACTGGATGATCGGAATCCAACAAGCGAGGGCTCGTTTAAAAGAGCGTTTCTTACTCGATATTGTACCATATAAACTATAATAATAAGCTTGTGAACGTAGACGCTAGGGGGCGTTGTCTTACAATTTAACAAACATTGCGCGTTTTTTCAAAAAAATTAAACGCAATGGTATATGTAATTTTAGTTGATGGTAAAGAGTAGTGAAAGCTTAAAAAGTCAGCGAAAACCGCATCTTGATATCTTCTTTCAAACTAAAGATATTAGCCAAATTATAATAAATACCAAAAAATAAGCCCCTAATTACCTTATTTTTACAACACGGTATTAGTAGCCCTCTTGATTATGCCCATTCTAACCTAAAAATAAGATAAAAACAGTTAGTTTATTTTAAAATCGACGATATACCAGAATATCATAATACCAGATGTATTAATATCTAATAATTAAGATATTAATAATAGTGAACAAGAAACGATGATTCAGTGAAGTCATGGAAGGCTTTGGAAAAAAGTTGCTTTTGACGTAATAGTATAACCGTCAAATTGTTATTAGATCAACATTTTGATAGTCTTAGCAGCGTTTTTTTATCTTTTGATTGCCTTTTCAAAATGCTAACAACTTCAACTACTTCAAATAATAAAGGCATTTTGAAAAAGCATTTAAAAGATAAAAAACGCTGCTAAGGCTATCAAAATGTTGATCTAATAACAATTTGACGTTTTCGCTGGCTTTTTAAGCTATTACTACTCTTTACTATCAGCTAAAATAACACATACTATCGTATTTAATTTTTTTGAAAAAACGCGCTGTTTGTTAAATTGTAAGAAAGCGCCCCCTAGCGTCTAGGCTCAAAGCCTTATTATTATTATTTTTATGGTATAATATAGAGTGAGAAACACTCTTTTAAACGAGCCCTCGCTTGGTGGATTCTGATCATCCAGTCCGGAGTTATTAACATTTAAATAAAGATAGATCTAACCTTCCCCCACCACTTTATTTTAGCAGATAGGGGAAATGGTTCTAACAAAAAGAATCCAAAATTTACTGAAGATTATGAAGCTATTATTTATAGTACCCATTATCTAGGCAAAATTCTGTAAAAAATGTATTTTCTTATTTTCCATAGCAGTTGCGCCCCCTACCGGCCGTTTTACAAACTTGAAAATAATTTCCAGCAATTTCTCATAGTCCCTTTAGTTATAAATATTTTTTTCCGTAAGCCCTACGGCTAATACTTTCCGAGATACAGCCGAGAGCTATTCTTAGTGGGACACCCGGTACAAGGTGGCTGTTTAACAGCCGTTGCAAAAAAAGTCATCACAACTTTATTAGAATATTTTGAACGGGAAAGCGAAAGTAATTGCCCTTTGTTCTCGTGCCCCTTACGTTAATGAGGTGAGTTTTGTTGTTGTAAATAATATCTGTTTTTAATTAATTAATTTTTATTACCTAAACTATTTTAATTAAAAGGAAATATGTAAAAAATCAAGCTTATTATCACGTGACTAAACTTTATTCTAATTATTTAGAAAATTGTTTTATTAAATTACGTGTAGACTTTCTAGACGTGTAAAATAACTATCGAAAGAAAACGGCATTACAGTGACTCTTGAAATGACAACACATAGATTTTTTTCAAGTTTGTCAAAAATATGTCGGGACGGAGATATTTCTCAGAAATAAAAATCTAATTAATTTAAGATTTAATTTAATACAATACCAAAATTTTTAATGGAAACCATATGATCGAAAAAAAAACGGCGTCAAAAATGGCTGGAAAATGACATTCGATGATAATTTTGTCGAAGTCAATCTCTAGAAGTCGCTGTTGTTTACCAAAAATTGACATAAAACTTCAATACCAATTATAGAGAGATTAAAAAAGTATAGAACGTTTCCAGATACCTACACAATTCTATTTCCAAAAAAATATATTTTCTCGAATTTTAAACTACACCAATTAAAAATAAATTACAACCTTCTTAACGCCAACTCGCAGTAAGTGCCATTAAAAAATAAAGAAGAACACGGACCAAGTAAATGACGTCTAGGGCTTGACCTCGCCAAAATTATCATCTATTGCCATTCCCCAGTCAAAAAAATCATAAATGAAATCACAAGAATTACACACAAACGTACTATAGAGTCTTAATCTGCTCTTAATTTAATAGGTACGCCAGTGTTTTACAGATAAAACCCATCTTTATATCACTAAGCGCAGTCCCCATTTTACGACCTAGAATTGTTTTAATATCAATTTATTACAATTAAACAGCATATATAGAGAAGTGTTCTGAACCGGCAGCATTTTTCTATAAACTCCAAAGACGATTCGCAAATTCGCACAGATAATACACTGAAACCTCTCCGATTTAAATCCATTGTTCGACATCAGCGATGACAAAAAAAAAACGTCGACCTCCGTTAATATGAAGCCACGAGGGTGGAATTTTAGACCTTATCATACATTTTGTTTGCTCTTTTAACCTTAGTTACAGAGTGTTTCGCATAAATTATGTTTTTTTCAAACGTCACAAAAGTATCTATTTTTTGCGACGTGGTTGACAATATAAAAAAAATTATTTTAATGCCGAGGCATAAAAGGAAAGCACTTTTACGCCTAAGCACAAAAGTACGAAAATATATTGTTAAACTGACAATATATAATATATAATTATCGTGATATTGAATAATTTTATATATTCTCGAACGTTTGAAATTGTTTAAAAAATTATTTGTGGGCTTTTGAAAAAAACTAGCATCTTCTATTCGGAGTAAAAAAGACATTTTGATGACTCGCTGACGCTCGTCCGTCAAACGTACGGTCTGGCCGCTAAAAGTGTCATTTATACTCCTAATAAAACAATATACTATTATGTATCGTTTGCAATCCGCGAAACCATTATAAGAAACCATCTAAATTGTCACCACCATGTAAATTCTCTCAATAAAATTTTTCTAAACTTAGACTCCCCAATAATACAATTACATATTTACAGTGGCGTGCATACAACGTAGGCAATAAGGGCGTTGCCTACCCCAGACAAAATGATAAAATATTTTCTTGGCTACTACTGCGTTATAGAGCAATTTTCATAACATTTTCCATATGGCGCTCCATATAATTTACCGGCGGAAGGATTTACGTCACATTGATTGTCTTTAACAATCTTCGACGTACTCTGCAGACCGCAAATACTTGAAGGCCTAGATCAGGCAATGTGTAAGAAAGAGATAGAATAAGAAACTGTGGAGTGATTTGATATCGTCAGTGTCGGCCGCTGTCCTGCGCAGTGATGCCAGCTCTCAACACTTCTCCCTCAATTCAGAGTAAAAAAAATCGATGTACTTAAACAGCCGTTAATCGGTAGCCTACTAAAATGCCGTTAATAGATATTGTGACGTCGTTCATGTCGGCGGAAAGTAATGCCTGGCCTTAACCTTTTTGCAAGAGCACCTGTGGGTCAGTGGCTGAGGCTATCGCTTCGTAAGCGGATGGTCTGTAGTTCAAATCTCACGCCGACCAAGACTTTTTTATATTTTTTTTGCTTATAGCGTGATCTTATTGCATTGGTTTCACACTTTTTGGTTGGATTGGTTTAGTTATTTGGCGGGTTGGTTAGCGTGGTTAGTTGGAGGGTGTTAATTCATTCGTTAGTTGGTTATTTGGTGGGGTTGGTTGATTTTTACTAATTTATATTTGGTTTTTATATTTTTTATCAGTGTCGAGGTTAGTTGCGTTGGTAAAGTTGGTTATTTGGTGGGGTGGATAGCGTTGGTTAGTCCTTATAAAATTTCTATATTTCATAAAGCCGTCAAGTGCGTCACATCAACGACGTCATACCTATTAACGGCATTTTAGTAAGCGACCGTTTAACGGCAGTTTAAGTACAGCCAAAATAATAATTATATTGATTATTTAATTAATCAATATCTATTATATACCATTTTATTATTATGCTCCTTATTTTTGCCTACACTGCTTTGATTAGCACTGCACGCCACTGCATTTGTATTCTTCTTATTTGCTAATTAATGAAAACTGATAGGGAAATCTTCAAAATACATTACCTCGCCATTACTAAGAGATAAATAATTCTAAGCCAATTGGCTAACAAGGTCCGCGTCCCACTTTGATTAAGGTTGTGACCTATCCACGTACCTAGAGGAGGGTTAAAGGAACGATTGCACGGAACGTGCCTATTTTGTATACACAGCTTAAGCGTGACACGGAAAGCAGCGGGAAGGGAAAACCAGCAACTTTCAGGGCTTCGGTTTCGATGAGTCATGTGTTCCTGACGAGGTGTAAGTATCGCCCTAGGGGTCTCTCGAAAAAGAGAGAAAAGGTAGAGAGTAAGAGGAACAGGGCGAGAGAAAGAGAGAGTACGGTGTTCCAGCTGAATAATTAACGCCGAACCTGGTTAGCGAGAAGGCTATGGAGGGGCGTAAAATTATGACGATCATTAGGGGGCGGATAGCACGCTTGCTTGTGAATTTAGGATTATTGAATTGCGTTCATTGTTTGTAATTGGGGGGTTTCTTCCAATTTTACCCGGTTGTCAAAAGCGTGATTTATTTTCTATAGGTACCTTCTTTTGGTAACAGATCGTAATTCGATAATTCTTTTCATATTAATCCAAACATATACAGGGTGATCCGAACTGTATTCCGGAGCATATTCTGCAAATAAAAATAATAAATAATAAAGTTCGTATAAATGTATTGTAAAATCGCTATTTTTGGGGCTTACTCAACCGGGTCTCACAATGCAAATTCACCTCAAATATCCATTTAGTTGGTCATTGGCAAGCACTCTCTCATTGTACATGAAAATAACAAAACAAACATTTACTGATCTGAATAAAATTGATATTTAAATAGTAAGACTCACCCGGAGGTACTCCGCTCCCTAGCCACTGACATCACTGACATTCTATTCAATATATCCCATTCCATATCTTCCATCTAATTCAAATATTATTCGGATCTATTGGTTAATAATCTTCAACAACTAGCTAGTGTCACCTGAAATAGTATAGGGGCTTCCCCCGGACGCAACTCTGGCGCTAAACAGATTCGCATCCCAATCGAATAGGCTATTGGGTAGCTCACTATCCCAACGCCGCATCGTCAATCGAGAAGACATTATGGAGACCTCAAACTCTCAAGACCAACTCGAAGGCAGGACGTCCCAAGAGGTTTTCCTACCGTGGTCAAACGACCCCGTTGGCTTACAGTCAAACGACTTGCAACTATATTAGTCAAAAGACTCGCAACCTCCATTTGTCAGCTCTGTGACAAAACACAACACTACACAGCCGGCCGGCCTATCAACAACTGACGAACTGACTGACCTGCCGCGCGTTGCCAAGCTAAGCCTCCTCTTACATCACAATTTTGCCTGATCACAAATATTTACATTGCTTGCCAATGAATCATACTATTTTCTCTAATCGACTTTCAAATAGTGTTTTAGCAAATAAATAGAGAGTTTCCGAAGGAATGCATATTGTTTATTAGAATAGTGAATAAATAAAAGCATTATTATGACGAACTTATTTTCCAAGTTTTACAGTATGTCCTAAAATGCATAGTTTCTGAGATACAGGGTGTAGAAGTTTCATTTTTATTTCATTTTTTTTCCAAATAATTTTTGAAGTAACATCAATATTTGGATAAAAATTGGTGACTGGGAGTTTTTTGACATGAGAAATTTGATTTTGATGTCAATATCACTCCTACTTGTAGAAGGCGCCACCTACATATTTTTTAACTGGGTTTAAAAGAGTAATAATTACTTTTCGTCCGTATCTGTATAAAACTGCTGAGTAAAAAAAATATACATTTACGATGTTTTTGTATGAGATCTCTTGGTGAAAATCGCTACGAGTAACGGTTCTCGAGATATTTGGAATCGAAATTATCAGTACTTGTCATCATTGACATAACTAAATAGTTATTAGACTGAAATCATAAATTTGAAATGTTTTGTGCCAAAAGTTCAACAGAATCTGTTTTATCATCATTTTTTTGAACAAAAATTATGATTAACTTACAAAATAAAAAGTTCCTAAATTTATCGTTTCACTCAAATAACTATCTACTCAACATGTTTATTTTTTGTCAATAATGCAATTATTAACTATTTCCATTCTAAATATCTTGAGAACGGTTTCACGTAGCAATTTTTACCAAGAGGAATTTTT
Organism: Sitophilus oryzae; assembly: GCF_002938485.1. NCBI lineage: Eukaryota > Metazoa > Arthropoda > Insecta > Coleoptera > Curculionidae > Sitophilus > Sitophilus oryzae. Next base: position 1,294,386 of record NW_022145960.1, on the reverse strand, counting down.
TAAGTAAAAAATCAAGGAAATATATATTTTTCTCACTCAGTAGTTTTATACAGATACGGAAGAAAAGTTATTACTTTTCAAAACAGTTAAAACATATGTAGGTAGCGTCCCCTAAAAATAGGAGTCATATTGACATCAAAATCAAATTTTTCATGTCAAAAAACTTCCAAACACCAATTTTCATTCAAATATTGACGTTACTTCCAAAATTATTTGGAAAAAATCGATATAAAAATTAAACTTCTACACCCTGTATCTCCGAAACTAAGCATTTCAGAACATTCATTTATACAAACTTTTTTAATTATTATTATATACAGAATATGCTGCCGAAGTTTCCGGAATACAGTTCGGACCACCCTGTATAATAATGAAATAACACATTTTTGTTTGTGTGTCAGAGCATCACGATGAAAGGATTTTGTTGCTGTTTTCACTGTTTAAAGATAATATTATGGCGGTCGTGATTAAAGGGTGTAGTTTATTGGGGAAAATTCATCTTCTTCATTGCCTTGATGATTGCATCTTCTTCGGTGCCTTGACTTCGAAGAAATTTGGCTAACATCAATGATATTTATTGTTATTCACGGCTCTTCGAAACAACGTGGTGGTGTTAATTCCGTACCACTCTCGTAGCTTCTTGAGGGAGTACGTCCTTCCTCTACCAGCTGAGCGTTTCCGTTCTATTTTACCTTGCATGATGCTTTGCAGCAGTTGGCGTAATCATATCGTATCATCGTCTCCGACACTCTGACATTACTGGTTTTGTCCATCCACGACATCCTTAAGGTGCGTCCAGACCTAACGAGACGAGAGCGAGACGAGCGCGAGACATTCCAAATTTGTTAAGTTCGGACGGGTCTCGCAAGACAACCCACGGAGCCTCGTTGCTCTCCGTCCTCTGTCGGTTGTGCTATGTGTAGAGTATACAAGGTACTTCAAACCTTGTATACTCTACAGTAATTTTAAAATGTGCTTCTTGACCTTCCGTATAACTTTTCTATTTAACAGTTTGTTCTAAAAAACGTTAAAAACTATATTTTGTATGGTGTTTGTAAAAAACGTGTCTCGAAACAAATAAAGGGTTCAAGGGGAAAACAACCAAAAAGGAAAAAAAACCATGATGAATAAAATACGACGAACCAAATACCATGTTACAGATACAAAAATGTATTACTGTATGCGTTATTATTTGGCCATCGTTTGTTATATTCAATTACAATTTAATATGTGTGTAGGTTCCTCTCCGTATAATCCAACTCGCTTGTCTCGTGGCAGGTTTGCCTCAAAAAATGGGTAGAAAATGTTTCGCTCTAGTCTTGCTCTTGCTTCGCTCTTGTCTCGTCAGTCTAGACGCACCTTTGGAATTCTCCTGTATCAAAAACCCAATAGCTGGACATATATTACACTATATTTCAGATATGTTACTTACCGTTCTACAAGAACTTTTGTAAAATTTGGCAGACTGCGTTAAGTCTGGAAATCAAACTTTTCACGAGACTTAAAAAAACGACACCGCTCGACAACGCGTCGGCTTTTTATAGCATGATTCTTGCCTTGCTGCATGGCGGGAAAATAGTAAAGAATGTCTTATTGCCAAACAATACCTAATATGTTTGTTTCCAAAGAAGTTTTCACGATAGTTTATATTTACCCCTTGGATTACAAAATTACCCCACTTGAGCCTCAACACTAATATTCAAAATTTGAAGTTTGTGAGACTTCTTCCTTAGAATGTTGATGATCAGTGAGCCACTGTCGAAATTTAACAACTTTGACAACCGATAATTCATAAACTGTAAGGTATAATAATTATTAGATATACAGGGTGTCAAAAAAAATACTGCATCTAACCAGTGGCGGATAGACAGGGGTGCTTCGGGAGCTCAAGCCTCCCCCTTGGGTTCAAACAAGTAATACTATATTTTTAATTTATTTTGTCACAAACGACTCCGAAGTATGTATATACTTTGAGTGAAGATTTGAGTCTAGCCCCTCCCCCTCCTTTACCGAATCCTGGATCCGTCCCTGCATCTAACATCGGTGAGTGATTCTACAGATAAAAATAAAACAAAAAGTTCCTATGAACATATATTTCCTAAAATGCTTCCTGAAGAAATTACAGCCCTCGAGCGGGTAAATAAAAATAATATATTTTATTTATTTTTAAGAAAATTTGTAAAAATACATTTTAATTGTTTACCCACCGAAGGTATAAAGCCTTATTTATATCAATGTTAGGAAACATAACGCATGCCAGTCGTTTCTAAATAACAGTTTTAAAGTATTTGTCTCCCATAAAAAGTTACATTTTCGATTCGTATAATTAATGCCGGGCAATAAATAGGTTTTATACGGGATATATACGTCGAAATACGTATAAAATATATACAAGAAATGCCACGGCAACGATCGATTAACCGTACGCGGCAAACTAATCCCATAAAGATTGTGAGAATACAGTGCTCGCTAGCACATAAACTAACGAGATTGATCATTTATGCATGTCTCTTATTCTTGTGAGACTAATTATGGCAATTTCTATCTCCAGTGAAGGTAAATTTTCTTAATGTGGACATGTCTGATGAAACTTTTCTGAAAATATCGTTTTATACAGGGGTCCTAGAAATAAATGCAAATATTTTAACTGTGTATCTGTTGTAAAAATGCTGAAAATTTTATATTTTTCTTGACATTTTCCAGAAAATATTGAAAAACTCTTGACTGTCGCTTGTTCAGTTTCGGGAAATTTGTTTATACTGCTTGGAAAGAATGCAGTGTTGCCACCTCCTACGGTATCAATATTCTGTAAGTTATAAGTTGACATTTTTAAATGTCGATAAAAGATACTTACAATTAATTTTATTCATTGCAGATTACTATTAGGTATAGTGCAACTTTTATTATTTGAAATACCTTTTTTACAGTTAAGTGTCCTAAATAAGTAAAAAAATATTATAGTTGTATTTTTTTACATGGAACACCTTGTATATTGCTCTATTTTTAGATGTTACGATTGAAATAAACGTAAATTTGATTAAGGTTTATCATACTTAAACCTTACCGTTTTTGAAATACTTTCAATTTTGTGAAATTGCAACAAAAAATTTACGGCTTCATTTCTTCTAACTATACCTATGGAATATTGACATTTTGAGATTTTTTTAAAGCAACATGTACAAAATGTACAAGTGGTAAAATAATAATATTTCAAGCCCATTTGTTTACAAAAAGAAAACTATTTAAATCTTTGTAAAATAGTATACCTACCAATTAAATATGCCACCCTTATTTTCACCCAAAAATTAGTTAATTACATACTTGTAAAAAATGTCTAAAACATTACAAAACTTGTCAAAAAATGAAATACAATTTATAAGGTGTTACTTTTTACCTCGCTTTTTACCACACCCTCTAATTCAAATACAAAATTCAGTTTTTTAGTATTAATCAACGTAAACAGTCATATAATGCAGTTTGAATACTGGGATCATATTAATTGATCTGTAACAAAAAATATTTAAATAATTTTTTTAATTTTTAATGAGATAAGCGTACTGTATCGACAATATTGGTGGTACTCTTTGAAAATTTGTTACATCTTTAAAAATAATCTAAAATGACAATATTTCATAGGTATAATGATAAATGAGGTCCTAATTATAAGAAAATGCATTTTCTACGAAAACTTGAAGAGATAGGTAAAAAGTGGTATAATAAAGTTTGATACACAACTAAATTGTGCATCTGATTCTCGTAAAATATACAGGGTGTTCTATTTAGATTAAACAAGTTATTGCCGTTTAAAGCTATTTATTATTTAATATAAATTTTTAGACACTCTGTATAAGGTAGTATTTTGTTTATTATTGCAACACCATATCTGATCAATAAATAAACTTCAGTAAATATTTAGTATTAAAAACACTGATACCCTTGGAGAAATGAAGCCTTAAAATGTTTACTGCAATTTCATAAAACTGAAAATATTTCAAAAACGGGAAGGTTAAACCTTAATCAAAGTTACCTTTATTTCAATCGTAGAATCTAAAAATAGAATAATATACAGGGTGTTCCATTTAAAAAATAAAACTATAATATTTTTTTACTTATTTGGGACACTCTGTATCTTGTATTTTTTTTAATTGTAGCTCTAATAGTCCTTCAACGAACTCAAAACATACAATTTGTAAAAATCTAATCGTTTCGCTACAATACTCCGTGTCGTATGCGGTGAACAATTCTGTATTATGTTAACTGAAAATGAATAGAAATTCGAGATTTCAAATTCAACTTCTTATTGCAATGTCGGAAAATATATTCTGCGCTCTATCCCTAAAGAACCCTATTCTATTTCCTTTTACAAGACACTTTATATAAAGCAGACTAGCGTTTCTAGAAATTTGCGATGCAGCAACGCCAGCGACTTAAGCCGTGTGCGATCCGAACATATTTTGCATCTTTATTTCATCCGCAGCTAAAACATTCAGCATTCCTCGTATGATGAACGACTTCCACCAGTTTCTCGATATAAAAGATTCGCCTTGGGGCCTGCCTTGTTACTGTGTATGTGTTGCGCTTTTAGATAGAGAATGTTTGTTTGTCACTTTGCAGGAACGATAGAACTGGCATTACAGTTGAGGGTTGGAACCTTTGGTGTTACACAGCAAAATAAAAACACTAAATCACCACAATACACCAAAACACTTTTACTTTTACACTGGACGCGCGTTTCGCTAACCATGTTAGCATCATCAGCAGATGATTATAAACTAAAGTACAATCTACAAGTTGAGCGTTTATATACTCGCTCAGTGGGCACCGAGTGGGCGTGGCAAAATCTAGCCAACCGAGACAGAGCCAACTGAGCGTAACAGTTAGATTTCCGCCACTAGAGTAGTAGGAACAAAGAACTTGAAGGAATTGGACCGTTGACTCTGTTCATACTATCAGTAAAAAAAAAACAAACAGTTGCTGTTTTTGACACACATTCAGACACCATAGATAATTTTATTTCTAAGTTAAATAATCGTTTTCCTTCCATTAAATTTACGCATGAAATTGAGAACAACGACAGATTACCATTTCTAGATGTATTAGTTATTAGAAATACTAATAATTGCCTGGAATTTGATATCTATAGGAAAAATACGACCACACGCAGATATATTCCTAATGAATCACATCATAGTGTTGAACATAAAATGGCTAGTTTAAATTTCCTAGTTCATAGATAACTTAGTTTCCCACTTTCCAAAGAAAGATATGAAATAGAAAGAGATTACATTAGGAATGTAGCTGAGTGTAATGGATATTCTCCTTCACTAGTTGATAAATTAATTAGAAAACGTAGGTATAGGTTAATGATTTCTGAAAATTCGACTTTTCAAGTGGAGAAAGACACGTCTAAATATTTTTCGATGCCGTTTGATAGAGAGTTATCCCGTGGTCTAAAAGGAATTTTGAAGAATGTAAATTATAAACTTGTGTATAGTGCTAATAATAAATTACAACAATTATTAGGTAATCCAAAAGATAAAACACCTCCACTGGAAAGGTCGGGTATTTATGAAATTTCTTGTAAAGATTGTAATCAGAAATATGTTGGGCAAACTAGGAGATCAATATTAACTAGATTTAAAGAACATTTAGCTCAGATAAGATATGGTAGACCGGATAAATCTTGCGTTGCCGAACATATTGTTGATAATGAACATTGTATAGATCTTAATAATTTAAAATTAATTAAACAAGTCTCAAATTACAGGCAATTAGATGCATATGAAAGCATCATAATTAATAAATGTAAAGATAGTATGAACAGAGTCAACGGTCCAATTCCTTCAAGTTCTTTGTTCCTACTACTCTAGTGGCGGAAATCTAACTGTTACGCTCAGTAGGCTCTGACTTGGTTGGCTAGATTTTGCCACGCCCACTCGGTGCCCACTGAGCGAGTATATAAACGCTCAACTTGTAGATTGTACTTTAGTTTATAATCATCTGCTGATGATGCTAACATGGTTAGCGAAACGCGCGTCCAGTGTAAAAGTAAAAGTGTTTTGGTGTATTGTGGTGATAGAGTGTTTGTTTGTCAAGAACTGGCATCTTTACGATAATATCACAGATTAGGTATACTATATGTATACAGATAAAAATCTTATCCCTAAATCGTGGTACGAAAATTGTTTTTTATGACGATGTGCAAACGAGTAAAATTTCCTGTGCGCAAAAATAAACTGGCGTAAAATAACAATAAACAGCGTAATAGAGAGATATCGCTAAACCGAATATAGCGTGCATGGACGTTAATAAGGCGCCAGGTGTTATTTCCTTTACGTGAGGTGGTATTAACTCTCTTCATTTATAGTTATCGGATCGGAAAGAATTCTGTTCGCGTCGCGTCCGCTATTTAAACCTAACCTAACTTTGAATTTAAAACTTTGAAATTGTTTTGTTTACTAGGTATTTTAAAACTAAAGGGCTAAAGTGCTTATTTCCAGTACTTATTGTTCATGACGCTATTCGGTTTTCCGATATCTCTCTAATAACTGTGCCGGTCAGGCGCTGTGCACAATTTTAGAGAAAAGTGGGCGTGCTATTTGCGTAAACTAGTAACCTAACTAGTGCCCGATTCCGAAAATTGGAACCACGAAAAACAATAAAGAAAAAACAAAGTTTATAATTTGTATAATCTGTGATAATCTGTATGTGTCGTTCATACATTTTACATTAATTTTTCGGAAGCAGTATCTTATGATTGATGACTATACTACAATGGAAAAATACAGGGTGTTTCAAAAAACATGTGCCATCTCTCGTGGGGAGATTCCCCAAGGTTTATTTTTCATATCAACATTGGTCCGATTCTGCTTTGTTTCGTAGCTACAGGGTGGTAAAGTCTTAATAATCTTTCAATTTATTATAATTTTCTACCAAGTACTTTGCTACAAGTGCTACATATTTTAATGCTAAAAATGTGTCGATAAATTCATCAGGGACGTGCATATGAGTTATTACTGGAATATTTAAAAAAAAACATGTGCGCCACTTATATACAGGGTGTCCCAGGCTGAGCGTGCATTAGAAGTTTCTAGAGAAATACAATATCTAGATCGGAGATTTTTTGCACATCACAACCGGAAGTTGACAGCAACTTTCTTATTTTAAATGGGTGCCCCCATTTTTTATTCCATATTTAAATTCTCTGCAAAATTTTATGAATTTTGGCATCAAACACTCTATACCCAACATTAACCGTTTTTGAGAAACTGTAACGAGAGATGGCACATATTTTTTGAAATACCCTGTATATTAATTTTTTTAAATACCTATACAGGGTGTCCCAATATTCCGTGGACATAGAACTACTACGTATTTTTGGAATCAAAATAAGTTTATTGGGCACAAGTTACCTCTATACAAAATCGTTTGTCCGCTAGAGGGCATCAAACTTTAAAAAAATAAACACATTTTTTGCAGATATTTTAAGAATCGTTATTCCCTCGCTAAAACGCTAATATTAAAAATAATTGATTTAAAACTTAACACGCATGCACTATGCACTGCCTGGGCATTACTGTATAGTGGGTAAGAAAAGTTGTACAAATATATAAGTCCTTAATAGTTACTTGTATTCAGAGAAGATAATCTAAATAATCTGTGAGAAAAAGCTTTGAAGCGTATATTGCGACCTGGGAATAATGTATTTAAAAAACTGAGTACACTTATGCCTTGCCTTTACAATTGTGTATTCTATCCGAGATTCTATCATATAACAGTTAAACAATGGAACTGCGTTTAAAATTACTTATTATTGTCAAACACTTGTAGTATTAAAATATATCGTAAAATTAAATTAAAATAAAAGAGCAGAATATGAATATTCATATTCTAAATTTTATACCATTTCCATTATATTAAGTGTTATTTTTGTTATGATTATTAATGTCGGTAAGTAATAACTATTTTTTTTTATTATCTAGTTTCATCAAGATACTTAGTTTTAATTAAGTATACGGGGTGTCGCAGACTGAGCGTGCTTTAGAAATTTCCAGAGAACCACAATTTCTAGATAGGAGATTTTTTGCACATCTTTGTTTCACAACCAGATCTATCGATTAAAAATATTTTCAATATGGCGGCACTTCCGGAAATACTGGAAGTTGACAGCAACTTTCTTATTTTAAATGGATTCTTTGTAAAATTTTATGAATTTTGATATTAAACACTCTATAGGTACCTAATAAACATTAACAGTTTTAAAAAAAATATTTAAATGTTTTGGACGAAAAAAACCGCCTGTCAAAAAGAAAGAAAACAAAAAAATATACTGCCTGTTAAAAAGTAAGTATAGCCTCATCAGCGTCAAATTTAGTGATTACCACAGCCACTGTGACATAAAGAAGACATGTGGCTATCTATTTCAAAAAATTAATTGTTCAAATGTCATATAATATTGGTCGTAGCTGTCATGAAATTGCACGATTAAAAAATTAACATAAGTATGTCCCCGGATTCCAGATTGTCTTTACATGGGGAACCGAGAGAAAACCTTTTTTATTATCGACATTTTGAAAAAATGCATTCTTTGTAAAAATTTTTGCTTGTTCTAAAATGGTTTAATCCCGTTTATACTTTTCCAAATTTTTATACAGTTTTAGAGAAAATTAAAAAAATTATGAAAATATGGTTGAATTTTCATAAAATTCGAAAGGCGTCTATGGTAATATAAATTCGCTTTGATTCTTTGATAGATTGTTATCATAGACTAATGTCACGTACTAGAGATAGATTGGACACTGATATAAAACAAATAAGTCCATCATTTAGAGCCACCTGGTGATCCGGAAGAAACTAATGGAGAGTTTTAGCATAACATAATTTTAGCGTTGCGTTGTTTATTAACGCTAACTAAAACGGTAACGTTATTCAAGCGCAAAATTATTCCTTGTAAAATATAAAATAATAAATATAGACTTGTTTACTATATTTTATGTTTTATTTGATCATTAAAAGTGTAACACATTCAAAACTAAAAATCAAGCAAATTTTTTATGGAGAATGCATTTTTCTCAAAATGTCAATAATAAAAAAGTTTTTCCTCTTGTAAAGACAATCCGGGGACATAATGTAGGTCCTCGCATATATCATTTTGTTTTTGAAATGGAAACTACCTTTTTTATTTCACTAAAAAGGTTTTCCAATTCGTTATTTTTTGATCATACATGTTCCTATACCTAAAATAAATAATTTTTAAGTTAGGTATTTAAGATTTAGTTTTAAATCGTATATTTTTCTTGATTTTACCAGTAGACTATGACTTTAAACGTCATGCAAAACAACATATCTGGCTATGTCATATTCTGAAACTTATCAACTATTCGATAAAGCGAAAAAAAACATATTATATTTTATGTTTTATATGTATACTAGCGTGTACCCGCGACTTCGTTCGCGTCGAATTAATCATTGGTAATGGTGATGATAAAGCAAAGCAAGAATTTCCATTAACATACAAACTGGATAAAATTTTCTCACTTTTATGTCAGCATGAGAAAAAACAATATGGCGATATTATTATATAACTTGGTAATAATTGAGGGGTAGTTTCATCTCGTTGGAATTTGACTTTCGAAAAATCCGTTTGCCAAAAATAAGCTTTTTACGTCAAGCACAGTTTAAGCAGAATCGTGGTTAATCAAATGGAACAAGGCTGACACATTAGCATATTTGGAAAACATTTTTTTATGAATATATTGATACCACACACTTGGAATTTCGAGTCAAATTGTCGTTATGAACATGGCTGGGAAACTTAAATGGAAATGACAGTTCATTAAAAATAGTTTTTCCTCCAAGATGCAGAGGCGCAAAATATTAAAACTGTCAATATCAACAATGCAAATGTCAATATCTGACAATAATAAAATTTGATTTTTAACCGACACAAGACACTCAGAGACGCTTTTGTTGCGATTTTACGGTTTAATTTCGTTTTGGTTTGTCGAATTATTGTAAAAAAATTCCTTCCGATTTTTTGGCAGTATTCTGTTTTAGACAATGTTTTTTAAAAATGGTGGGACAATTTGTGTTTTGTATAGACTCTTAGTTATTTTTTATCATGGAGTTTAATTGTTGTACACCGGGTTTCCTAAGAATACAATGGTAAGTAAATTAAATATATCTACTTACAGTTATAGATTTTTTAAATTAGTACTGTATTAGTACTAATAAATGCTACTTGCTGAGCAATTATTTATTTTTTTACTGTGCATGTAAGGAATTAAGGACGCGCGTTGCGTTATATTAGCATGATCAGCAGATGATTAAATCTAATTTAATTTGTTTTTATTATTTCAGGTCTCAAACGGAAACAAACTGGGAATCTTGCCTACACCAAAATTATATAGCCGTTTCTAATTCACTTCAAAGGGAGGAAAATTATGTAAAACTGCCTGCTACTTGCTGAAGACCGCCAAAGATAAATTATAACTATAACAACTTAATATATACTATTACTAGTTTTTAATATTTTTTTAATTAATATCCGACATATAAGAACACTTTGTATGCTCTTAATTAAGTCGATTTATCGTTTATAATATGTTCGACCTAATTAAAAGCACACAAAGTGTTCTTACATGTATGACTAAATTTATTTTAAATTAACTCCCCCAAAATTAAAATTAATTAAAATTATTATTAATTAAAATTTATTTAAAATTAACTCCCAATTAATTCCCATAATAAAACAACCCCCCTTCCCCGCACCCCACTCTTCCCTTAGTATTTCTTTCTCCGACTACCAGAGGCGCCCTTGTATAATAAAATTGAAATGTATTATAAGTTGCCTATCTATTTAATATTATAAGTCTCTTATCTATGGTTATGAACCGCGTGTTACAATTACAATTAAACCATATGCGAAAATGTCAAAAGTTGATCTATGATATGTCATTCTATTCAGAGTGTCATTTTCTATCGAATAAAGTAGAAATATACCGAGGGTGCCATTTAAAAATTAAAAGTTATAGTAATTTCCGGTGAAACAGGAAGTGACCAAAAACAATTGAATGCGTCAATCAATCCTAATTTATGTCATATATAAATATAATAAAGACAGTACCGAGTTAAATAAATGTAGTTTTCATTTTATCCACTTCCTATCACCTTCCTTGCTTTAATGGAACAGATTTATGTTTTCTCTAATTTACATAATAAGACATCACTTAACCAGAAAAATAATTACAACAATCATAATTTTTTTTCTCTCCCTGTCGCCGATTCTATTATATCTGTAGAATAGAAATAATCTGTTTTGATTAATATTAGGGGTGCTAAATGTTTGACTAAAATTAATAATTTATTATTAATTTCAAAAATTACGTAATTTCGATTATAAAATTTCTTCTATAACATGTATTTTATTATTTTTATCTTTTTTGGACTCTAAGACGTTTTTTTCTAAACTTTTATTTAAAAAAAAACCCTAAATCTTAATAAAATATAAAAAAGTTTAAATACGATATATTTTTAATTTAATTATAGCTTTATTAAAATAAAAAAATTACCCGGCTATAATACGGAGAGTTCAGGTGTACTTGAGAAACGAAAGACAGTGTTGCGCAGAGAGCTGCCAACCGTACGAGGTTCCTCGTACAAATACGAGATTTTTGACTTGCTGTACGAGGACACGACTTTCCTCGTACAATTATGTACGAGATTTTGATAAAAGATGATTTGATATTTTAACGTGACTTTTTACTTCGGCTTGGGTAATATTTTATAGCATTAATGAGGATTTTCCAAAGGAGGGACATTGGGTACGTTGATGTTCTCAAAACTCCTCTAAACAAAGATTCTCTTCTTCATTTTCATAGTTCCACTTCAAAATCTTTGGTCTTTGGAAAGTAAAGTATTGTAACCAATGCAAAGATTAAGAACTGTATTCCGATTATTAATTATTAAATTATTACTCTTTGACCAGTGTGCGCATTATTCTTGGCGCATTATCTCTTACTGTACTTTTATTTTAGGCGAAAGTGATACATCGTACTGATACATCTGGTATGATATCAGGATATTATACATATGGCATAGTAAAATTAAAGTACCGGCAAAGAGTAGATAAGTCTACTCTTTAGTACCAGTCAGAGATAATGAGTACACTGGTCAAAGAGAAATAACTGAAATAGTCGAAAAAACACACGAAACGTATAAGTATATAAGTACAAGGAGATACTTCACATATACCCTCATACTTTAAATACATGTAAATTACACGTGTAATTTTATAAACTAAGTAATAAATTACTACCTATCTCGTGGTCAAATTATTTATTAACATGTCTTCTCATTTAACATTAATTAAAAGATTAATATATTTAGTGCAATTTTTTGTCTTTATGGTAGTTATTTTAAATATTTGTTAAATGTACGAGGTTTTTGTCCGTTTTATAGCGAAATACGAGGTTTTTAGCTGTCTATGTAAGAGGGAAAAAGTTCTACGGTTGGCAACCCTGGTGTTGCGTTTCTCGTCAGAGTCGTCAGGGAACGACCGTTACGATAGAGCCAACCTATCTATCGCTCGTGTCGCACTCGTTATAACCTAAAACAATAACACAACAATAACAAGACATTGTCTGACCGCATGTTCCAGCTAATTATGAATGAGATGCTCAGTCTATATTTTATTTGTTGTCTATACTTTAAATGTGTTCGAGGTTTGGCAAGAAACAAGTTAAAAGCCACATTAAAAATCTTTCTAGCAAAGAAAGCCTTTTATTCATTAGAAGAATTTTACAGATCCGATAAAGCTGTGTTTATAAGTCTGATATCTAATGTGTAATATTTGTTGTTTGTATATATTAATTCTATCGTTTTTTATTTCTTCTATGTATTTGCTTATTTTACTTAGTTAAGATTTTAGTTTAATTGTAGTATTATCTTAACTGTAATTATATTATTTTGGTGTAAAATATTCTTATTTGACAATGTTTCCATGCCTGTTTGGGCTATTTTATGTGTTTTTATTGTAAACATTGGAAATAAATAAAGAAATAAAAGAAATATTTTAAGTCTATGGTTTATACAGTTTCTAGGGACCAGTTAGGGCGCATTTTATAAACAAGACAGTTAGACCCAGGGGCACGAGTTTATAAACAATAGAAAATGTGATATAAAATGAAATTGACACAAAAGATTGATAGATTGATAATAACAATCAAAATAAAAAATTTAGACCAATTCAGGTTTTTACCACACAATAGCGTTCAGTTTAAATATAATTTAAATCTATTACTTTACTTAAATATTGCCGCTACCCCTCCCAGACTCTATCTCTAGATGCGCCAATGGATAGACCTAGTATAATATTGTAAATTATAAAATCCTAATACCCTGTATTTTCTGTTTTTTTTTCCAGTTTTTTATTTATTAATATAAGCTCTCAGAGATTATACAAATATCTCAGAGATTATATTCCTATACTACCAGCCGCATAAATTTATTGGCAAATAGAAAATAATAAATCTATGTAGCTAGATATTTTTCTTCCAGATTACACAACACCATTAGTCCCAGTACACAATAAAGATTATAAGAATTAACCCAGGAATTAACTAATTATAACCGATTATAGCCTCGACTTTAACTGTATATTCTAACTAGATATAGTTAGAGAATAAACTATGGAGTAACATTTAAATTTGTTATGCGCGGTATTAGGTACCTATGCAAATCAAAATTAAATTGATTACTATTGCAGACTTGTGAATAAATTAAATAACCATGTCCTTGAAAGAGAATATTCCTCGAATAATATCTAATATAGACGTTTAAAAGACCGTCTGTTAATAACTTCTATTATTCAACTGAAATTATTACTTTTTTACTTGGCAAATGACCTTTTGATTAAAGTATTCTCAAAATTTTTGAGTCAAAAATAATATACCTATATTGGTATACCCCTATAATATTTAATAAAGTAACATTAGACATTAGAACAGGAATTCAGTTTGAAACAACCTTTTAAAACAGTTAAAATAAAAATGTTTCTGTGTTATTAGAAGTATTTCTAAACATTAAAAAGGAAAAAATATTTATAATTATAAAAGTGAATTTATTCAATAGAAACGACATTTAAGCTGTGTACATATTTAACATATTGTCTACAGAAATTCACTGGATAAAATAAATACGATGGTAAAATTTAAATGGCCTTTAATAAATTAAAAAAATCTATTTAAATAAAATAAAACGAAATTAGATGTAGGCAGTATGTGAAAAAAAATAACACATATAATTTAAAACAATGAAATATATTGCTTTAAAATACTGCTGTTAATAAAAAAGAACATGCGGAAAAGTTTATTTACCTACCTTTTTGTCATCTAACTTTCACAAAGTACATTGACACAAGAATCACAAAATTCACTTTTATGACTAAAACAGTTATTGCACTTATTAAATTCACGATTTCTAAATGTTTTCGAAAATGTCCGTCCTGTTTAAAACGAATTCTTTAAAATAAAACAAGGGAATTAAAGACCGCGACCACCAAACAATACAAACACTACGCTTATTACTTCGGAGCCATTTTGAAACGGTTCAGGATTTTGACAGCGTGTTTTTTTTTACCATGTTATAGAAAACTGTAACGACTCTTACAGATTACTAGACGTAATACATTAAGTAACCGAAATACTGAAATCTAAAATATAAAATAATTTCACCATTGAATTTCACAGATTACTTGAATTTATATGTATTTAAATAAGTAGTCTTTTTGCATATCAAATATTTTTTGTTTGTATAATTTACGATAATCCACGTTTATATTTTGCTGTTTTTTTCATAATCCCTTTTATTTCAAAGTTTTAATTTTGCCCGTGGCTCGAAAAATATTCTTCGCTTTCCGCCATCTGTTGGCTTTTTGGTTTAAAATTTCGTCTTGTGAAAGTATGGTTATGTTATGCAATATTATGTCAGATTTGTTTATATTCATATTAAATATTTTTAATCTACAATAGTTTTATATTTTTATATTATTTAACAGTAGTATTACGGTTATTATGTGATATTGTTACGTGCTGAGTGATACGTGTCTGTCTTGAATATTTAATATATACATAATACCCCTATTTTATGAGACAAGAAGCTGAGGTACAAAAATATCAGAATAAATATTTTTTTTTCGAATTAAACTATTTCTAAAACATTCCAGGGTATACCCACTTCAGTGTCAATATGAGGTCAGTGATTTTGCTTTTGTGTATTTTAATAAAATTCGTCTACATGAAAGAGTGGATTGATCCGCATGACATGAACACCAATGCAAAAGAAAAATATATTAAACCACGCCAATCAGACTTAAAGAGATCATCCAGCTATACATCAGGGACATACCCTAGTCAAACTGATCCTGCAGTATATATTTCATCTTTGAGAAGGATCGTTAGTCTTACTCTTAATGCAGCTTCTTTTAACAAAAGAGATCCTAAATTGTACATAGGGAGTATTAATTTTAAAATTGATCCTGATGATCTTGATTTCCTAACTATGTTTTCTAAGGATGAAGTTACACTTGATAAATTAAGGAGACTTGATGCTATTTTAACTGAAAGTTTTCAAAGATCTTATTTTCAAGACACTTGGGATATATTTGAACAGTATCAGTTTAATAGTATCTATTCTGCCATAACAAATGTGAATATTTGGCTGTTCATTGGAGCTTTATATATGTTATATGTCATTTATCAACTTTGTAGAAATGGCTTTTCTGTTGGATATATTATAAAATATCTTATTGTGGTTCTACTTGTTTATGACTTTGTTTTGAGATACAATAGTCTTGTTGAGGTAAGTTTTGGAGTTATTTTTTATTTTTCAAAAAAATTTAAAATTTCAGCAAAACTTTGTTTTTTATCACAGAGTTTTTATCACTAGTGTAGGTACATTTTTTATATGAAAGTCGTTTATATTAATTTGTCATAACCCAAACGTGTTATAAAAAATGTCTATACCTACATATGTGGCGGATTCATCTTTCCAAAAAAATCCTTTATGGGTATTTTGTCACTGCACTGCAAGAAAAATCTATGTGGCGGATTCATCTCTCCAAAAAAATCCTTTATGGGTATTTCGCCACTGGAATTTTCACACTGGAAGAAGGTATTTCGCCACTGGGTATTTCGCCACTGGCCATTTTCACACTGGAAGAAAATCTACAAAATAAAATAGTTATTTTTTGTAAACACTTCTGCGTTAAACCTAAAAAATTAAACCTAAACGGACACTGCTTGTCAGAAGTTATGTTTACAGTAAAATAAAACACTAAATCACCACAATACACCAAAACACTTTTATTTTTACACTGGACGCGCGTTTCGCTAACCATGTTAACATCATCAGCAGATTATAAACTGATATCTAGTTTATAATCATCTGCTGATGATGCTAACATGGTTAGCGAAACGCGCGTCCAGTGTAAAAGTAAAAGTGTTTTGGTGTATTGTGGAGATTTAGTGTTTTATTAATAATGTAATCTGTAATAATAATTAATAAATGTAATCTATGTTTACAGTAACAAAAATTTGCATAACAAAGAAAAAATGCTTAACGTTTCGGAAAGTTTATCTCTTTCCGTCGTCGGAAGCAAAAAAAAATACAAAGAATAAAGAAAAAAACTATTTAAAATATTTAAATTCAACTATTCGATTTTTTAAATATTTTAAATAGTTTTTTTCTTTATTCTTTGTATTTTTTTTTGCTTCCGACGACGCGACGGAAAGAGATAAACTTTCCGAAACGTTAAGCATTTTTTTCTTTGTCAGGCAAATTTTTATTACTGTAAACATAACTTCTGACAAGCAGTGTCCGTTTAGGTTTAACGCAGAAGTGTTTACAAAAAATAACTATTTTATTTTGTAGATTTTTCTTGCAGTGCAGTGGCGAAATACCCATAAAGGATTTTTTTGGAGAGACAAACGTGTTCTTTATTGTTCAAAAACTAGTATAGAATTGGTATAACTGTAATTGGTAATTTATTTAAATGAATTTGGGTTACATCAAATTTCAACAAAAAACAGTAGTGCCAAATTCATAGATGTTATTTAGTTAAAAAACAAAAACAGAACTAAAAACTTAAAAAATATGAAGGGCCTAGGGGAAAAACTTATATTATTAGGGGATAAGCGCCAATTTCATAATTTTAGGATTTTACAATATTATAGTAGGTCTAACTGGTCCCTACAAAATCTATAAACTCTGTAGGGCAATAGGTTGTTAAATCCTATGATATACTCACCGACACAAAAAATGGGCACTTTAAAATTTTCATGTATGCTAAAGCTATATATATTGTGTTCTAGTGGACTGATTTTGATGAATTTTTAAGCAATTTGTACCTAAATTATTTGACTTTTTAGTACCTTTTTCTAAACTAAAAATAAAATTGCTATCTGTCAATTATACGAAAGAAACACAAAATGTTGATATTTTGGTGAAAGTTTGAAAACCTGTGGAGTATGTTAACAAAGCAAGAATTTTAAAAATCATTCTACCATCTAGGTGTATATTTTCTCGATAGTTTGCTTTTTGATTCATCTCAATAACTTTATTTTTTTAGAGATATTCAAATAAAAAAAATAAAGACACTAACATTTTTTTTGAATTATTTAGATTAAAGCCATACCTTTGCTTTTGGTCCTAGTCATCAAACCAATAAAATAGTGTTTATGATTTATTTAATGTCATTGTCTTTCAAAAATCATATTATTGTTTGTTGTGCGGTTACTCTAGCAAATATGGTTTTAAGTGGTGTTAAGTCCAAAAGTTGATCTCTACCATGATCAATTAAAGCAGCAATAGCCGATACTTCAAAACTTACTAGAGTAAACGTCAATAAACAATACGACTTTTCAGTGACAGCGAAATTACAAAAACAATAACCACTATTTTATAAGTGTGTTGATGGGGACCCAAAGTCAATGCTAAAATTGGTGTTAATCGTTCTCTAATTGGTCTTATTCAAAAGCGAATATCTTCAATAAAAAAAAAGCTATTGAGATGGATCAAAAAACAAACTATCGGGAAAAGACGTACCAAGATGATAAAATTATTTTTAAGTTCCTTGCTTTGTTAACATATTAAAAACTTAAAATTAGGGATATACCGGAATTCCGGCGGTACCACTAAATCTGGCCTTTCGGTCAAAACTTCACTCCGGCCAGATCGTCAAAATAATTTGACCGGATTTGAAATTAAATTTGAAAAATCCTTTATGGGTATTTCGCCACTGCACTGCAAGAAAATCTACAAAATAAAATAATTATTTTTTGTAAACACTTCTGCGTTAAACCTAAACGGACGCTGCTTGTCAGAAGTTATGTTTACAGTAATACAAATTTGCCTAACAAAGAAAAAAAATGCTCAACGTTTCGGAAAGTTATCTCTTTCCGTCGTCGGAAGCAAAAAAATACAAAGAATAAAGAAAAAAACTATTTAAAATATTTAAATTCATCTATTCGAGAACACTTTACTTTTTTATGGTGGGTTCATACAGCCAAATAAAATAAAATAAGAATAAAATAAAATAAGAAATAAGGAATTCTTATTTGTGTGCGTTCATACAGTCAAATAAAATAAAATAAGAAATATATATTTGCTCATGCGCAGTACGATGAGGCTGGATAAAAGTTAACTTTTACGATTGTTTATAGTAATTTTACCATTTATAGTATATTTATTTGTTCGTTGCCTACTATATTATATATTTTACTTATGTGAAATTATAAAATAAATTAAATCCAAACTGAAAATATTTGTAGGTTAGAATTAAGCGTCCGCAAAGCCGTTTAAAATAAAATAACACATAAAATAAAACAAGAAGTTAAAAGATAAAGACTTCTTATTTTATTTGTTATTTTATTTGGCTGTATGAACGCATGTACGGTATCCCATATAACCAACTTTCTTATTTTATTTTATTTTATTCTTATTTTATTTTATTTGGCTGTATGAACCCACCATAGATGGTCTACAACAAGTCTACAAGAAACCGTTGACGTTCTGTTAAAATGACATTTTTAACTTGATATTTAAACTTCAAAATTAACAATTACTACCTGATAACAATTACTTAATAAGGTAAAACCAAAAAGCCCCAAACTTTCTCTATGATTATTTTTAAATTTTACGTATGTTATGTTTATTTATCTTGTTGTATCTATTGTTCTTTAAAATCAAAGAGGCGATTGCCATACATTACTAACATCTACAGATGCATGAGCAATACATTTATTTTTATTAGATTGAATTAAAAAAGCCTCTTTTATTTTTCTTTTAGAGGCTATCGCTTCTTTCATTATAATTTTGGCGTTATTAAAATTTATTCTGTGCCCTGTGTCCCAAGAATGCTGACAAATCTTAGATTTGTGAAAATCTCCCTTTCTTAAATAATCTTTATTTTCTTTAATTCTAACATTTAAGGGTCTAGATGTTTCACCAATGTAAAATTTATCGCATTCACAGGGTATTTCATTTTTTTTATTTAATGCATGCGTTCTCAATAGGCAGTGTTGCCATTTTGTTCCCCTATAAGTAACTGTCGAGTTAACAACCTGTATATTGTGTATTGTTATCATTATGTCTATGATTTAGGGTTTGTATTTCGTTTAATGTTTTGTCAATAAAATATAGTGGATAGTAGTTTTTTATTAATGTATTTTTTATGTGGTTTATATCTCTATTTAGTCAAATGTCGTCCGTACATATTATTTTTGCCCTATCATATAAACTTTTTATAACACCTTTTTTTACACTTATACTGTAATTAGATGTGAAATTTAAGTATCTATCTGCGTTTGTGGATTTTCTGTAAACATCCCGATCCGGTACATCCCTACTTAAATACATCAAAATTTTAAGGTGCACGTTTTTCGTACCGGTGAGTGTATATGCTTAGTAGACATATAGAATACACGGAAAGAACCTGATAACGACCTTCTTGATATTCTTGGCCTGGTAGTTTAATATTACATTATTTAAAAAGTCTTTGTTGATTTCAGGAGGCTGAAGAACATAATGCAAAATTATCTTATTCCTCTCAGTGCGATAGTACTAAAATGTCATGGAAAGAATACACAGCATTTTTATTTAGTAATATAATAAAATTATGTTTAGCTTAATATAGATACGTAACTGTTCCATTTCTAGGTAGTAGAAATTGCGAAAGGAAGACCGTAACTCCTTTAGATGCTTTCCTTCATCAAACAAAAAACTTGATCATAGTTCCACTAACTGCCCTTGGAACAGGATTTGGAGCATTTGGAAAAGAAATGTTTGGTGAGTTACTTATTTTGCAAATTGTTGAAGTGAAACTTCTTTACGCGTGTTGGTTTACTGGGTACCTTAGCGAGAGGAAAAGTGATAGAAGCAGTGTTGCCACAGCTACCCCATCCAGGGTAGATCTACCCCTTTGTAAAACAATTTAACCCCGGTATCTCGTGATAATCTACCCTGATGAAAAATAAGCTTGTGGCAACACTGGGAACGATCTGTGCCATACGCGGCTAAGAAAATCACTATAATAAACTTGACACTGTACCAACCTTTTTCATCGATAGGTATGTAGCGTCTGAATAACGGTCTATGTAAAGCATCTAGTTCATTTGCCAGCTGATAATTAGAATTTAGAGTTAGTATCTCGCATTTTCATTGGAAGACACTGTCATATTTATTTCAAACCAATAATCAACGAGAATATTCGTATAATTTAAAAAAATTACTGTAAATCACTATAAATTTAATGAATTATTTGTAATTGAGCTGTAATTTCTGTATTATTAATCCGGTAAATGATGGAGATAAACAATTGTGATTGATTAGAATTTTATTTTACGATGAAACTTTTGTTAACAACATTCTGAGAATTCGAATAATGAATTGAATAATGACAAGACGAGTGACATCTGTCTAAAAAAGGCAGCGATTTAGAGCGACAATTTGATTATGTAAAATTTAGAGTGACAATTTTGATTATGCCAAAGAAATACTATATTCTTTGAGTTTACTAAAATTAATTTGAAAGTAAATACCCAACATGAATAATGAGCAAAACATTAAAAAAAAGATTTCAAGTTAACGTCTCCTTTTTGCTACCAGGGCTAATCTGGACGGTTTACTTTGGAACTTCGGAATCCGAACCGCGGTCCTCGGCCATATCGTGGTCAATGGCCTACCGACTTGGCAAGTGTCTAAATTGACTCTTAAGGATGATTCACGGTACACCTTGACGGGCCGGAGCCGTGCGACGGTGAAGGCACGGCCAAACATTGTCAAATGTTATTTATACTTATACATTCATGCTAAGCCGAGCACGGTCCGAGCTTCGCCGGAACGCGTCCGTGCCCCGTCCAAGAAATGTTGGTGTACATTTTTCCTCGGATCCGCTACATTCCGGCCCCGTTACGGCAAACATAAATGAGCCGCTGCGACTAAATACTTCGTTCGTCTACGGGCCTATAGCGACTGTTTTCTAGCAACTTTAGCGCGTACCACATTATTAACTAAAAAATGTACCACTTTGGTACAATTTTTAAAGCACAACAAAATACATCTGCAAATGACTTTAACCGGTTTGGTCGTTGTGAATTTCTTCATAAATTTCAACATAAAAAACTTCATGGAGAAAGACACAAATCGAGACGAAAAACATGAAATAGAAATTCAGAAAACCCAATTATAAGTATGTATAGGTTGAAGAAATGTAAGTAATTCTAATACTACACACGATACTTGGAAAACTTAAATTTTATTAAAAAAAAACGCAAATATAGAAGCATGTTAGAAACAGCAAATTTTTAAGTTTTTTCTTCGGGTTATTTAATATAGGCAACCCTATAGACATTACAACGTTTATAATACGTCGTTAATTAATGCGGATTGTCTCTGAATGGTATCGGTAAGCGCGTTTAATGCAATATCAACGACGATAATTATTAAATATCTATTCATTTTCGGTGCGCGTGGGAAATAATCATTGTACCGAATCATCCTGGATTTGAAAATGTAGTACCACTGTACCAAATAGAATTAAAAGTATCAAATTTGGTACAAATGTATCACTGCGGCTACACTGTTTTCTAGAATATAATCGGCACGGACATGATCCCCGTTGTCCACTCGGTGTTGCATATATTGAAGGCCCGGACGTGGCTCGGTGTCGACTTTACGGAACGTGCCCGGCTCGGGTACGGTCCGGTGTACCGTGAATCATCCTTTACTCACGAGATATCCGATCTCATCCGGCCTTGAACCGGCGTGAATGAGCAGTGTGTGTCAATAGATTTTACAATTTTGCCTTTTTTGGACAACAGCACGATACAGAGTTTCGAACCGGTCACCCGTCCATCCACTAGTATCGCCTTACGTCGCTTAACTTCGGTGTTCTAATGGGAACCGGTGTTTCAACGTAGCTGGGCCGTTGCCCCAAAACATTTAAACAAAAACAGACTACAGACCACACAAAATAAATTGTTGGTTAGTAGCAGTTAGTAGTAATCAGATATATACAGGGTGTCCCACTTAAGATGGATACAAGCCAATATCTTGATTGTTTGTTGAGCGATCTTTTTCATTTTTGGCAGGAGGCTGTATGGCTACAAGACGTACATTTTGCTCAGGGTAAGAAATGCGATACCTCATAGACGTACGTTTTAATGGGGTTTGATATTTTTCGAGTCAAGAGTAAACTACCCTTAAGACAGTATTTATTTCAAATCTGATAAATTGTATTGAATCCTCCTTACCTAACATACTTAAGTTCTAATTTTGATAAATATTGATACAGGGTGCGTCATTAAAATAAGACATTTTTATTTTTATTATTATTTTTTTAAGTACTTACTACGCCATTGGAGAAACAACAGGTTTATTATCAATAACCAATGATCAATTAATAATCGATTTAAGTTTTCAGATATCTTCCATAATAATTAAGATACAATACAAAAAAACTAAATATTTTCAGTTTATTTTGTTTACTTTAAAAAATTGTTTTTTAAGTTTATGAATAAAATGAGTTACAAAATAATTTAAAAACCCAGTTTTCAATGGAATCTGAAATATGATTTTTATTCGTTTTATTGAGGAATATTTAAAAAAATCCAAATAGTTAAAACAATCACTATTAACTTTGAAAAATATGCTCTAAACAAAGATTTATAAAACTATAACGAACTAAAAGTCAACATCTTCGATCAAACCACCATAAAAAAAAACGATTATTAATTGATAATTATTATTGATAATAAACCAGTTGTTTATCCAGTGGCGTCGTAAGTACTTAAAAAGATAATAATAAAAATGTCTTATTTTAATGACACACCCTGTATCAATATTTATCAAAATTAGAACTTAAGTATCTTAGGTAAGGAGGATTCAATATAATTTATCAGATTTGAAATAATTACTGTCCTAAGGGTAGTTTATTCTTGAATGGAAAAATATCGAACCCCATTAAAACGTACGTCTATGAGGTATCGCAATTCTTACCCTGTGCAAAATGTACGTCTTATAGTCATACAACCTCCTGCCAAAAATGAAAAAGATCGCTCAACAAACAACCAACATATTGGCTTGTATCCATCTTAAGTAGGGACACCCTGTAGATGTAGAGAATTATCGTTTTTTAATAAAAATTAAAAAAAAAAGCTATAAAATGATAAAGCTAGAATAGTGTACGGTTTTATATTAACTCTAATTTTTTGGAAGTTTATAAAAAGCATTTATAACAAAATATATATCCTTCAAATCATTCAATTTAATAGCTGGTAGTAAGAAATTTCACTTCAAATATGCGCACATGGTGCACACACAATTTGTTTTTTTTATTGTTCATATCGTCATCATTTTTATTTTTATTTTCAGTGAAACTTCCGTGGGGTCTAAATCTTATATTATGGCCTTTGATGCTGGTATTTGTAATAATAATATTCATATTTCTAATGGCATTTTGTACAGGCTCATATATAGAATTTAATATATTCCATCTCTTAAAATTGAAGTTTGGAAGTACGAACTCTTCTAGACATGAAAACACCCTAACGGGACCTACTGTTGAAAGGTTAATATCTGGTTTATCACATAGACCTCTCATTCAACAAGTTTCTACTGCAGAAGATTCCAATGAACCAAAAAGAAGAAAGGCTGAGAAAAAAGTAGGATCTATTAATGAGCCAAGTACATCAAGTCGAAAGAATAAGTGCCTTAATCAGAATAAGAATAAGACTAAAGTAGAATTATCTGACGTAAGAATAAGAGAAGAAATTACTGTATCTACTGAAACCTCTGATGTGCAAGTTGAAACGAGCAAAAAAAATGACCAAACACAGAAAAGAAAGAATAAAATAGAAATTGAAACAATAGATGATAATGAAGTTTTAAAAAAGAATAATTAGACTGATAATAGTTTTTCTTTAATGAGAGAAAATACTTGGTTATCTAGCCAAACTCTTCGATTATTTTTTAATAATTTTTGCAAATATTGTCAGCATTATTTTTATACAAATTTAAGGCTTTTTATACTTTTTTATGTTCATGTTATGTTTAAGTTCAATTAAGTTTTAACGTAGTAAAAAATAAATAGAGTTTTAAAGGATATTGCGAGAAGTTCGTATTCACTGCTAGAATAACAGTTTATAAAAAATCCAGTTATTTGCAACCAACTATTTGCATCTGATATTGCGTGTTGAATCGCTATGGTGCCACGAAAAATACATAGGATGGTTTATAGTCTGGTCTTACCTTGAACTTAACCTAAAATATCTGGCACGATTACTGATATATTTTGTTTGATTTCATTCCACAATGTTTAATAGGGAAAAGACTGGATTTTTTAATCGTGGAAACACTCCAGATGTCTTGAGGTGAGGTTGTGGATTTTTTTCCTTTTGCTTTTTTTGTCCTACTACTTTATTGGGAACATACAGGCTGGTCGAAATTGGTCTGTTTTAACAGAGAAACCCTATTTCCTGACTAGATAGAGCAAAACCGCCTGTTGATATTTGCACTGCCAACTGAGATATGGGGTCTTTTTGAATTTTTTACCATTTCGAAAATTGCCTATAACTTTTTTATTTCGCGGAATAATAAAATTCTGAATAAACGTTCTTAAGGCACTTTTTTAAGAACAATCCAGTGGCGTAGTCATTTTTTTCTATGCTTGCTCTTTTTGTTAGAAATAATAAAAAATGTAATTTTTTAAATGGAAATCATAGTTGGCTATGAACTTAAAAAAATGCTGGCATTTAATTCTTTCCAACGATATAAACTTATGGGTATTTATTTCCAAGATTGAGAGAAATATTAGGTTTTTTATCTTTATATCGAAGCGGGCCTTGATTTTCTGTTGACCTATTTGCATAATTATTTTTTTACAATTTTATATTGTAAATTATTATTTATATGCATAATTAAGACTTTTATAAAGGTAAATTCACATTCTATATTAGTATTAGTAATTACAACTGAAATCAATACAATAAACAAAGAACAAAACTAAGAAACGTATTTTTTGAGTGACGAATATAGTTTTCTAAAAAAAATCATTAAAGATGTTCAAACTGAGCACCTGCTTGTTAAATACATAATAAACATCTTTTACGCACAGAGTTACAGCGATTTATTAGGCCAACTGGTGTAATAAGTCCAAAAGCTTGCTTAGTAGCTTGCTTGGCTTCTGTAATTCTTCTGTCGTCCCAATGGTTTTTTCCTCCATAAAAAAGTCTAAAGAAGTTAAATCATAGGACCTTTTTTTTTCTTTTTTTAAAGAGGTTTAGGAATCTGTTAACAGACATCCAGGCTTTGGCCCATAAGGCGGTCTAAATCATAAGACCTAGCAGGGTAAGATATGGGGCCCCTTGTTCCAACCCAATTCTCTCTAAATTCTCCATTTAATAGTTCAGTTGTAACCATGGCGTTTTAATTGTAATTGGTAATACTAATATAGAATGTTGATTTACCTTTTCAAGTCTTTAATTATGCAGATAAATAATACTATAGAATATTAAATTGTGATAAAAAATAATTAGGCAACTAGGTCAACACAAAATCAAGACCCTCTTCGTTATAAAGATAAAAAACCTAATATTTCTCTCATTGTTAGAAATAGATACCCATAACTTTATATCGTTGGAAAGGGTTAAACGCCGGCATTTTTTTAAGTTCATAGCCAACTAGGATTTTCATTTAAAATATTATATTTTTTATTATTCCGGACAAAAAGAACAACTCTAGAGAAAAACTGACTACGCCACTGGATTGTGCATAAAAAAGTGGCTTAAAAACGTTTTGGGCAATTTTCCAAATGGTAAAAAATTCAAAAAGACCCCGTATCTCAGTTGGCAGTGAAAATATCAACAGGCGGTTTACGCCATTAAACGTGTCTCAGAAATCGAGCCCATGACATCTATGTCGGTTTTGCTCTATCTTGTCAGGAAATATGTTTTCTCTGTTAAAACAGACCAATTTCGACCACCCTATACAGGAGGAAACCGGTAGAAATTGGTGGATTAACATATTTTAGAGTAAAATAATTTTAAGTCATACGTTTATTTAACATTAAGTAGGAAGAAATACTTACACATTTTCGTATAATTTTTACATATTGAACTAAAGAACATTTTCAGTGTTAGTGATATTTTTTATATATAATATCAAGTAGACAAGCCACAATCAAAATTTTAGGATTATAATATTGTATTATTTTTCCATCTAATTATGAGTTATTTGCAAGCTTTAATTGAAGCACTTTTAAAGTTTGCCAACAACGTATCAATTTGAATGTCTGGAGCGCATGTCTCTTTTACAGTTTTTGTCAAGCAATCAGCAAAATCCGATGTACTCCTAAAAAGTAAATTTTATCGATAGAAATAATATACAGTGTTCGGCAATAGTGCGTCGGGCATTTGTAGCTCCTAGAATAAAAAGGATATGACTATAGTTCGATAATTTAAGACATATCAATAAATAAATAAAAAATATATATTTTTCAGCCTTTCTTAAAATAAATATTAAAAATTCGAGAACTGTTCTGAAATCAAAACTATCTTATGTATTTACTTTAGTCTGTACTTACTTTGCTATAAATATGGTAGTTGTAAATCATATAGGATGTTCAAAATTCTACGCCAAACTTTCTAAAATATTGTTAAAGTCAAGGTGTATTACTGGTTGCATAACTGCATTACTGCTACATGCAACCAGAAAGTAAAAGAAAATTACAGAATTCTTTAGAAAATTCCAGAAACCATCGCCAGGGGGTATATAAGGCCCGCGCTTTGACAGTTGGAGCAGTCTGAAGCATATACGTATTATTTACAAATATACTCAGCCTAATCTCCAAAAAGTGAAGCCCAAACAGTGAAAGAACAATATGGAATTCTGCATAAGTCTATTTCACCCGGATATTCATTTAACTGCGCATGCCTCACCTGAAGAAGTTTTTATTGGTCGATGTTTTTAAAGGGAAGTGTTCACCTAACCTTCAATTTTATTTATATTTTTATTATTTTTCCAAACCAAACCAAACCAAACACATTATCATGGAGTTGGAAAAATATCAAAAAATAGTTGGAAACAATAAACTAAACAAAATCACTCTTTTACGCGCACAAATAAAAAGTAATCCAAACAGAACTAAAACAACAATCAATCGGAGTTTGGCGCAATCGCAGTTCAATCCGTATCCGGGTGAAATAGACTTATGCAGTTTTAATATGGAGCTGGGTTATGTTGTCTTTTTCTTACGGCACAGAAATTGCACACGGGGTTAAATAGGGAACCCTGAGTATATTTGTAAATAATACGTATATGGTCTGAAGATAGTCTGAAGTCTGAAGTTTGATAATACCGCGAAATACCGTTAGAGTAATAGTAGTTGCATAAATTGTGTTGTAAATAGTATAAGTTGTGTGTACAGAGTGAGACAAATAAATTCGTTAAGTATTTTATCGTGAGTTTAAATAGTGGACCCACGGAATCCGTAACAATTGGTGTCGGAAGTGCGATTTAAGTGGATTTTGAAGATTTTACACCGGATTGGAGAATTTTATGGTTGGAACGAGAGAACAAGCGAAGAAAATGGAGGAAGTAAGCAAATTATTGGGCGATTTTATGGAGAATATGAGAAGAGGGAAAGCAGAAGAAAAAGAAGAGAAAATTACGCCGTCAAGAAGAACAGGACCGGCTTGACAAAATTTTTGAAGATTTGAAAATTCAACGACAACTAGAAAAACAAGAAGAACAAGAAAGACTACGTAAAGATAAGGAAGAGGAAAAATTACAACGACAACAAGAAAAACAAGAAGAACAGGACCGGCTTGAGAAAAATTTAGGCAATTTAGAAATCCGTCAGAAGAATGAATGGATGGAAATTTTAGAAGATATAGAGACGCACCGCCAGAAAGAAAGACAAGAAGATCAAAACCGTCTTAAGAAGAACTTTGAAGAACTAGAAAGAAGGCAAGAAATCCACCTTCAAGAAGCCGTAGAAGATCTGGAGGAACGCCTTCAGCAGAAAATGGAAAAATTAGAGATGGACCTAACCAAGACCAAGGTACAAGTAAGGACACCTGGCGTTCCTGGAACTGCGAACCTTAAGGCCCCGACCTACGATGGACAAACGACCTGGACGATGTACCACCGCCAGTTTGAAGGACAACGGATGGACCGACCAGGAGAAAGCAGCGGCACTTGTCATCGCGCTGCGTGGCCCTGCTCTGGAACTGCTGCAAACTATTCCTGCAGCCCAACAGCAGGAATACCAAACTTTGGTAGCTGCACTGGACAGAAGATATGGCGATCAACATCGACGTCAACTTTACCAGGCCCAGATCAAGACACGCCTGCAGAGGTCCGGAGAGAGTCTGCAGGAATTCGAAGCAGACTTACATCGGCTGGTACACCTGGCATATCCAGAAGCACCGGAAGGATTTAGGGAGGAACTCGCTGCTCAGTGCTTTATCAGCGGACTGAGGGACAACGAATTACAGAGGGCGCTGCAAATATCGCGATTTTCTACCAGCAGCGAAGTACTTGTCAGGGCGCTGGAAATAGAAGCTGCATTTAGCGCCATTCCTAAACTGAAGATAGGCTCGGTAACGGTTGAGGAACAGCCAAAGAGTTCTCACATACGTTTGGAGGAGATGTTTAATAAACTATGTGAGTTACTAGTGAACAAGAGAGTCAACAACACCCAGACAGAGAACTAGAGAAGATCCCAGGATATTAGGTGCTATATATGTGGAAGGAATGGCCATATCCAACGGGATTGTCGCATCCAAATGCCATTCCGTTCATCATTAAGAGAACATCGGCATATCGGAAGATCCCAGGACATAAGTTGCTATAGATGTGGCAGGAATAGCCACATCAAACGGGATTGCCGCGTTGAAATGCGATTCCGTTTACCCTTCAGAGAACATAGGCACCAGGAAATTAATACCAACGGGCGAGTATTGGCTGAAGAAAACAGAGACCCTAGGATGTTTTTCATTAGGAGTCTAGGAAAAACCGCTGTCAGTTTGGTGATCAACGGGAAGGTCAATGGTAGAAGAATTCGAATGACTGTGGACACAGGCGCTATGGTATCGTTGGTGAGGACTAACTCAGTGCAAGGATTGAAGATGATGCCTCTTAGAACAAGAGTGTATTTACGTACAGTTACGGGGGAAATTGCCGTTGTACGGGGAGAGGCTTTCATGGAACTGGAGTTAGGGAATTTGAAGTTTCGGCATAGCGTTTTAGTGGCAGACATTGAAGATGATTTTATCATGGGTATGGATGTGATCAGTCAACATGGTTTTTCGTTCGATCACCATAGAAACATCCTGAAAATCGGAAATGAGGAATTTTCTGTATCTAAAGAGAAGAGACCAGGAAATATGGAAGCAAGATCAGCGGAAATTGTGATGATACCTGGTGATGCCAAGAAGACTGTGTTCGGGAAAATGGAGAAAACCCCTGAGTGCCGTGTAGGACGGGTACAAATTATCGACAACGAGCCAGATCGACGACGAGCTACCTTGGGCAAGAAAATGAAACATCGCGAAAACACTATCAGAGTAAGGAATTTTAAACTAAGAACTGACGAACAATGGACGACGTTACAATTGAGGAAAGATCAAATGGAAGATCCAGACATCGGAGCAATACTACGGCTCAAGGAAGGTAACGGCGAGAGACCACCGTGCCAGTATATTGCGGACAGAGGGCTGGTTTCCAAAGCTCTCTGGGCTCAGTAGAATTCACTGGTGATTGAGAATGGATTGTTAAAGCGCACGTGGGAAAGTGCGGATGGCAGGACAGTAACAACTCAGTTACTGGTACCAAGAAAAAAAGTTACCCAGGTATTGGAAGAAATTGACGGTGGTAAAACTGGAGCCCATCTTGGGGTAAACAAGACCCTGAGCAAGCTGAGAGACCGTTTTTACTGGGTGGGTTATTGTGAAGATGTTAAGAAATGGTGTCAACGTTGTAAGATTTGCGCTGCTAGACAAGGACCAAGTACTCGATCTGGAGGAAAAATGGAACAAGATAACGTTGGACTGTCGTTCGAAAGAATCGTTAGGAAGGAAAGATTACTGGACGTTCATAAGGCCGTTAGAAGTAAGATTGAGCCAGCCAGTGACCGGATAAAAGCTTGTTACGACCTCAGAGCTAATTCTACGGGATTTCAACAGGACGATAGGGTTGTTTCATAGGTTGTTTCATGTTTCAAAATATTGTTCTGCAAAAAATTGCTGTCATAAATGTGGCGAGGAACACGAGATGAAAAACTGTAATAGTGACATTTTTAATTGCCCAAATTGCACAAAGATGCAACTAGCTGAGAGAAGTCATTCAGCAAGAGATATAGATTGCCCTGTTTATCAAAGGAAATTATTAAGATATAGAAATACTATTAATTACGAACCTTTAAACTAAAATCAGAGTCAAAACCAACATCAGTTATGCATGTCAGCATCGCGAAATACAACTTTTATAGGACAACACTAACACCTAGCAAACAAAATAACTTCGCAACTTCAATAAGAGAATATAAAACCAATGAAAATGAAACCGAAAAAAAATTAGCTTTATTCATCAAAATGTCCGATCCATTGGAAATTCTGTTGATCTAATTGAAGATTTTGAACATCAAAGTTGTAAATTCTTATGTATTAGTGAACATTGGAAAACTGATGACCAGCTATCAGATTTTACGATTTGTGATTTTAACTTAGCTGCTAAATATTGTCGTGAAGAAGGAGAACATGGTGGAGTGGCGGTATATGTGCATAAGGAGATAAACTGTAAACCTAGAAAAAAATTTACTAATCTATCGGTGAGTAAAGTTTTTGAATGTGCAGTGGCAGAGTGCTCAATTGGGAAAAAACAGATTATTGTTGCTGGCGTATATCATCCGCCTAATGCTAGTCTTAAAGTATTTTTCGAGAAAATGGACAAACTTTTATCATCGGTATTTATCGAAAATAAAATAGTGTTAATTGAGGTGACTTTAATATAGAAATGAAAGATGATAATGTCAATAAGTTCGACATGATCGCGTTACTAAGTTCTTTTAGGTTTGTTCATACTATCTCGGACTATACTAGAGTCACCTCTCAGACCAAAAGTTGTATCGATAACATTTTTGTAAATTTTAAAAATGATTTTGCAGTAGTTTTATACAGTAACATTTCAGATCACTCAGCTCTTCAGATCACTCAATTTCTTTTTCATTAAAAAATAAAACAAAGCCAATTCTTCTTCACACAGAAGATTTTTTAATGAAACTAATATACATATCTTTTTACAAAGCATTCATTATTACATGCATTACAAGTGAAACATGGGAAAATGTACTGTGTATTAGTAGGCCTAATGTAAATGAACAGTGGACGGTCTTTTCTTAATTCTTTTTTACACTTGTTCTATGAAGCATTCCCACTTAAATTAGTCAACAAAAAATATAAATCCAAACTGAATATACAAAAAGATAAAAACTTGACAGAATGTAAAGATAGATTGGACACATTGTTAGTTCTTAGTAAGAAAGATATTAAATATAGAGACCTATACAACTCCACAAAGAGAGAATATAATAATTTGTTAATCAAGGCTAAATCACAAGTATAAGAGAGTAGAATAAGGAACTCCGATAATAAAAGCAAATCCATGTGGTCTATATGCAATGAAATATCTAATAAAAAGGATAGTCCTGAATGCTTGATAGCTGGAAATCCAATCACTATAGCCGAAGAATATAATAATTATTTGATAGGTATAATACCAGATCTCTTACAGAACCTACCACAATCTGAATTTAATTTTGACATCCAAGCAAATGACAGGTCAATATACTTAATTACGATTTATCGAAAAAGACTCTAAAATAGTTGGTTGTGTAGCGTGCGGTAGATCTCGGCAAAAATTGAGTGAAATAATGGAACAACTTTTCGCTAGTAAGTGACTATATAATATACATACGTGTAGTAAACCGATCGTTTATGAAATTCACTTAAATTAACTAAATTATATATTTTTCTTGCATTTCAGCTTTTATTTATTACTTGTCAAAGATTAGATGTCAAAGAATTTAGATACGTCAATTTGACTTACCTGCTTCAGTAGCGTATCGAATGTTTGTGTTAATAAATACTTATTATAACTTATCTATTTTTATTAGAATTATATATTTTGATAACAATTTTAATAACTACCAACATTTATTCACAACGTAAAATAAAACAACAAATTATTGAGTCTACCCCACGTCTACCCTACATCATAGTTTTACATTTTTTAAATAAAATTAGAACGACACTGATAAACCGGAATTTAAGTCGGCCATATTTGAGGCCCATCGCGGTGTACCTAAGATTTTTGATATGCTCCTTCCTTAGTCTTCTTATTCAAAGATCCCAATCCACTCAAACTTTTTTGAGCCACCCTGTAGAAATTAAAACTCTTTCCTGAAATACAACCTAGTACATACCTACTTTAGGTTTGCACTTAACAAAATTCCCAAGTTTTTTATTCTAGGAACTACAGATTGTCGACGCACTATTGCCGGACTCTGTATATTATATTTTTTAAAAAATATATTGTTTAATGGATATCCGGGCACGAAGGTAACAAGGGCAACGTCATTTATAAGTTCAGACCATAATTTTATTAACTAAAGAATATCGACTCCAAACTGCACTCTGTGAAGCCACTGAAATGGGTATATAAATCTTCTGAAGGAAATTGCTTATGTCGCTCAGTTAGGCGTGCTCAGGCGTAGTGCGCAAGCGTGGATTTTGAATTATCGATCGGATAACTAGACCAATAAGAGACTAGACACTAGCATTAGCCATGCATCAGCCAGCGGTTCATTCGTACGGCTTCGTACAGCTTCGTTTGTATCGGTACAGCTATATTGAATTATCTACTAATTTGATGAATACTTACTGACATATTTCATTCTTCGTTGGTACCTTAAAGGTCGCAAAATCACTTAAAATAAATCCTTGCATACTCTTACAATGGGCTAATTTCTTCTCGGCATGTTCGTATTTTAGCCTCTGAAGGCAATAAATTATACCATTGTCTGGTGATACTAGAAAATAATTTTAAATAAGGAATAATAAATATTTACAACACATAAATGTCTAGAAACCGTTTACATTACATATTTCTATTGAAACACATCATAGACATGCATCGCTAATTTTTTACTTTACAACTGTGTAATAATACAGGGTGGCGTACCTCATTCGCCTCCGTAGATTATACGAAAACGAAAAGATGTAGAAACAAAATATTTTATGGGTATATGTGGGAAGGCAATGTGCATAATTTAAAATCATTTTGAAATGTACAGGGTGTGTCAGAACTAAAATCTATACCAAAGTTATATTTTTCTTTTATGGAACACCCGGTATTTTATTTCATTTTTGCATTCTTGGACATAAAATAAGATATTTATTATGAGAGTTTAATATGTCTAAAAGCTTTACTTTTTGAGATATTTAAAGATATTTAAATATGCATACTATAATAAAAAAGTTTGTCAACACCTTGTACAGGGTGAGTCAACGATAGAGTAAAGTCCATTATCTCATTTGTTTCAAGGTTTACAAAAAAATGTTTAATATAAAAGTTATAGGGATGGTTAAGATACACATTTTAAAATTATTATAGAGTATACAAGTTGCTTCAAAAAAGTGTGGCGGCTATAACATATGTTTTTTAAATGCAACACTATATTTTTTATTTTATTTTTAGATTCTGCGTAAAATTCCATAACTTTTTTATATATAATATTATATACCTAAAATTATTAGTTTTTGTAATATTTCAATTTATTTAAACAAATGTTAAATTGCAGTGTGGTAAAAAATTGTCAGAGGTGCCATTGTTTCTGAAGTTAGAGTACCAAAATTTGGTAGGAGAGTTTTATAGAGATGAAAAAAAAGATATATGTAAAGATATTTTAGTTAAATGATGGGTGTTCAAACAGGGTGTGAACACCCTGTGATAACAGGGTGTTCAAAATATATTTATGAATTTCAACTACTTAAAATTAAAAAATCTCAAATTTTTTAAATGGGACACCCTATATATTATCATTTTTTCTGATAGATTTGACAAAACTCTTCAACTTTTATTAAGTATGTCATATCCCTATTTTAATAGTTTGCAATTTATTCCCATTTTTTCTATTTTTACCCATATTTTTAATACAATTACCCTATAAAATCATAGTTGCCATGACAAAACAAAACTATATATTACTTACCTTTAACAAGTAGCTTCATAATTAGTTACAATTGCTGGTATTAGTTAAAGTTAATTAACTTTACTCAAATAAACTAAATCGCAGAAGTGAATTTCTTGGTGTATTTCTATATTATGAAAGATGACACTTGGGATTTTTTGTCGGGGCGAATAGCCACAGATTAGGGTAATATTAGATTTCCTAATTGCTAAAGACTACTGATATATGAATTTTCTTCGACATACAGTATAGTTTTTTTCTCGTAGTAATTCTGATTTATAATTCATTTGGTAAAGCCAATATTACTAGTGCCACGAAACCGCCCCATTACACACTGAAGATGTTTTCTGGATAATATACATCTATTCTTATAGTAGTTAGCAAAGTACTATATAATAAATAGTACTGAACCAAAAAATATGGTTTTCTAAGCTTGTCCGTGTCTATCATTCACATTGACTAATTCATTTCAAGAAAATCTGTTATCTCTACTATTTATACTTATTACAACAAATTAAACTAAAATTCAAATTTTGTTCTTAACTTGCTTAACAGACATGAAATTGTCATAATTATTACTTTTTGTCATGGCAACTATGATGTTATAGAGCAATTGTATTAAAAATATGGGTAAAAATAGAAAAAATAGGAATTAATCGCAAACTAATAAAAATAGGTATATGACATTCTTAACAAAAGTTGAAGAGTTTGGTAAAATCTATAAGAAAAAATGATAATATATAGGGTGTACCATTTAAAAAAATTGAAATTCCTTAATTTTAATTAGTTGAAATTCCTAAATATATTTTGATCACCCTGTAACATCTAACTAAAATATCTTTACATAGGTCTTTTTCTATATCTCTATAAAATTTTCCTACCAAATTTTAGTTGTCCAACTTCAGAATCAATGTCATCATTGACAATTTTTTAACCCACTGCAATCTAACATTTGTTTAAACAAATTTAAATATAACAAAAACTATTTTTAGGTATAACATTATATATAAAATAAAATTATATAAAGATTCTTGCCACTTAACTGCTAATATAGAAATTTAATTCTACGCTCTAACCGATACTTTCTGACAAGTCGGAATTAACTATCTCTGCGCTGGTGGTTGTCATTTTGTGGATCTCCCAAGCTCACCTGATGATGGAGTAGGGCTCCGAAACCGGTAGTGAGAGCAGGTTGATCGGCATTATGACAAACACAGCGTAGAATTAAATTTATATATTAGCAGTTAAGTGGCAAGAATCTTTATATAATTTTATTATATACCTCTACTGCAAGAAATTTGTTTTCTATTTTATTATATATAAAAAAGTAATGGAATTTTACGCAGAATCTAAAAATAAAATAAAAAATAGAATGTTGCATTTAAAAAAACTTATGTTATATTCGCCACACTTTTTTGAAGCACCCTGTATACTGTATAATAATTTTAAAATGTGTATCTTAACCATCACTATAACTTTTATATTTAATATTTTTTTGTAAACCTCGAAACAAATGAGATAATGGACTTTACTCTATCGTTGACTCACCCTATACATACATTACTTTTCGGAATTAATTCTTGTGCTGACTTTCAAGCCAAAGAAATAAACTTTACTAAAAAACTTGATTCCTTCCTTAAATGTATACAGGGGTATCAAAAATTGCTGGTCTATTTTAAATATTTATTTTACATAAAAGCTTTGTTATTTCAAATGTAACACTATGTATTTTTTTAAATAAGTCGAAGCAGATTTGAATGCTCTTTCAAACTATATTAGGGTTTCCTATACCAATCTGGTTCAGATTTTGAATTAAAAGCGATTTTTTAATAAAATTGTAATCAAGATGGCTGGTGTCGCCATGGCAATTTTCTAGTGACACTTAGTATCTATTTTCAAAATCGACATTAGTTTATGGACTTTATTTAAATTTATAACAGGTTATTTTTATGTAATTTACCTACAATAAGGTTAACAAGTATTTATTATTTTATCAAGGACAATGAAGCAGTATCTGCTAGCGGAAGGAATGGATATGTTACTAGTGATTTTATTTTGTGAGGTTAAAGATATCCAAATAGGAATTTTCTTTACAAGCGTTTCTTTGAAAAACTACTTTTTCTATTTCGCAGAGCTGATAGTGTGGTGTATGAAAAACCTATTCGGCAGAAACCTGGAAGCGAAGAAAATGAATTTGCCTTAATTGGTTCTTTTATAGAAAATCCAATATATCTACAAGTCATCGTATTATAAATCAAACTACTTCTTTATTTTTCTTGATAAAATAATAAATACTTACTTATTAAACTATTGTAGGTAAATTAAATAAAAGTAAACTGTTAGAAATTTAAATAAAGTCCATAAACTAATGTCGATTTTGAAAATAGCTAACTGTCACTAGCAAATTGCCATGGCGAACCAAATCTTGATTACCATTTTATTGAAAAATCGTTTTTTATTCAAGATCTGAGCCAGATAGGTATAGGAAACCCTAATATAGTTTGAAAGAGAATTTAAATCTGTGTCACATAGTGTTGTATTTGAAATAACGAAGTTTTAATGTAAAATAAATGTTTAAAATAGACCAGCAGTTTTGACCCTGTATACATTTAAGAAAACAATAAACATTTTTAGTAAAGTTTATTTCTCTGGCGTCAAAGTCAGCACAAGAATTAACTCTGAAAAGTAATGTACAAGGTGTTGACAAACTTTTTTATTATAGCATGCATATTTAAATCTTAATTTAAATATCTCACGCACACACAAAAACCAAAGCATTTAAACATATTAAACCCTTATATTAAATACCTTATTTTATGCCCAAGAATCCAAATATGAAATAAAATACCGGGTGTTCTATAAGAAAAAATGTAACTTTGGTATGGATCTTAGTTCTGACACACCCTGTACATTTGAAAATAATTTTAAATTATGCACCTCATTCGCCTCGGTTGATTGTACGAAAACGGAAAGATGTAGAAACATTTTTTTTGTGAGTATATGTAGAGACATATACTCACAAAAAAAATGTTTCTACATCTTTCCGTTGAGGCGAATGAGGTGCGCTACCCTGTATATACCTTACACCCAATTACCACAAATTACCTATAACAGATGCGAAAGAAAGCGACTGCTTCGGAAACCGCTCGGCAAACCCCACACGCCTATTGAGTGGTGTAAATACACCAGTCGTTTAGTCCGGAAACCTATGCTGTGTCGTATTCGCTTGCTGGAATGACATAGTGCGTGGTTATATGTTTCTTTTTAAAAACGGGTGTAGGATTTTTGTTGAACTTTTGAACTGTTATTTCTCAGTTTTGGTAATTTGTATATCTTATTTAAAATGGGATACAAATGTGTTTATTTATAAGGAAAAAAAAGATATTTATAGTATAAAAAATTAATTTATTTAACAAAATTTAATTAAAAATGTGACAAAATAGTACCTTTCTATTGGTTCTATCGGACTTTTTTCGACTATATAAATCTTTATTTGTAAACTTTAATACATCAAATATTTTCAATCTAATAAATCATTTAATGATGTAAATAAGAGGAAATTTCTCACATGGGTGGTCAAATTCTATAGTTTTCATTATATCAAACAGCCTCTGAGAAATGTTTTCAACTCAAAATGCCTTTAATTATGTTTGACTACATCAATTAAAAGGGTCTTCAAATACATCAATGTGATATTTGTCTAAAATTTGCAAAAGAATCCGAATCTCTGGATAACTCGAAATTATTTACCCATTTAAAAGCCTTTGATCATGAAAGTGGAAAAATTTGTTCATTTTATTTACTGGAAATGGAAAAATTATTTATATTAAATTTTGATGAGTTTTGCACTGAAGAAAACATTCAGAGGCTGTTTGATATAATGAAAACTATAGAATTTGACCACCCATGTGAGAAATTTCCTCTTATTTACATCATTAAATGATTTATTAGATTGAAAATATTTGATGTATTAAAGTTTACAAATAAAGATTTATATAGTCGAAAAAAGTCCGATAGAACCAATAGAAAGGTACTATTTTGTCACATTTTTAATTAAATTTTGTTAAATAAATTAATTTTTTATACTATAAATATCTTTTTTTTCTAATCTCCTACGAACTGATATAATATGACGAGCAATCTATTAAATTACTGTGAGATTATATGCCTCGATAACATATTGGTGCAGATTATTTTCACTCAAACAAATAATAACCCAAACTATACATTGATGCGGATTGTCTATGAACTCTTTCTGAAGGTCACAGAAACCTGAACGCGTAATTCGGTGTTCTTTCGCATCTGTTGTAGTTAATTTGTGCAATTACTAAAGAATACAAGGACATGTAACGCCCATGTACGGGCTGCAGCAGAATTTGTTACGTTAGACGCCATTGTGTTGGTTGTAACGAATGAGTCATCAGCTGGTCATCAGCGACAATTTTAGCGATTTGTAATAGTTTGTGTGTACTGAACTTTGTATAAACTTGGTGATTAGATGTTCAACCTTTCAAGTGTAAAAGCCACGCAGCGATGAGAAAGAGCCAGCAGTTACGTTTCATAGGTAAATAAATAGTCCACTCCACCGTTTTAGCGTTTTTTTTATTGAATCGGATAATTATTTTTCTGATATATGTACTTGATATGTGCTATAAGTCGATACTAGTTTTGTACCTTTTGTTAACATTTTAATACGTTTTTTTCGCAATTAATTAATATGATACCACCGCATACACCACAGGCGTAGTCAAAACATTTATCATAAATATAAATATCTCTTCAAGCGCTATATTAAGAAAAATCTGTGCCACGGCACTGTTTAGTGATATGGTAGCAATTTGGTTGCAGGTGTTATTTCTCCTTGTATTCTTTAGTCGTGAGTTTCATTATAATATTATCGTGGGCAGATTCTTTTTTTTTGTATTGGCATATTTATTACGTAGATGAAATACACATATTTGGGTTTTAGCCGGGTATTTTTGGGGCTGGCTAGTTATTTCGGAATATTCACGATATACAGGGTGTCACAAAATAGTGCATCTATTGTTATCGTGGGTAATTGTACAGGTAAAATTACCAAAACCAAACCAAAAACAAAAAGTTCTCATGAACATATGCATTAAACGGTTTACCAATGTTCTTAAAAATAAACAAAATATGTATATTATTTTTATTTAACCTTTCAAGGGCTGTAACTTCTTCAGGAAGCATTTATGGGATATGTTCATAGGAACTTTTGGTTTTATTTTTATCTCTAGAATCACCCACCAAAGATACACTATTTTTTATACCCTATATAGCGCTCGTTGCCCCCAAACATTACTACTTCTTACTTCTTAATGCATCTGCATGATTATCATATCCAAACTCAACAAGAGAGAGTACGGAATTAACAAAAAATGATGGATAATATTTCGCATCATCCGCTAGACAATTTTCCATCGCTTGAACAAGTTTGGAGGTACAGTTTCTTATAGCACCTAAAAATTCATTTTTAGGGGTAGAAAGAAACTTGTATTGTCCAAAGCAATTTTTAGTTTCGTTCAGAGAATACTAAAATTAAAATAGTTTATTGAGAAGCGACATCAACAAGAGAGAAGCCAGATATTTACCCATAAATCGCCAAGAGCATTATCTCCGCCATTTTTTGTACATCCAGTTTGAAGTTTTTCACTAATGGACGAAATGTCAACGATTTTTGAAAGTTGTTTTTCAATATCCAGTTTTATTATTGATCTACTGACACCTGCAAGAGTGATTTTGGTTGTAAGATGTTCATCATACTTACCTTAAGGGTATTTTAAAGCAAGTTTTTAATGTAAGAAGGGTTATGAGAAAAAAGAAAATAAAATACAGCCATTATAGTTAAGTCAAGATTTATGTATTGGCATAGTAAAGCATAATGCATATTACAATAAAATAATTTAGTCAATATATACCGTACTTCTTCTTCGCTTGATGTTTTTACAAGTGGTTTTTTTCACAAACTTGAAGAGGGCGTCTACGATATTGGCTGGAGTGGTATCCTTGCAATTGGTCTCCAGATCGGTTACTACACATTCCTGTATTTTTGCGAAATTACTAAAACAAATTGAGAGGTATAAACAAAAGGTATGAAAAAAGAGTTCTGTTTTTTTTGCAACTACAAAAAAATCTTCAAAATAAAAAGTTATTTGTTATAAACACCGATTCGTTGATCTAAAGGTACCGTTATGAGCTTGGTGCATTTCAGTTGATTTCAACAAATTCCGACCGCAGCGCTTCAACGGCAAAAATCAGAAATTATTCCTACCTAGGTCACGCCGCCGCACAGTACTTCGAACATATGGGCCTAGAGGATAAAAATGCAAAACTTCTTTTCTATTGTAGGCAATTTATTCAAACTGGGTTTATTTGACACAAATAATGAGTACTCTCATTGTACTAAATGATGATATTTTTAGTCCCACGTTTATGAATCTGATAATATGAAATGTGATGAATGAAATCTTATAAATAATAAACATGTTGAATCTAATGAAATAATAATTTATAGTATGAAAATGGTGTAAGTGTTAAATACATCCCTGTGGTAAAAAACCATTGAAATAATATTAGGATATGATTTCTACAATATCCTCACATATAAGATATTTCTGTACATCGATGTCTAATTTGTTACTTTTTCGCGTTGTTACTTTTCTCTTTGTTGATATGAGGGGCTCGGATGTTAATAATAACCTCTTTAATAGATCTGTATTTGAACTTATTCTAGAACACTTTCGGGTGTGAAACAATCGATATTTTCTTACTTCCTTGTGTCGTGCTTCCAGAGCATCCTCTGAGAGTTGGCCTATTGGTAACGAAAATGATTCAATTATTTCGCACCCGTGTTCAAGAACTTTGTGTACGCTACTTGGCATGTAATACCATCTGTATAGATCTAAATATACTTGTTTAGTTTCGCCCAGTAGTTCTTTAAAATTTTCAATTTTTATCGGTCGACCACTTGCCAGAACCCTAAGTATAATTGAAAACTTTACTATTAAATTTTTATCTATACCTAGAATTTCGGAACTTAATTCTTGGTTGTAAAAGAAACTTCTTGCCGTGTTCCCATCGTTACTTGACCCATACCCTGGCTTTGGTTTGTCTACAATCAGTCCCATTCTCGACTTGAATTCAGCCTGTATTTTCTTTTTGTTATTTTCAATAATTTCTTTATTTTCGGCACCTTTCACTTGCCACGATTTTATTGGTAAACGATAACCGATGTGAAGTAAGCATTCAAAAAATCGAATCCAACAATGGAGTGTAGACAAACCAAAGCGGTAGTTCTCTATTTGCGATGGCCGGCTTATATTTTCCAAATTCATATGCTTGGTGGTTGCCTGGCAAATGATGCATTTGGATGTCGCGTTTGTATCTGAGACGATGTTAGCTATACTACCATCCATCATAGTGAACATGGTATACACAACCGTACAAATTTGCCCATTGTCAAACTTAATATCAAATGGATTCAGATTATTAATTTTTTCCAATATGTTTTTTTCCTCGTCACGTATTAGCTCTTTATTTTCTTTTTTAAATATAAATTTTATAGGTCGGCAGTAAAGTGTGGATGATGGACTTGGATTGACCCACATAACATTTTCAGTCTCTACATCTTGTAGTCTTAAAGGCCCCAGAACCACTAAATAAAGAAATTCATCCGTGCAAGATGCATCGGCAAATGACTGCTTATATTGGCTATGCCCAGAAGAACCATCAAAGCCCCATTTGCAAACCAACATTGTTTTTTTTGTTTTCTTTGATGTCTATTATATTTATTATACTTTAAGCTGTTGCATTTAAAAGAGCTTGCAAATCCACTTCAGCTGAAATTTCAGTACTATAAATGTTAGACGGTAAAAGAGCATTTTGTGTTTGTCTTAATGTATAC
This sequence comes from Sitophilus oryzae, assembly GCF_002938485.1. Lineage (NCBI taxonomy): Eukaryota > Metazoa > Arthropoda > Insecta > Coleoptera > Curculionidae > Sitophilus > Sitophilus oryzae. The sequence continues at coordinate 1,251,658 of NW_022145960.1, read as the reverse complement.
AGACTAGGAAAGGTATTTGTCCCTGTACTGTTTACAACGGACCTAAGTATATTATATTTTCTTTCAGACAAAGATAGGTCTAAGTAAAGAGCTAGTGCCTGATGAGGAGAAAGTGAAGTAGTGGGACATTGTGAACTAACTAATTTAGCTGCATATTTTATTTCACTAGTGGTTCTACCAGCAGTGATTTTTTTGGCACGTCTAATTTTTGTCTTTTTGGAACACTCTTCAAATGGCTTTAAAGGTCTTCCGCGAGCTCGACTTGTGCCAGCCCGCTCTAAGTTAGCACTATTGCTTGATTGACCATCAGATAAACATTGTGGCATTAAGATCTTACTTAGCAACCATGCTTTGTTTCGGTCCTCAAATCGCAGGCGGTTTCGAGACGACCCAGCCCATCTTCTGCTTATATTCAGGCAAAAGAGTCTGCTTGCAGTCTCCAAGTGGTGTCTCATTTGCCTGGAAGGTTCATCAGTATTTAATAACGAACACATTTTTTCAAATACAAACAATTTTGGGTTCTTGTTGTTGTGATCGAGCCAAGTATTAACAAGATCGGCATTAGTTATAAATTTTACTCCATCTGAAAAATATTATAAAATAAAGTTCGTCGCAAGCAGACGCAGGTGAACTATACAAAAATTAAAAGTATATGAATATGACAACAAAAATATTCAATAAATAGGATATGTTTTGATATGCTTTTTTTAAATGCCTTTTTGAAGTTTGAAAAAGTAAAATTTTTATACCCAATTAAGAATCATCTTAAAAATAAATAAAAAGTAAACAATCACGAACTTGTTTAGAAATAAATTTAAAGTACATACCTTGTTTAACAATATCCATAGTGGCTTTGATTTAAACACGTACCGTTTAACTCCATATACAGATCTCGTATTTATGAATGTTCTTTTCACTGATAAGATAATGATCGCAAAATTTATTTTTAGTGAAAATATTTGTAAACAAAAACGCTGTTTATAAAAAATAATATATAGGATGGTTAAACATGGCTATAACGTATAAAATTACATATTCAGATATCAGTAAATTTTAACTTGTTTTTTCCCATTTTTGTCCATGGGACGAAGCACTGTGCGCCGTCATGTTGATCGCATTAAAATAATATTGAAATCGTGGTTTTGTCATAATATTTAAGTATTTTAGTTTTTTGCTAGTGTATATAGTTATTGAGACTATAAAACACTCAGGTACGAGGTTTGTATGATGTAACGCTATTTCGGGTAGTAAAAAAATAGCGAAAAAGAATTCGAACTAGGCGTCGTGTTGTGTTGTGATAATTTCAAATGTTAATAAAATTGCCGAAAAAATGTTAACGCGTAAAGGAGAGCGTAATTAGGGCGTTGTTGGGTGCAATAACATTCAATAATTCAACTTTCCCGGATATCCAACTCTCCCGAAACGACATTTTATAGCTACATATTTTCACACACCGAATTGATCAAAAACAAAACTGGATTCAATCAATTCGACCAAACAAGTGAGTAAACAAAGTGCTCGTTACATAATCAAAAAATTAAAAAGACATATATTATGAGAGGATAAAATATAATTTGCAATATTAATGGTATACGTTTTTTAATCAACTAGTGATTAAATGTTTTAGGAACATCTTCTAAAATTATAATCATGTACCTTTAAAAAATTTCGTTATAGCCGAAATAGCCCCTATTATGCCCCACTAGGAAAACTGGTGATTAAAACTATGCTCGTTACCGTAGTTGAATTCATCTAAAAAGTTTTTTTTAACTGGAATAATAAATTATAATACAAGTTAGACCTTCTGAAGATATCAAAATATTTACTATTTTATTTTTATTTTTAGAATTTTCACAAATTATACTTTCTAACACTTTTAGAATAATTAAATAATAAATTTTTCGTACTCTCGCTATTTAAACCCGTGTATTTTGTAATCACCAGTTGTTTACGATATTCTCCGATTCTGGCAGCACCAGCGGAGAATCCACTAACCCTATACGGCGTGTAGAGTCACGCCTGAACCATCAACTGTTACATAATTTGATATTAGCTTAAAGAAATCTCTAAATATATTAATTTGGTAGAAAAATTACCGACGCATGTTAAGTTAGCACAAACACTTTAAAGAAAATGTATGAAACTATGTGGAATAATTGCTGTAAATTAGACGTAAATTTGCCGTGAAAACGAAAAACTTGCCGCTCTTCGCTAAGTATGTTAAATCGATAGTTGTACTAAGTTAATATTAAGTTGGCACAACCACCATTTGAATTCTGTGAAAGAACATAGTTGGGAATTTTGAAGTATAGCAGGAATTTGCCGTTTTTTGGCGTTCTTGGATATAACTAAAAAAATATATATCCTTCGATCATTCTCTATCCCCTGAATCAAAAAAAAGTTCCATATTTTGCGGACTTTCTCTGTGACACTGTATAAAGGCATAATACAGGGTGTCCCAGAAATAAGTGCAAGTATTTTAACTGGTAGTATATTTTGATCTCAGAAACACGCCTATGAGGTATTTTTTGCGAAAAAAATTTTGAAAATTTTGATTTTTTTTTAGTATATTAGTTAAAAACATAATTTCTTGATAATACATATAGCAACATAGGCAGTAGCTTAAATTTACATGAAAGAAAATCCAGAAAAGATCCAGTGGTTCTCAAAATTTTAGCAAAAAAACTTGTAAGGACACCCTGTAAAAAGCCTGTAGAAACCCTGTAAAAAGACACCCTGTATATACTTACTCGCATTTTTCCTTATCAATAGAAAGAGACGGTATGTGTGACGAGAATGTGGAAAGTGAGAAGCTACTGGTATCAATTTTCAATGTGGAATTGACACATTCTTGTACCTTCTCTGTCCTTGAATTTATACATTCGAGTCCGCCTTCAGCCACGAACACTACAAAAAGAAAAACAATTTTATAAAAGACGTAATGCACTGTAGGACCAAAAAATTATATAATTTGATAGCTAAAAAATATAATGCTATTTTCTATAAGAATTGGGGTCAAGACTAGAGGCGATTTATTAAAGTTAGTAGTATAGCTGGCGGTGTTCTGGGCAGATTGGTTAGAGACTCTGAAATTCAGAACAGGATTAGCAGCGCCTCAAGAGCATTCTGAAAATTAAAAGACAGGGTTTTCTACAACCATGACTTGAGCACAAAAACGAATAATAATAATCCCTGGGTGTCGTAACCTGATGTACCTGACCGTACCGCCGACACATGAACGCATTAAACAAGTTGCAACAGAGACACCTTAGACAACTCTTAAGAATCAAATGGTTCCACCATGTCTCAAACGTATCGGTCCTTGAAAAAGCTAACTGCGAGAGTATTGGAGTCATGGTTACAAAATCCCGCTTAAGATGGGCTGGCCACGTATGCAGGATGCAAGAAAACCGCCTACCGAAGTTTCTTCTTTACGGTGAACTTGTAGAGGGTAAGAGAAAACCGGGCGGACAACTCAAAAGATACAAGGATATTTTCCACGAAAACTTAAAGGGGATTAACATGCAGAATGAGCGGGAAGAAGCAGCATACAATAGAACGTAATGGAGAAGAATTGTAAACTCAGTTAACAGCGATAACCAAAAACTAATGAGGCAACAAAGCAATTAAATTTTTGAATGTCCGGAGTGCGGTAGAGAGATAAAATCACATGTCGGGCTTTTCAGTCCCAGAAAAGCTCATGAAAGAAAACGTCTTGCGTTACCAACTTCTGGTGCGTATCAAATACTGGTTAGCGAGTAATGACTGTATATGTATATGTATATTTAAAATACTATTTTAAGCGAAAATGTCAAAAGTTGTCATATGAGATGTCATTCTATTCAGAATGTCATTTTCTATCGAATAAACCAAAAGTAAAAAATACTGAAAGTACTATTTAAAAATCAACAGGGAGTGGATGGAAATAATTCGATACGTCAATAAATCCTGATTTATGTCATGTCATATAAACTATTTTTGTTTGAAAAAATAAAAAGCTATAGATTTAAAAAAAACTATAGTATTTTATATAAAAATGTATTATATTGGATTGACTTTACAAGACAACTTTTTTATTATTGACATTTTGAGAAAAATGCATTCTTCATAAAAGTTTTTGTTTGTTCTAAATTGGTTAATCCCATTTAAGCTTGTTTCATAGTTTCATGTAGCCGCGAATCGCGAATTGAGGAAAGCGATTCGCCAAAAAATATTCGTAAAATTTGGACCTATTTCATATAGTAGCGAATTTTTAGGGACATTTCATATTTGCTCCACTGAAAGTTACCAAAAAAAATCATAACCTGAGATAATTTAATTTGTTTTTTATTCGTGTTTACGATCTTTATTTTATGGCATACAATATGAGTTTACAATATATAGCATTTACAATTTATAGCATATAGCATATTTATAGCATACAATATGAGTTTAGATCGAACAGTCATACGAGACGGTCGTGCTTTCGTTTCGTTTGTGGACCTCCGGTATTGAACGTTTGTTTTGTTTTGTTTTGTTTGGATTTGTCGTGTGTTGTTATTCGGTCTTGACCCGACCCGGTTCAGTTCGCTAGTTTTCGCTGAACGTGCGTTTCTGCTTTATTTTATATAATTATTTTTATATAGATATTTTTTTAAACGTGACCTAGCTTCGTTGACATTGACACTGTTTTTATTATTGAACTATACTGTCTTGTTTAATTTAATATTTTCCGATTTTGCTGTTCCTTTACACTTCCAAATGGCAGATTTTAAGTGTGATTCGTGCCAAAAAACCATCTCGGAAAAGGAAAATATAGACTTCGTTGTAGTGGGGAGTGCCGCCGCAACTTTTGTATGACCTGTACTGGGCTGGACAAGACAACCACAAAAGTGATCCACCAGCAAAAGTTCAAAAATATTAGGTTTTTCTGCAATGTTTGTGATTCTCCCACGATGAAGTATCTCCATGACAAAGTTTCACAGCTTCAGAAATCACAGATCCCTCTAGAAACTGTTGAAGGTCTGGGAACCTGTTTAAAAAGGAACAACGACCTGCTTCCAGTCATAACTGAAATCTATGACATATTGAGTTATCATGACTCCAAATGGAAGTCTTTATACAAAAAAATGGATGATATTCACTGCCACCACTCCAAAATTTCGGAAAATGGTCAACAATCTTTATTTCATTCGATCAGTGAAATAAAACAAGAAATACTCAACCTATCATCCATTTTTATGGACTTTCAGGATGAGTCTGTTAGGGTCCAGGTTCATGACTCTTCAAAGGTAGATCTTTTGAAGGAAGTCAGTGAGCTGCGTAGGAGCGTAAATCAGATGGCAACCACAATAGAAAAGTTTGCTGCCCAAGGCAAGCAAAATAATAGGAGTAGCCCACCAGCAATAAAAAAGTCAACTTCGACTCAGACAGATTGCCAAGCCTCAGTGGGTGTCACTTCTTCTAAAGTCAGTACTCCCCCACCTCACAAACCCTCCATTAGAAAAGCCTGGCATTATGTCGTTGTGTCCAATATCCCATCTCCCTTTACGGCAAACCAACTGGCTCACTATATCAAGGATAAACTTGGAACTTCGGACTTTATTCGTTGCTTTCCTATGCTTAATAGTGAGGACAGTTCACTCTCAAAATTCAAAGTTGGAGTGCAGAATATAAGGCACCTAGAGCGGCTGCTTGATATAAGTATGTGGCCCCCAGGAATTGAAGTAGTCAATAGCAATGTCCAACCATCTTTGACTCCCTCGGAGGTATCGCCGCAAAAATCAAGATCTTCTGCCATGGGATTTCAACAGCCTAAGATTTCCACTTTGGAGAAACGAAGCCTTCCACAATCTTCCAATTTACCTACAGATCTAGCCAAGGAGGTCAAATACGTTAAAATTGGTTCAGACAGGGAGGCTATAGCTGCGAGTAAGTCCTTTGGGCAGCAGGAGGCGAAAAATATTATCAATAAGCATCCAAGGGAAGGTGAGGTGCTGAGTTTGGACCCAATGACTCCACCTATTGTGCGGTTATCGCGTGAATCGGACACGGCCAATGGACGTTATTTGTTGGCGAGACTAAGGGACCCTTCGATATTGAAAGCTGTCAGGCTATTCCTTGCGTACCTCCATGACCAACCCCCCAGTGCGTGTTTTGAGGGACACACCAACACCAGCATCAAGTTGGCGCTAGCATCGGAAGGTCTCCCATGCGACATGGACTCCCTGCGCAAGTTGTTTTATCGCTTCCACGACGCGTATGGCATTGGCGTGGCTGAGGTTGAGGCAGATCTCTCCGCCTTCAGGACCTTTTTCTCATCAGAGAAGCTATTTCACCTTCAGAAGTCTAGGGAAAGCCACAGCAAGTATTTTTCCAGTGGCTCTCCATCTAAAAATAAAAATTTTTAATTCATTTGACGCGAACAGAGGATCAAGCACCCTCTGATAAATCGGACGATAGCAAGCTAGGTATTTTTCTTATCAATGTTCAGTCCTTAAGACACAAAACAGATGAATTATTTCTTTTATTGGAACAGCTCAAATTTCCTGAAATCATTGCCATAACGGAACATTGGTTAAATACCGATGAGCCCGTGTTTGTGAAAAATTACACAACAATAGCTAGATTTAATAGAAGTAATTTATCTCATGGAGGTACTATGATAATGTCTACCAACAAAAACCTTACGGCAATAACAAAATTTGATCACTTATTAGCCGAGAAAATGTTTGAATTTTCTATCATCTACCACATTGCTTATGACCTCTATATTGTTTGTATTTATAGAACACCTGACGCAGATATGCATATGTTCTTTCAGAAATTACTGAGTTTGCTAGAGTCCCTGCCTGTGAATAGCAGGTTGATCTTGTGTGGTGACCTAATATTGACTTCTCCAGTGTGTGTGATGCTCGGGTATCTCTCCAGTCTATCTTCGAGACTTTTGGTGTAGTAATGCATGTTAATGCACCAACAAGAATCACTAGAACTTGTTCTAGTACTATAGACTATGTCGTGTCATCCTTTGATCCAGAATTGGTTGACTGTACTGTGTTGAACTCAGGCTTCTCTGATCATGAAGGAGTATTAACAAAATTTTCCATAAAATCCGAGAGTAGAAACACTTTTCGTAAATTAGGACGTATTTTTTCGGAAAAAAACTTTATAAATTTTAAGCAGCTTTGTCTAACAACAGATTGGCATGTCATCTCTGGTGATGTAGACACTGAAGTTTCCAGATTTACACAAACATTATCTGGTCTGGCATCCAAAGCCTTTCCTCTCAGGCCTGTCAAAATTAAACATCATAAACCCTGGACTATTAAGGGCCTACGTACATCTGCAAAAAACATGCGCTCTTTATCTCACCTAAAAAAATTCTCGGATAGTGTCTTCTTTCACGAGTACGTGAAACTTTACAGGAAAATTTACCATAAGACTATAAAAGCCGCCAAGGACATCTATTACAATAGGAGGTTGACTGAGTCCGGTAATATTGCCAAAGAAACATGGTCGATTGTGAATGACTTGAGGAGTAAGGTTTCTTCGTCCAACATAACCTCAACTTCACCTGAGGACCTAAACAATTACTTTGTAAATGTGGCGAAGAATATAGTGAATACTATCTCACCCTCCCTTGATCCTCTATCATTTCTCTCTGACTATAATGTTAATTTGCCCAGTTTCTTCCTTACGCCTGTGGGGTTGGCAGAGCTTCGCAATACATTAAATGATATTAAAAATAAATCTTCAGCAGGGACTGACGGACTTACTCTTAAAATCTTCTCTAGTATGCCGGAATGTACATTAAACCATCTTTCAGCCTTAATTAATATGTCATTTGAAGATGGTGCTTTTCCAAATTGCCTTAAGTCGGCGATAATTATTCCTTTGCATAAAGGAGGTGATAAAGAGCAAGCTTCCAACTATCGTCCAATTGCACTCCTTCCCACGTTATCGAAGATCATGGAGAGACTGGTTAAAAGAGGCTTGTATCATTTCTTCTAAAATACAAAATACTCACCCCCTTTCAGTTTGGGTTCTTGAGTAACAAATGTACAAATGACGCTATGTTTTCGCTGTTTAATAATGTATACTCCAGTCTGAACAACCGTCTCGTTACAGCAACAATTTTCTGTGATTTCTCCAAAGCTTTCGATTGTGTTAATCATAACATCCTAACTAACAAATTGCAGTACTATGGTATCAGGGGAACGCCTCTTGAATGGTTTAAGTCCTACCTTAACAACAGAAACCAGCGTGTGAGGGTTGATAAGACTGTGTCTTCTTGCAAGCCAATAGAATGCGGAGTACCTCAGGGCTCAGTGCTAGGTCCTATTTTGTTTCTGTTGTTTATCAACGATATTGCTAGTCTGGACATCAGTGGTAAAATCTGTCTCTTCGCGGATGATACTTGTTTCACATGGAGCAGCCCGGACACCACGGCACTTCATAGAACCATTTCCAGTGACTTAATCAACATAAAAACATGGTGCGATTCTAATTATCTGTGTCTCAACGTCTCTAAAACTAAAGTCTTATCATATAAAAGTACGTTGCTACCTTTTCAACTTGATAATACCACCATTGACGTCGTTGATTCTGTGAAATTTTTAGGCCTTGTTGTGGACAACTATTTAAAATGGGATTTGCAATCGATGCTTTAGCTAAAAAATTAAGTTCTGCCTGTTTCGCACTTAGATCAGTTGCTAATGTGCTTAATTTGTCAACATCTAGGACAGTCTATTATGCCCTTTATGAGTCGCATCTCCGATACGCACTTCCATTCTGGGGTGCGTGTTGTGCGACTCAATTTGAGCGTATCTTCAAATTACAAAAGAGAGCTGTGCGATATTCACTGAGGCTAACCAGTTGTGCTCACTGCCGGGACTTGTTTAGAAGATATAAAATATTAACTCTTCCTTCCCTATTCATACTCGAATCCGTCTGCCTAGTTCGCAAGCACGTATCGAGTATTTCTCTAGAGCCAGTTCATGGCTATCCAATTAGGAACGCAGAGCATAACATGTATCTGCCAACCCCTCACTCTGAGTTAGTAAAGAGTTCCCAATTGTACAATGCAAAAAAAAATGCACTATCATCTGCCATCTGAAATTAATTCCATTTCATCCTTTCCTGCATTTCGCAGAGCCTTGAGATCATACTTACTGGAGAAAGCCTTTTACGCGGTTAACGATTTTTTTATTAATATCTAGGGTTCTAAATTTAACACACATTCACTAAATTTAAGAAATGATTTTGTTTTCTATCCATTTAAATTTAGTATTGACATTATATACAGTTGTTTATTTACATGTATGTTTATATTTTATTTATATTTAATTAAATAAATTTTTGACAATGTACAATTTCTATAATTGTATAAAGTATTGTTTTAGTTTTGTATGTTTGCTGTTAGTTTTATATGTTTTTCTATTGTTAAGTGAAGTTTTGTATGTTTTTTATATTCTTTTTTTTAAGCTTTGTCAACAAAATTGTAAAATTTTTTTTATGACAATAAAGCAATTTCTTTCTTTCTTTCTTATTAATATCGATTACGATTGTGGGATTGGAACAGCAGGCGCAAAATTGCTATTTACTTATTGTTAAAACGTAGAAGAGAACGAGTTAGGTCATTTGGGACATCTGAAATATATAAATTTCGTAAGCAATAAGGTGCTTATCCCAATTTAATTCAAGAAATGAGGACAAAAAATTTATGAATTTTCACAGATTGTCTGTACAGGAGTTTGATAACTTCAGAAGGCAGTAACATCAGTGTGCACTAGTGTAGGTGTGTGGTTGTGTGAGTGTGCGTGTCTGCACTGGTGTACACTGGTGTATACGGTTGCGAGTTGTTGAGGGCTGAGCCGTTTAATCTTTTTCTTCTTTTATATATATATATATATATATATATATATATATATATATATAGAATACACCTTTTGATTTTTACCTATTTTGACTTCAACCATATTTTTATGTTAATTTTCTCTAAAACGATATGGAAATTTGGAAAAGTATAAACCGAATTAACCATTTTTGAACAAGCAACATTTTTTATGAAGGATACATTTTTTTCAAAATGTTCATAATACATCATAATACAAAAAGTTTTTCCCCTTGTAAAGTCAATCCGTGGACATACCGTATTTACTATTTTTAAAATATTTATAACTATTTGCCCGCATATTTTATTAAAAAAGATTACAGTGAACCTGTATTGTCGGCTTAGGAAGTTATGCAGTTTTTTTTCTTGAAATACTCTTACTTGCCAGTCTGTCACCATCTCTGAAACATGCGAAATCCAATATTTCGTCGATGATTCTAATTGCATTATCCAATGCTGACTTTTCGCTTTCTTCCAAGCATTCTTTGGATATGTTGACGGTCTTTAATATGCAGTCCTTTATTTCTGGACGTTTTTTGCAGTATTTTCCAAACACTTCATCCATAGATCCAGTTTTCTTGGCCTCGTCTAATTCGCTTTTCACTTGAATGGGATTTATTTTGCCTTCTAAACATGTTCTTGTTTCGTTAGCAGCTTGCTAAAATATTTATTATGAATAAATGATAACAATATACATATGTGTGACATAGAAATTGCAACATCGAGTAAGTGTAAATAAATTTGATTAATACTTTTTGAAGTAGTTTATATAAATATGAATAATCGATGACATTTTCAACAATGTCATCGATTATAATAATGTCAACAATATAAATATTATAACAATGTCAACAATAAACAAATTTATTGAAAGGAATTCTTAACAATTTAGTGAATTTGATTTTTGATTTAGTGAATTGAATACACTAAATTTAGTCAAATAAGTTTATTCAATTCTTTTCGGTCACTTCCTGTTTCACCGGAAATTACTACAACTTTGGATTTTTAAATGGCACCCTCGGTATTTTTTTATTTTACTCGATAGAAAATGACTCTCTGAATAGAATGACATATCATATGTCAACTTTTGACATTTTTGCTTAAAAAAATCGTATTTTATATCGGATTTTCCAATCTAGAGTGTCATAGTTGTGTTAAAAACACTATTTTTTATTCAAGGAGCCTTGGCAAAATATATTTGATCGTCTAATGTTTTTAGTGTCTTGTCCAGACCGGTTAAAAGATGCCCAAATCGTATTTTTAATCATATCTCAATTTGTTAAAATGGAATGAAGGTGGCTTACTCGTATATTTGGAAAAAGCATTTTTTATGAATAATTTGATACTACATTTTTTTTTATGAATAAGGATACAATATATTATTTCGAGTCAAATTTTCATTAACTGCATGTTGCAATTTCAAATAAACCATATTCGAAACTGTCAAAAGTTGACATAATATGATATGTCATTCTATTCAGAGTGTCATTTTCTATCGAATAAAGTAACAAAATACCGAGGGCGCCATTTAAAAATCAAAAGTTTTAGTCATTTCCGGTGAAATAGGAAGCGACCGATTTTAATCGAAATAATTGAATACGTCAATCAATCCAGATTTATGTCATATATACCAACATACCAAATCTTGTTCTGTAATCTGAAAAAATAAAAGTGATGGGGTGGGCCATTTTTGAGACGCACCCTGTAAACCCATAAAATATTTTGTTTTTACATCTTTCCGTTTTCGTATAATCAACCGAGGCGAATGCGAGGTACGCTACCCTGTATATAATATTCTGTAAAAATCTTAATACATATATTGAAATCTAACTCCGAAAAGGGGTGTAAGGGGCGAAGGTAAAAAGGTCAGAACACCAGCCCAAATGTCAACCTCACCTGCTAGAGTGGTGACCTAGGTCACCCGGTGCACCCTGCTAGATAACTAACGAGGCTCTGACGACCGAGTCACGGCGGTATAACCGTTCCATCGAGTACCAAGGAAATGCAGTACTCAGACCTGTTACCAAGACGTCCGGCAAGCGTGGTAACAATATTGCCAAAACCTCCCAAATCATGTTAACCGTAAAACAATCAAGGAAAATACCCCAGGTGGGTAGGAAAACAAATCCACAATCCCACACCGAGCATTCGGTCAGCCTCAAGGATTCTGGGGGAGGCAACAAGTTGACATGTAAAAACAGGAAAAACTCCCACTCTAAAACCACACTCCAAATCGTAACGTACAATGTACGAACCATGGCGAACAATGATAAATTAGCTGAACTGGAGGAAGAACTGGAAAAGATAAAATGGGATGTAGTGGGGTTATCAGAGGTCAGAAGACGCGGAGAACACTGTATAGATCTGAGATCTGGTAACACCCTATATTACAGAGGACCTGATGATGAAACATACGGCGGAATAGGATTCATGATCAACAGTAAATTGAAGGCACATATAGAAGCATTCAAGGCCATATCAGACAGAGTAGGATGCCTAACTCTAAAAATCAATGAGAAAACTAACATCAAACTCATTCAAGTATACGCGCCAACCTCTGCCAGCAATGAGGAAGACCTTGAAACCTTCTATGAGGACTTAGCTGAAGCGCTAGAAGACGAAAATACTAAAAACACAATCATTATGGGGGACTTCAATGCCAAGCTGGGACACAGAACAGAAGGAGAGAACAGACTAGGCAACTACGGATATGGCACAAGAAATGAGAGAGGTGATAGACTATATGAATTCCTGGAAAAAGCCAATCTATATGCCATGAACAGCTTCTACAAAAAAAGACCAAATAAGAAATGGACATGGATTTCACCAGACGGAATGACAAAGAACGAAATAGATTACCTCTTAACAACCAATAAATCGATGTTTGAGGACGTAACAGTAATAAACAGATGTACAACAGCAAGTGACCATAGGATGGTTAGAGCCAAAATCTGTATAAATGAAAGAAAAATGCGAAAACAACTGTTCAAAAAGAAAGCCCAAATAGATCCAAATAAACTGAGAAAACAGGGAAACGAATTCAGAAGAACACTTGAAGATAATATAAATTTAGAACAAATGGATGGACAAGATATAGACGAAACAAACGATAGAATAAGTAAGGAGCTCCTCAGAGCTGGATTGGAGGTCGCTAGCAGGACAAAAACTAGGGTAAATAAGTTAAGTCAGGAAACGAAACAACTGATGAATCAAAGGAGGCAACTCATGACGAATGGAAGGATGAATACGGGGGAATATAATGAACTAAATAAAATCATCAAAAAAGAAGTCAAAAAAGACCTAAAAGAACACAACGAAGCGTTAGCGGAGAAAATTATAGAGAGCAACAGGGGTCTAAAAAGCTTACAACCAACACTTGGAACCCAAAGAATGATATCTCTAAAATACCCAAATGGAAAAGAAGAGAGAGACAAAAAAAAGATCACCTCAATAGTAGAAGACTTCTACACTGACCTATATAGGTCTAAGAAAGATGCAGACACCCCTACAAGAGAAAAACTAAAACTGAAAATAGAAAATGTTGGATCCGAGGAACTGCCGGATATAGATGAATTCGAAATTGAACAAGCCATAAGAAACCTGAAGAATAATAAAGCACCAGGCCAAGATGAAGTATTAGCAGAAATGCTAAAGGAAGGAAAAGACATAGTGATACCGATATTAAAAAAGCTATTTAACGAATGTCTACATCTCGGACAAATACCAAGAGATTGGAATAACAGCCTGACAGTACTCTTATTCAAAAAAGGTGATAGAGGTGATATAAAAAACTACAGGCCAATATCCTTGCTTTCTCAAGTATATAAGCTTTTCATGAAAGTCATTAACAACAGACTAACATCAAAATTCGACAACTACCAGCCGGTGGAACAGGCAGGTTTCCGTAAAGGATACAGTACGTCAGACCACCTGCTGACTATGAAAGTATTGGTTGAGAAGGCAAACGAGTATCATCTTCCCATGTATTTTGCTTTCGTGGACTATGAAAAGGCCTTTGACAGTGTCGAATTATGGGCTGTAGAACAAGCAATGAACAACTGCCGAATTGATTCAAGATATAGAACCTTAATCCATAATATATACAAGAACGCAACAATGACAATACAAATAGGAGATACTACTAGACCCATCCAAGTTAAGAGAGGAGTACGTCAGGGAGACGTGATATCTCCAAAATTGTTTACCTTGGCAATGGAAGATGTTTTTAAAAAACTGGACTGGTCGGAATATGGCATTAATGTAAACGGCAAAAAACTAAATCACTTGAGATTTGCCGATGACGTCGTCCTAATTACTGACACTTTTGAGGGAATTCAGGCAATGGTAAACCAGCTGACAACCGCATCGGAAAATGTTGGCCTAAAGATAAATATACAAAAAACAAAAATGATGACAAATACCGAAAATCAAAACAACGTGACGATCAACGGATCCCCCCTGGAAACAGTTAAAGAATACATATACCTGGGACAGGTGATCAAGTTAGGAAAAGAAAACCAAACGGCCGAAATTACTAGGCGGAGCAAGTTGGCATGGGCTGGATTCGGAAAATTATCGTGGATACTCAAAAATCAGAAATTTCCCCAATATTTGAGAAGCAGAATTTTCAACCAATGCATATTGCCAATCCTTACATACGGCTGCCAAACATGGACATTTACAAAGGCAAATATAGAAAAACTGTCGAGGACCCAAAGAGCCATGGAAAGAATTATGTTAGGAGTTAAACTTAAGGATAAAAAAAGAAATAGCTGGATAAGAATGCGGACTAAAGTGGAGGATGTGACAGCCAGGGCGGCACGATTGAAATGGAGCTTTGCAGGACATACAGTTAGACAATCCGACAATAGATGGAACACGGTATTCAGCGATGGAGGCCATACTTAGGACAGCGAATGAGAGGACGCCCTCAAATGAGATGGTACGATGATTTCAAAAGAGTGGCAGGACTACATTGGACACGCACAGCACAGAACAGAGATCGGTGGCGAGAATTGGGAGAGGCCTATGTCCAAAGTTGGACGACAAACGGCTAATGATGATGATGATGAACTCCGAAAATATAGAGAATAGTAAAATGGAAAAGCGTAAATATTATTTCTTTATCGCTGTGTATAACGAACCCGTTTATCTGTAGAAAATATTTATTTTTATTTATAGTATCTTAAAATACATTCTATACTTTAGATAACTACTATCACTCGCGTGAACATTTATTTAGCATTATTTAATTGTTTGTATTCTCTTTTATTTACATCGCCTAGACAGTTAGAGAGTTATAGTCTAAGAGCTGGGCTACATAAAAAACCTTATCATCGTTACAAGGCTAATTTTTTGTGTGAAGTATCCTTTTGTGTAGCCATTATGAAATAGTCATGTCTGCCAGAGCGATCCCGGGGCTTAAAGCGGGGGCGGCCAATCGAAAAGGTGAAATTTTGACACTACAAATATTATAAGGTACACGTTTTATAATTGCGAAAATAGCTTTTATTTATTATTAAGAAACGTGTAAAACTCTTGAGAGACATTTTTCTGGTCGCTAAAATGCCGACAGACAACGTAAAAGAGGCATGGAATTTTAAAAATGATTAAAAGATGAAATTGGAATAATGAAAAAAATTATGGCATATTTGCATGCCGATTGGTGAAATGTCATATTTATTTATTTTAAAAGCCGTATAAAAAGGGCAGACAAAATCTGATCGTGGCTAAATCAGCTGCAGACAGTTATCAAAAGCGCGATATTACTCTAGCGCTTGCAGGGAACGCTCACCGCCTCATCCATTTAAGTACAGATAAATCATATATATACGATTATATTATAAATATATTTTTTTTTATTTCAATAACGATTTTTTGTCTGCCCTTTTGCATACGGCTTTTTAAATTAATTAACAATAAACATGACATTCCACCAATCGACATGCATGCGATGATTTTCTTTTCTCAAAATTCTATGCCTCTTTCGCGTTGTCTGCCGGCATTTTAGCCACCAGAAAAATGTTTGTCAAAAATTTTACACGTTACTTAATAATAAATAAAAGCTATTTGGCAATTATAACTCATGTATTGCGGCGACTTTTTAAAAGGTTAGGAAAAATTATAAAAAAAGATGGTAAAAATTAAAAAGAAAACCGGCAGCGTACGGCTGCTCTTCGTCTGGTGAACAATAGGTGTAGGTTCATTTAATTATTTTTTGCATATTGTTGGGCACCACTTAATTTAAGCCAAGTTAAGGTGATATTTAAAAAATTAAGAAAATTACCACAGGCTAAAGATGTTCAGTAATGATATATCTCAAATTAAAACAACAAAATTTAATAAAAACTATGTACATTTATTAATAATTAAATAACTCCAGTTTGAAAATGAATTAAAAGGTCATTTAAAAAAACAATAAATTAATATTATATTGATATAGCGAAACTTAAATTAAATATTACTAAATATAAATCATCAAACGTAATCGTTTGTTTAAGTTTCAAAAAAGAGGTTTCAATATAAGGTAAGTTTCAGTAGAAAGTTAAGAAAAAGGCAAAAAGATTCTAAAGCAAAACGTAAATGAGTACTTAGCCTTTGCTCTGAAGCTGTAGTCAATCAGTGTTGATTTGGTGTCGTACTGGGGCCCATATCCATTACGTAACTGCTTCAAACCATCAGAAAACTTGTAAATTTGCGGAAAAAGGGAAAACTCGTCAATTTCACACCAGCCTCCAACAGGGAACCTTCACGGAACCATTCATAAAAACCAAAAACTGCTCAAAACATCGGATCAAAAAAAACTACTGCTAAATCTTCTTAAAAAAACTCGTCCAAAAAGTTCTCAAAAAACTTCTCGTTTTCAAAACGAAAGTTGCTCCCAAAATCTACTCCAAAAAATTACTCCAAAAAACTCCCAAAATGTCAAATCTTCCCCTTAAGTTGGTAAGGGACACATCTATAATAAATGATTTTTTTCTCTAAGTATATGAAAGAAAGTACAAGAAAAAACTATAACTTACTCGCAGGGCTATTCTCCGCCACATACGATGTACCAAAAAAACTTTTCAAAGAAGACGAGAACCACCCTGGGACTTCACCAGTGGTTGAAATGGTGAAAGTGTCGAAAAATCCGAATAAAATGTTAAAATTCTGCCAGAGATTATCTTCTGACGACAAAAAGTAAATACGCACCAAACTGTGCTCGAAATAAGGAAACTTCAGGAAAGTTATTAATAACATTTAAAGAAAAATTTAAATAATAATATAAATGGCAACCCTGCGCCACCACATCGAACGGCATTCCCGGTACTACCAAAATTGCAGCGGTACCGACTAGGGATGGGCATTATTTGCTTAAATTCTGCTAGAGATGTAGCGCAAAAATAAGAAATTATTTTAGGCTGCTACAGTACCTTATAATATTTTTAGTATCAAAATTTCACCCTTTCGATTGGTCGCCCCCGCTTTAAGCCCAGGGATCGCGCTGGCAGACATGACTATTTCATAATGGCTACGCAAAAGGATACTTCACAAGAAAAATTGGCCATGTAACGATGATAAGTTTTTTTATGTAGCCAGCTCTCCGTCTATTAGTTCAGACTTTTGTTATGACTTACATATTTATACATGAATAAGTAAAGCTTATTCATTCAGAATCTCAAAATAAGTGGTTTCAATTAGCGTAGTAGTTCGTTCCTCTTATTTCAATGTAAGAATTTAATACGTGAGAATTATTGGTAGGTAGTAATTTTCAATTAGTAGAAAAAGTCAACAAACTAACTTTTTAGTCCAAGAAAATAGGCCTTTAAATACGGAGTTTTGGTAAAAACCTGAATTTTTGATATAGTAAGTTACTTTGAAAGATCTAAAAACGGAATGGTGAAAGATCTTTTTAAATTCACCCCCGAGAAGAGGTGAAAGGTGAAATAAATAAATAAAATGATTTTTTCGTAAGTTCGGAGAAACGGTAAGTAGTAAGTACTAGAAAAAAAAGTTCAAATAAAAGTTGTGGAGCGTTAAATTTTACATAGAAATGATCTCTATACTTTTTGCTTAGATGAAAATTAACCAAAATATGGTGGCTAGAAGCTAGGGGATGATAGTACAAATTTATTTTTTTACTTCACCCCTTCTAGGGGGTGAATGATTATTTAAATTCATCCCTTTTCGGGGATGAATTTAAAAAAAATCTTTCATAATTCGTTTTTAGATCTTTCAAAGTAACTTATATGAAATTCAAGTTTTTACCAAAACGTATTCGAAGGCCTATTTTCTAACTATTTTATTACTAATTAATTATACTTCAAAATTGGCGAGTAATATCATTTTGGTCTTTGATTATTATCATCCGTCAATAGAAATTGTGGTTAGAATTCAAAAGTTTATTGTTTTGTAAGCCAATTATTAGGCTTTCTCTATGGATGCAACTGATTACCGCAAGTTGTTTGTAGAATATTTTATTGATTTTAATCGTATTTTTTTAGATATTGTGAATGATTATAAAAATCTTAAATATAAAGTGTAATTGAAACCACTAATTTCTTCCCCTAATTTTGAGGTTCTGAATGAGGCTTAAAGCTTCATTCAGAACCTCGCAATTAGTGGTTTCAATTAGCGTAGAAGTTTGTTCCTTTAATTTTAATGTAAGCATTAAGAACGTCAAAATTAGTGGTAGACATTTTCAATTAGTAGAAAAAGTTATCAAACTTTTCACTTTTCCACTAATTATACTTCAAAGTTTGCGAAAAATGTCATTTAGGTTTTTGATTATCATTCTTCAAGAGAAATTATGGTTAGAAATCAAAAGTTGATTGTTTTATAAGCTAAATATTAGGCTTTCTCTATGGATACCGCTGACTACAGCAAGCTGTTCAATTAATCTAGGATATTCTATTAATTTTAATTGTATTTTTGGACATTGTGAATGATCGTAAACTAAAAAGAATAAAGTGTAATTGAAACCAATAATTTATGCCACTAATTGCGAGGTTCTGAATGAAGTTTTAGTATAATTAAGTAAAGTATTCTAAACGAAATTGATAACAAAAGACACTAAACACTAACCTTTATTCTTTCATAAGTGTCTGTACTACCCTTCTTCTCACATCTATCCTTAACAAAAGGAATATCGTCCAAACTATTTAGGTTTAGGTTTGTTGGTAATTCAATTTCTGCTAAGCATACTCCTGTATAAAATTGAAATATTTATTTTTGTATTACAAAAAAAGTATAATTTTAAACTAACCTGCGATTACTAGAAAAATCACTGCTTTTAACATCGTTGGACACTTAATTCCCACTACCAGTGTTGGTCTGCTAGAATGCTAGAGGTCAGATTAATAATCCAGAGAGCTTTCAATCATTAATTACATCGGGTTATGACCTTATTCCTATCTTATTGTTAGAAAACAAGATAAAGCACATGTATTTGTTTGTGCTGACCAGTGGCGTGACAAATAAACTATTTTTCCTATTCTTGCATTTATTCTTTGTCTTGAAATTTAATGAATAATAAATAACAAATAATTTTCAAAAAAGAGAAGGTAGGTACCTAGAATTTAGACAATTTTTAAATACGTATATAAATATGTATACCGGGTGGTGCATTGTCGTTGGAAACATAGGAAATCCCATACAAATTTTGAATTGCCCAGATATTGGCTCTCCTATTGTCTATGTCCTAAAGTCTAGGTTTGGTAAACACACATGTCAAATTTGAACAATTTTGGACTAGTTTATTTTGAGTAATTTGAGAAAAACTTATCTACTACGCCATAGGAATAATTAAATAATTTCTTTGTTAAGTATTAGTTTGTAGCAAAATTTCCGATACCGAACACGACTATAATAGGAAGCCTGTTTTTCTAGAACTCTTAATTGCAAACTAATCAATCCTTAGTAGGAAAATATTTATGTATGACGTCTTTCACTTTTCAATAAGTTTTATACTCGGTTTTATAACAACAAAAGAAATTAAGAAATAGTCAGTATCTATTAGTATTTGTTCAATTAGAAAATTTTATTTATTTTTGTTTATAAGACCAATAATTGTAGATACAGGTATAATAAGCTAATATTTTATAAAATAAAATGAAATAACAATTTAATTTAAAAGAAAACTATATATTATTTATAGGATATTGAAAAATGTTATAAACATCATACATGTAGTTTTTATTTTAATTTGGACAGTAAATCGGATTCAATATTGATTGGAAAAAATATTTTTATGCACAATAAGAAAATACAGGGTGGTGCTCATATGACGCGGAGGCTCCAAGGAGAACGACACTTTGTATTGAAGTTAAATTTTGTGAGCATATGTAGGTTAATTTAGATAATTTTTTAAAAATATAGATAGTTTTACAGGGTGTCTCTAAAAAAGTTACATATCAAAGTTGTGTTTTTTTGTAATGAAATACCCTATATATTAATTAATTTCGAATTCTAGAAGAAAAATAAAGGTGAGTTTTATTAAAGAAACATATGCCTAAAATGTAAGGGTTTTGAAATATTTGACATTTTGTGAAAATGAAGTATAAACTTTAAATTTAAATAACAACATTATATGTAGGGTTTCTTTTAGGCCTTAATTTTTTGCTTCTTGTACTTTGTTTACTTATATAAACCCTACCAAGCCTTCAGCTCCATCTACGGTAACGTAGATGAAGCAAGCATGTTAAATAACAGCTCCCTAAATTGTAATTTACCCTGTATAGCCTGATGTTTAGTTCAAATATCCATTTTACATGAAATCAATTATATTATATCCAAAAATTATACAGGGTGAGACAAAATTGATATTTAACATTGATCACCTTTAAAAGCAAGTTACTCTTTTATTTTAAGTGAAACACCCAGTATATTATTCCGATATTCAATGTCTCTTCAAAATACTCTTAAGGTTGCCACTCATCAAAGAAAGATATTTTCATTTTTATGATTTAATGTCAGTAGATCTTTATTACTTGATAAAATCTAGGTGGCTGTAATATGCCAGACGTTACTTCAACATAGCTGACAAATAACAGTTAAACAAAACAAAAATCTCAGAAATTTGCTGATATAAAAACTTATTCTATATCAGAGATAATTAATATGATTCTATTAACTGGTGACTGGCAGTGTGCATTCACCAATTAATAGAATGCTTAAATACTCCTGATTTATCTAGTCTGGAGGTTTTTTTGGGAATATGTTAAAGGATAGTGTTAACTATACCGGGTGCGTCTCAAAAGTGGCTACCCCCTATAACTTTTTTATTTTTTCAGATAAAAAAACGGGATGTGGTATGTTAGTATATGACATAAATTAGGACTGATTGACGTATTCAATTGTTTTTGGTCACTTCCTGTTTCACCGCAATGAACTACAACTTTTGATTTTTAAATAGCACTCTCGGTATTTTTTACTTTATTCGATAGAAAATGACATTCTGAATAGAATGACATATCATATGTCAACTTTTGCATTCTCGCTTAATAAATAATCCTATTTTAAAATTCAATCTAGACTGCCATGGCTATGTTAAAAACACTAATTCTTAAACAAGGAGTCTTGGAAAAATAGATTTGATCTTCTAGTGTTTTTAGTGTCTTGTTCTGGCCAGTTACAAAATACTCAAATCGTATTTTTAATCATATCTCAACTTTTTCAAATAGAATGAGGGTGGCTTATTAGCATATTTGGAAAAAGCATTTTATATGAATAATTTGATACCACACACTTGGTATTTTGAGTTAAATTTTCGTTACGAACCGCAAGTTATAATTTCAAAAAACCACATGTGAAAATGTCAAAAGTTGACATATCATATGTCATTCTATTCAGAGTGTTATAGTCTAAGAGCTAGCAACGTTTTTGAGAAAGTATTTTGAGACGTCTGGCTCTTAGATATATCTTTTACTATGCTCTCTGGAACAGCATGCGGGCCGTCTGGCTGCCGATACCCGTTGCGTTCACTACTGCGCATCGGAAGAAGATCCTATATATTTTTGATTAATTTAGTCCTATAAATTCTAGTATTGAATACAAATCGAACATGTCTCCATAGCGCAGTGCGTAGAGTTTCCGACCACGAACCAATGATTCAGAGTTCGAATCCGGGTCAGGGCAAAGACTTTTTTATTTTATTTTCGTTTATCTTCTGATAGTAAAGTATTAAATAAATCTGGTGATTCAAAAAAAAACAAATATTTAATACTTTACTATCAGAATATAAACAAAAATAAAATAAAAATCTTTGTCCTGAGCCGGATTCGAACTCTGAATCATCGGTTTGTGGTCGGAAACTCTACGTACTGTGCTATGGAGACATGTTCCATTTATATTCAATACTAGAATTTAAAGGACTAATAAACATATAGGATTTTCTTTCAATGCGCAGTAGGGAACGCAACGTTTACCGGCAGCCAGACGGGCCGCATGCTGTTCTAGAGAGCATAGTAAAAGATATATCAAAGAGCCAGACGTCTTAAAATACTTGTTTTTCCGACGTTGCTAGCTCTCGTAGTATTATTTTCTAACAAATAAAGTAAAAAAATACCGAGGGTGCCATTTAAAAATCAAAAGTTTTAGGCTGTATTCCGTTGCAAAATCAGGCGAACCAGACCGGTAAACTAAGGTAAAGAGCGATTCCTGAAAAACATCGGTTTGATACGGAACGGTTTGGTCCGGAACGGAAATGTCACATGTTGACGTTTTCTAAAAATTTCAATACCTTTATTATAAAATTAATCTTTTATGCATTGTTAACGTACCTATTCTCTAATGTACCCTTTTAATGTACACCAAAAATACTTTATAAATAAACTGTTAAACTCGTTAGACAGCTCTTATTCTTAATCTAAGGACAGTTTAAGTGAAGATTTGCAGGTCCAATATTAAAATAGATAATTAATAAATAAACAAATCTAATCAATATTTATATTTTTATAGCTTACAAAACATTCACAATTACTTGTTTTCTTGTTGTTCATGTGTTTAAACGTTCCTGACTTTAACAAACAATGGCTGCATGATAAGTTTAAATGGTCCTAAAAAGTTATTCTGTTTAGTTAATGAAATTTATTTACCTTTACTGCCTACCTCCATTGCTTTTGGATGTAAATACAAAATATTATTACAAATTTTAGAAATAAAATGAGAATTTCACTCGAACTTCCAATATTTGCTTGATTTCTGTCAGATAAATGACATTGATTGACAAACAAAACCAAAAAAAACGGCCTTCTCGCGCTGGTTAGTTTGGTGACAGTTATAACCGAATTTTTCAGGAACCGTGTTCCGCAATAAGAAAACTTTCAGGAAACCGATAGAAACGGAACATAAACCCATAACCAAGGTAAGCAACGGAATAAACCCTTAGTCATTTCAGGTGAAACAGGAAGTGATCGAAAACAATTAAATACGTCAATCAATCCCAATTTATGTCATACACTAACATATGAATTCTCGTTTTTTTAACTGAAAAAATAAAAAAGTTATAGGGGGTGAGCCACTTTTGAGACGTACCCGGTATAGGGTTAAAGGATAGTGATTACTATAGTGTTAGGATAGTGTAAACTATTTGTTACACGTCAAACACTATATTTTACGGGTAAAAACTATTTGTTAGACGTCAAAAACTATTTTTTAGGCGTAAAAAAATAATTTTTAATTTATTACTTTTTCGACATTTCAAACTACACTTTTTCAAATATATCCTTCAAATCCTTCAATTTAATAGCAGTTAGTAAGAAGTTTTACTTCAAATATGCGCACCTATAGTGTGACCAACGGATCTGTAGCTACGGGGTATCGGCAGGGGAACGCAGTTGTAAACAAAACACGCCCAATTTCATTCATAAAAAAGGCATGGGCGTACGGTGTTATATGAAAATAATGTGTATCATAAATATAATACTCAGATTAATAATTTTTTTCAAAAAACTTTATGCTGTTTGAATCGTTACTGTTGAGTTAGCAGATAAATACTAAAAGCTTTTATTAAAGCTCCCTTAAATATTTTGAATCATCTTATTATTGTGTTGTTAATATAATAGAAGAAATAATTACAGCTGGGGGTTGGAACCTTTGGTGTTACACAGCAAAATAAAACACTAAATCAGTACAATACACCAAAACACTTTTAATTTTACACTGGACGCACGTTTCGCTAACCATGTCTGCCATCAGCAGATGATCAAGACTGAGTCTTGAGGTATATTTATTTATATATCTGTACTAACTGTACAAATACATAATTTTAGATATAACTATTTCCAGCAAAAAAAAAATCTTGAAAATAGTTAACTTTGGAAGCGCAAACAAAACATAATTTTACTCACCAGTAGATCCAATATTGCCTATTACACCAGATATGGTATCGCTCCGCCAGCAGTTTTTAAAGGTTAGGTCATTGTCTACCCATATGTTTCATCCAAATAGATAATACTTGGCTATATTTTCGAATTTCGCGTATATATTTATATCTCTCTCTGCAATATAATGGGCCGCTCCATTAATATTTATCTGTTATTTTGACATTTACGCCAAAAACATTAATTTGATTTTAATAACCCCCTAAGCGTTTCCCTGCAAAAGGGAAATTCGATTCTTCCTGCAATTTTTGCAAAAGCTTTCTAATTGCGGGGACGAGTTTGAATTCGAGATAAAATTTATTTATCAAATTCCTGACCACTTCGAAAATGTCGAGCTTTTCGACAGCAGTCTCACGTGGTCGTTTCTTTCCAGAGCTGGATATCATTTTATCGGGGTTAGTTTTCAGCCTTTTTTTATCTTCTGTGTGATTTTTTTATAGCCGATACGCTAACTCCGGTATAAAAAAATATCCGCTCAAGTTTACGTTTAAGCGGCAACTTAAGCGAACTCTCTGTAGCTTCTTCATCGCAAACCTTATTATGAACACAAGGAAATAAACCAAATGAGATTTCATCCACGTTATTATTAACTTACCTATATAAATTAGCTATTATTTCTCTTGTCTGACTATGTAGCGTCTTACCCTTAACAAATTTATTCATTTTAAAATACAAATATACGATCAAGCTTGATATTAATAATTAAAAACTACGAACGAAAAACATTATAACAAGATAACAAAACAATAAAACACAACTTAACTATCAAATATACGAAAAATATAGGAATAAAGTTTAGGATAACCGGTATAAAATAATGAAATAAAGTAATAATGATCAAAAAAATGACACCGCCACTGGATATTTCAATAGTATTCAATATTCCTACTCTTTTCAGAAGAGACCCTGAAGTTGGGGATAAAGCAAGCGAATAGGAAAGGTGTAACCGCCATGGCAACCGCGTGGTAACAAATCCTGTGACGTACTCTCGCCAATCATGTTCGATGAATAGGCGGCCATGCGCGGCGATGCCGGTTTGCCAATGATATCGTTGAAAAATCTTCAACTTTCATAATAAGCAGATTATACAGAATGAAAGAAATAAGTTATTAAATAAAACATATCGAACAATATGAACTACGTTAAAATTCCTTAGTAATATACGTCAGAATGTATGCTAAACACATTATATATAATAAAAATATATTAAATTTATAGTTCATGTCTGGCAATTTTGCAATTTTATAGATTAACGTGGCAATGTCGATTTTTTTTTCTCGCGTTCCTTCCGTAGCTTCAGATCCGCTGGTCAAACTAGTAGTGCACATACAATTTTTTTATATAATTACAGTAAATAAAAGGCAGAAGTTTTCTCTTTCAAATACAAATATACATATATTTTAATATTTACAATATTTACAAATTTAAAAAAAAAACAGGATTTAAGGCATTGAACAGATCAATAAATTAATTAAATTTATACTAATATTCATAAGAACGGTTATTGGTTCAGTAGCTTAATGGTTTTTAAATCTTTTAAAATGTTAATCTTTAACTATAAATGTTTCATTTCGATGTACTCAAAGATTAAGGAGTTTCAGTTTTTTTTTCATGTCTTAAATTTCTTCCATTTCTCTCGTGATTATCTTGCATACTGAATACATAGTTGTAGGAAGATTTTTTCTGATATTAGATTTCAAAAGAATATTATGATACTTGTGCGTCGGTACCAGTGATCAATATGATTTATTCTAAATCCTTATTTTCTTATGTCAGTCAAAATATTTAAATATTATCTTATAATTACTATTTACTATAACCTAACGGTTGTAATACTAGATTTGGAACTAGACCTAAATAATTCGGTGGAATAATGGACAGCATCGTGGACACTCGGGAAAGATCTGAATCCAGCTTTGGAACAATATTCCGGATCGCATTTCGTCAGCATTTCATATACAGGTTCTAAAAAATATATAAATGAATGAAACAATATTCCTTTAGTATACAGGGTTTTGTAGCTAAACGATTAGATTTTTACAAATTGGAAGTTTTGGGTTCGTTGAAGGACTATTAGAGCAGTTAGAGCTACAATTTCATTTTTTTTACAAGATATAGAGTGTCCCAAATAAGTAAAAAATATTATAGTTTTATTTTTTAAATGGAACACCCTCTATATTATTCTATTTTTAGATTCTACAATTGAAATAATAAGGTTTACAAACCTTAATCAAATTTACCTTTATTTCTTATTATTTATTCTAATATTTTCTTTTTTTAGGTTTTTAAATCTTAACGATTTTTGAAATATTCAATTTTATGAAATTGCAGTAAAAATTTTAAGGCTTCATTTCTCCAAGGGTGTCAAAGTTTTTAATACTAAATATTTACTGAAGTTTAGTTATTGATCAGATATTGTGTTGGAATAATAAACAAAAATCACCTTATACAGAGTGTCTGAAAATTTATATTAAATAATTACTAACTTTAAACGGCTCTAACGGCTAACTAAAGTTTAATTTAAATGGAACATCCTGTATATTTTACGAGAATTAGATGCACAATTTAATTGTCTACCTATTAAATTATATTTTGCCATTTTTTACCTATCCCTTCAAGTTTTCGTAGAAAATGTACTTTTTTATAATTTAGATCTCATTTATCACTAGACCCATGAAATATTGATATTTTAGATTATTTTTAAATATGTAAGAAATTTTCAAAGAACACAGATATACTAATATTGTCGATTTAGTTCGCTTATTTAATTAAAAAAAAACTGTTTAAATATATCTTGTTAAAGATGACCAATTAATATGATCCCAGTATTCAAATTACATTAATTGACTGTTTACGTTGATCAATAATAATTGCTCCAAATATTAAAAAACTGAAGTTTGTATGTGTATTAGACAGTGTGTAAAGTAACACGTTATATATATTATATAACACTTATATTATTTTTACCACCGCTACATTTTGTACACATGTTGCTTTAAAAAAATCTGAAATGTCAATATTCCATGGGTATAGTGATAAATGAGGTCTAAATAATAAAAAAATGAATTTTCTACGAAAACTTGAAGAGATAGGTCAAAAATGGTCTAATACAATTTAATAGACAATTAAATTGTGCATCTTATTCACGTAAAATATACAGGGTGTTCCATTTAAACTAAACAAATTATTGCTGTTTAAAGCTAGTAATTATTTAATATAAATTTTTGGACACTGTGTATAAGGTAGTAAATTTTTTTATTACTGCTACACAATAACTGATCAATATACATATAATCTTCAGTAAATATTTATTATTAAAAACTTTCATGCCCTTGGAGAAATAAAGCCTTAAATTTTTTACTCAAAAACGGTAAGTGTGATAAACCTTAATCAAATTTATACCTTTATTTCAATCGCATAATCTAAAAATAGAATAATATACAGGGTATTGTATTTAAAAAATACAACCATAATATTTTTTTACTTATTTAGGACACTGCATTTTGTAAAATTATTTTTAAATTGTAGCTCTAATAGTCCTTCAACGAACCCAAAACTGACAATTTGTAAAAATCGAATCGTTTAGCTACAATACTCCGTATCGTATGTGGTGAACAACCCTGTATAAGATGAATTGAAAGGATGTGAATTGTTTCCATTTATCTTATGGCAAACAATAGTAATTTTTTATGTACATTATTTTTTAGTTACGTATTTTTAAATCTAAACTAGTCCTCTAAACTAAGTTTTTAACCACCTCTACACTACTCGCGAAGTAAGCCGAAGTAGGTCACAGTCGAATAATAGTGAAGAGTGCTATTGCGCGTTTCCTTGTATAACGAAAATATACACGATGAAGAAGAGATATAAGATGAAGAAGAAGATATTATGTCAGTGCTCAAACTCACCTTTGCAGCTTGCTATGTATACAGGGATATCAAGCTTGGTAAAACTTTCGATGGTAGATTTTAACATGGTTACACCTGAAGGATCGATGTAACTCACTGACGAAAAATCTAACACCAGGCATCTTAAATCTGTGTTTACTTTATTTTGTACTCTCTCCAGTTTATTTAGTGTTTTGGTTGGAGGTTTCGTTTCTTCAGCCTAGAAAATTATTATAAAAGAATGCATTAGTGCTTTAAGTAAATATGAATATAGCGCAAACTGTATACCGGGTGCGTCTCATAAGTGGCTCACCCCTATAACTTTTTTATTTTTTTCAGATAAAAAAACGAGATTTGGTATGTTAGTATGTGACATAAATTAGGATTGATTGACGTATTCAATTGTTTTTGGTCACTTCCCGTTTCACCGGAAATTACTACAATTTTTGATTTTTAAATGGCACCCTCGGTATTTTTTTACTTTATTTGATAGAAGGCGATGAGGAAGTTAAACTTAGAACGAATTATGCAAAGTCAACATTTTTTAAACTGAAAAACGTCCTATTAGTCTCCCGCTAACACTTAGACTACGGGTAGTAAAATGCTACATATGGCCGGCCTATCTTACTATACGGCGCAGAAACCTGGTCTCTCAAGGCTAGAACCCTGAACCGCATCGAGGCTTTCGAAATGTGGACTCTCCGGAAACTCTTACGTGTGCCATGGACCGCACATGCCACCAACGAAGAAGTTTTAAGAACTGCAGGCTATGAACGAGAAATGCTTAACATAGTTAAAGAAAGGAAAGTCTCATACCTCGGCCATATCCTTAGAGGAGACAAATATTACATTCCTAAGCTGATTCTACAAGGAAAAATAGAGGGACGGCGAGGCCCAGGAAGAAAACAACATTCCTGGCTAAGAAACATACGGGATTGGTGTAACATCAGCGACGCAGCGACCATATTTCGAAGAGCCGAAAACGGCAGTCTACACATTGTATGAAGAGTACAGACAATCGTTAAGCACAAGGCACAGGAAGAAGAAGATTTGATAGAAAATAACACTCTGAATAGAATGACATATCCTGTGTCAACTTTTGACATTTTTGCATATGGTTTATTTGAAATTATAACTTGCGGTTCGTAACAAAAATTTGACTCGAAATACAAAGTGTGTATCAAATTATTCGTAAAAAATGCTTTTTCCAAATATGCTAACGAGCCACTCTCGTTCCATTATAAATTTACATATAAAAAATTGGCGCCGGGAGGCACGTATAGCCGCCCATACTAAAATATGTTAATAAAAAGTTGGTAGGCAGTTTTTTTAGTTTCAAAGTAAAGGAATTTTTTAAACTTTTTTATCTGAAAAACTGCGACTTTGACTGATTTTGATGTTATTACAAATTTTGTTGCAAATATTATTCCTAATCTTAAATTGAAAACCGCCTTTCGCTAGCCAGGGGCGTAGATAGGTGTATGCTATGGGGGTGGTACTATGATTAAGTCGCAAAAAAAATCACCGTCGGAATTTTTTTGTCGAATTAAAACGACGGCGAAAATCTATATTTTAATTTTAAAAATTAAAATATAGATTTGTAAATAACATAAACAAAAATGAAACAACGACGTTTATTAGTTAATTTTCTATAAACTATAAATAAAAAACTCTAAACTATCAAAAAAAACTATAAAAACTATAAATAAAACTACAAAACAAAATCAAGTTTTCTAGTACGCTGTTTGGAAAACCTATCAATAACAGCATCAACATTTTTTTCAATATCTTTATGGATATTGATTAGAGTTAACCCCACTAATCTGTCCTGGCCAATAAGAACACTTTGTGTGCTTTTAATTAGGTCGAACATATTATAAACGATAAATCAACATAAGTAAAAGCATACAAAGTGTTCTTATATGTCGGATATTAATTTAAAAAATCCTTTCATAGTCAATGACTATTTCAATTCTCGTATCTCGTCAAGCGTCAGTGGGGGTACTGTCCCCCAGTACCCCCCCCCCCTTATCTACGCCCTTGTCGCTAGCTACTGTAATTTTGGAGTTACGATTTTTTAAAATTTTGAACCCCTTCCGATATCCCCTTACCAACCCCCCACCCCACCAAAAACTAATGGCCAGATTCTCGGGTGCCACAATATTTTTGTGCCAAATTTGGTTAAAATCGGTTTAGTGGTTTTTGAGTTATCGTGTTACAGACGGACAGACAGACAGACACCATGAAAATATTTTGTATTTAGGTCATTTATGAAAATAACAATAACTTATTTTGAGTGAAATTAAAATAACTTTTTTTTTGCCGATCTTAATAGCCTACCATACCTATTGGTATGGTCGGCTAAAAATTGAGATATGATTAAAAATACGATTTGAGCATTTTCTAACTGGTCAGGACAATGCACTAAAAACGTTAAACTATCAAATCTATTTTTCGAAGGTTCCTTGATTAAGAATTTGTTTTTAACATAGCCATGGCAGTCTAGATTGAATTTTGAAAAAAAAAATTATTAAGCGAGAATGTCAAAAGTTCACATATGATATGTCATTCTATTCAGAATGTCGTTTTCTATCGAATAAAGTAAAAAAAAATACCGAGGGTGCCATTTAAAAATCAAAAGTTGTTGTCATTTCCGGTGAAACAGAAAGTGATTGAAAACAATATTGAATACGTCAATAAATCCTAATTTATGTCATATATTTACATACCAACTCACGTTTTTTTAACTGAAAAAATAAAAAAGTTATAGAGGTTTATAGAGAACCACTTTTGAGACGCACCCGGAATATATATATATATATATATATATATACAGTACGTCTGTCCGTTCTGTAGCTACGGGGTATCCGTAAGAGGGGAAACGATATTCTCCCGATGTTTTTCGTAAAAAATTAGACGACGCGTCCCATCAATAAAAATTCGACAAATTTGCAAGTAGCCAATAAAATGAGTGGGTGGAGCGATTTGCGGTGACGTACTCGTCAAGTCGACGTATAAAATATATTGCTGTTTATTTAAATGTTTTTTGTCTGCATTCCTTTCATAGACACAGATCGAGCAGACGTACTGTAAATCTGTAAGAGTCCTGATTCATTCATCACTGACTCATCAACGCCCAGACCAAACCCTTAACTCTAGAAAGCTGAAATTTTGCACAGGAGTTCCTTTTATGATGTTTACGCGAGATAAGAAAGGATTTTTTAAAATTCATCCCCTAAGGGGGTAAAAAGGGGGGTGGAATATTACAATATTTTTTATTTAAAAAACGGTCAAGTTTCCGAAAAAACGCTTAAACACGTAAATTTTATTTTCTTTTTTTACATATTTTAAGATTTTTTTAAAAATGTATACAGGGTGTTTCGAAAAATCTGGTCATTGATTAATCACGATCCTGCTTAAAGCGGTTGACGTAACAAGCTGATTTTTGGAAAACGGCTTGACTTTAGGGTGTAGAGGTTCGATAAGAAGGGATTTTTCGAAACTCGAATTCTAAGGGGGTGAAACCACCCCTCAAATATTAGAATATTTTTTATTTAAAAACCGGTGAGTTTTTCGGAAAAACTCTTAAACCTGGTGACCGTCCATTTTTCATTCTTTGGAGACTTTGATGTACTTCTCTTTCGCTTATCATTAAAGTGCCTGCAAGGTTGTTCTCATCTTCTACTGCTTGGAATTCTGGTCGGTTTTCTGTCAGTAATTCTGCATAGTAGTTGCGCCATTTTTCTATATCCATTCTATTCAAGAGCTTGCCCGTTTGATTGGTTTTCTTCTCTGAGGACTTTTGAGAGTGCAGCATAATAAGAGTCTTTTTCCGCTTGGTTTGAATCATCTGTGGGCGCATAAGTACCTATTATTACGGTTTCCAATCCGAAAATGGTCAAGGTGACAGTTACTATTCTTTCGTTGACGGCGTTTTAATTCTTGTAAAATTTAGATAATTTTTTCGCAATCAGTACCGATACTCCAGCTTGAACTCGTTTTGCCTTATCTATCCCAGACCAGAAGTGAAGGAAGTTTTCGAGATGTTTACTTCCTCTCCCTTTCTTCTTCGTTTCAGAAAGAACAACTATATCTAGGTTGAACCTAGCCATCTCTGATGTAACTTCCGAGGTCTTGTTGACAAAGCTGTTGACATTCCAAGTTCCTATTCGCATAGTCCGTTTCGTAGCCAGTTGTCGTCGTAAAGAATATCTCTCCGAATTCCGAGGCGTGTTTAAGGTTCTTTGAGCAATTAAGTTTTTTTCCGAGTAACAGGTCGCTAGCCCGTTGCCTCAACCCCCAACCTGGAGGACCAGGGGCCTTTCTGTAGGGATGCCCATCTTTAGCCGAGAGAACCGGTTTTGAGGCGCCGGAATCTCGCCTTCGCCCTATTCCTGTTAGTTGCATAACACCCATCCATTGGATGCCATACATTACCAGTGGTCACGCGGCTCTCATGACATGTGCTTGACGTAAAAGCTTATTTTTGGCACGGATTTTTCGAAAGTCAAATTCCAACGAGATGAAACTACCTCTCAAATATTATCAAGTTCGACCCCAGGAACACGTCCATGAGTTTTTTTCCAAAAAAAAGATGTTGACAATCGTGCATTTTCTTTTAAATTTCTCTGTATATTTTTCGAAAACTTTTTAGAACTGCCTGTTCACCGCAAATTTTCCCACGGTTTCAATTCAATAAATTCTTAATCTCTGATATTACCATAGTTACACTTTTACTCTATGGTTACGGCACTAAAATGGATGCAAATACAGAAAAAATCCGGTGGCTCTCAAAATTTAAAAAAAAATCATTTTTTTTAATTTTCAAACTTAAATAACTCGGATATTTTGGACTTATTTAAAAAATGGTAAAGAGAAAATATGTTTCTTTTATCGAGATCTACCAGCCCTGAAAATATTTGCACTTATTTAAGACTCACCCTGTATAATAATATCGCCATAGTGTTTTTTCTAATGATGACATAAATGTGAGAAAATTTTATCCAGTTTGTATGTTAATGGAAATTCTTGCTTTGCTTTATCATCACCATTACAAATGATTAATTCGACACAAACGAAGTCGCGGGTACACCCTAGTCAGTATATAAAAGTACTTACCATTTCCAAATATTTTGCGAGCTTGGCACGGTAAACTACTTCTTTTTGTGGATTGATTCCAACCAATCGAATTAAATCATCTTTGAATATAGTTTTTGTAGCAAAGTTGATTCCACCAGAATAATGAAATATTTTTATACCGTCGATTTCTTTAGCCTAAAAAATAATATTATTTCTAGATATTGAAAAACTGAATACTTCAATCTCAATATGACAGAGTACAAATTATATGGGTATAAACATAGGTCCTGAAAAGTAATGTGTTTGCAATATTTAAACTCTTTTTACTTACCGATTT
Source organism: Sitophilus oryzae (assembly GCF_002938485.1). Taxonomy (NCBI): domain Eukaryota; kingdom Metazoa; phylum Arthropoda; class Insecta; order Coleoptera; family Curculionidae; genus Sitophilus; species Sitophilus oryzae. The sequence continues at coordinate 1,218,121 of NW_022145960.1, read as the reverse complement.
ATATCGCTTAACGTCTAAATAAAAGTCTGTGTCTTTAACTTGACCAAGCAAGCAAGTATAAGGTCTGAAGCTCAAAATGAAAATCGATGCTAACGACAGGCAGATGCCGCAGAGTAGCCCGATATCGATACTGACAAAGGCAACGGTTAGAAACGTGCCCATCCATACCACGGCGTCCATTTTGCTCAGTTTCCAGAACTTCCAAAATTCGAGTACTTGACGAAGCATGCCTTTGAGTGCTACGACTATTACACTGGCTAGCACTGCCTAAAATAATAAAAAGGAGTTAATCATACAGTTAAGGATTTGTAGTCACAACAGAATAACAACACTATACCGTAATACACAAAAACAATTTATTTTAATATCTCTACACACATTTTGGAATCTATGGTTACATCACAGCCCGACTCTACTTAACAAGCCGTGAAGAACCATTTGGCAACGCCGCAACCGGCAAGAGATTCAGATCGGTTTTTAGAGAGCGCGAATGCGCGACGGGCCGTTTTACCAGCTATCGAGGCGCGTATTTTTAAATTAATTTAAGGTGTGCTCAAATTTGCCAAACCAATAATTTGAGCAAAATGAAACAAAAAAAAAATAAAATAATAAAACAAAAAAAAAATAAAAAATAAATTTGCCACATAAAACAATTTGCCAAACCAAACAAAAATTGCCACATTACTTGCCAAAAACAGTCCTGCTAAAAGAAGCAAAGAAATGCTTAAATTGCTCACTTCGATTTTGCATTTCTTTGGTTCTTTCAGTAGGACTTTTTCGGGGAACAGGGACTGTTTTTGACAAGTAATGTGGCAAATTTGGAAAGATACTAGGCACTGTATTTAATTTTAGGAGGTGCCTTTTGCATTGATCCATCTGGCAAACGATAATCCTCCTCCCTGATAATGTCACTTTCATCAAAATGCTTAGCACAAACCAGAGAATATTTTGAGGGTAACCATGCCTCTCTAGGAATATTCCTAAGCCATTGGGCTTTAAGGTTTTCATCCTTTGGAAAGGTAAAAACAGATACCGCTGGTTCTCCTGCATCAAGACAAGTTTTATAATTGGATTTGCACTCAAGCACACAACAAGGACTTGGCATGGTAATTTTTGATTACAACAACTAACTTTGGTAATTATTGGGAAAACTGGAAATCGTCCGATTTTCACCAAAATTGGTATACACACTATTTTGAGGTGGTAGATTACGAATCTGAACTTTTATCTTGGCGGTCCCTTTCCGTTTTTCAGAAAAACGGAAAATTATTTCAACATTGAATTTTTCTTTATTTCGGCCCTATAAAGTAATAATTTCATTATATTATTGTTTATCTAAAAGATACACTTGATTGGGGATAGAAAAATGTCCAAAACTTTACTGAAAAACACTTTTCTTAACAAAATAACAAAGAAAATTGAGACCAGATGGAAGTTTGACATTTCATATATCCGTCTTTCTCTCTCCTATGTAATGAGAGAGATAAATATATTCTAGACCTAATCTAGAAATCTGAAAATTTACAACGTTGCCATATCTTCTATTTTTTCGGGTGATTAAGGATTTTAAATAAATTACCTATTATGAGATCGACAATAATTAAATATACCTACCTATATCCACAAAGTTACGCGGAAGAGTTTTGATTGTATTGGTTTCAACTTCCATGCGTAGGGTGTTAATCTTTTGTTGTTATATTATATCAAAAAAGATTAACCCCCTCCGCAAAGAAGTTATATAAAGACTATTTATAACCACGAAGTTGCACTAAAGAGTTTTTATTGTATTGGTTTAACTTCTTTGCGGAGGACGTTAATCTTTTTTTGATATAATATAACAACAAAAGATTAACACCCTCCGCATGGAAGTTGCAACCAATGCAATCAAAACTCTTTCGTGCAACTTCGTGTAGTTCGTGTTTATAAATAGTAAGATCTCGTTGGTAAAATAGCAATTATGAGAAGGAGTCGTTCTTCTGGCGACCGCCTTTCGTAATCCCAGAATGAACGAAAAAAACACGCTAAATTTAGGTTTAGCATTGGCAACGTTGCTTTAAATGCCAGAAACACATAACCCAACATTTTCAGATTGTTTACAAATTTATTTTAGCAAATTTTCCTCTATCATGCATAAAATTGGTTAAAAAAGTAACAGAAAATAGCAATAACATCATTGTTTATTGAATACCTAACAAAATATATACCTTAAAAATATAAGAAATTAAGAAAAATTCGATGTTGAAATAATTTTCCGTTCTTCTGAAAAACGGTAAGAGACCGCCAAGAAAAAAGTTCAGATTCGTAATCTACGACCTCAAAATAGGGTGTATACCAATTTTGGTGAAAATCTGACGATTTACAGTTTTCCTAATAATTACCCTAACTTTCAATAAATTGATTTAAAAAGCACCACAAAATGTTCATTGGCCGAATTTGCAGCCATTCTTTGAATAAAGCACTTAACCTCGCTTATAACCCGGCGAATTTTTCACCCACGGATATTTGTTTTTACGCAATGTCTACGGAAAAAAATTATCCCGGTAACTTACAAATCTCACACAGTAAGACTTCTCACAACTTTAGTCTTTAACTAAACAATATTTTCTTTCAAAAAAGCGGATTTACTTACAAAAATATAACAGAGCAACAGGTCAATGAACGTAAATCATATGGCTAAACGTGTATCGATCGATTTGAAACCAGGGTTGCCAGATTTCTTTGTTCACGGCCTTGTTAAGTAGAGTCGGGCTGTGGTTGTACCATGTATGATAATGGAATGGAAAATAAATTATTGTTCATAAATTGAGCATTGAGGCATTTGAGGTGAATGATACGGTAAATTACGTTTACCCTTTCTTGAAAAACTTAACCCGAAATCTAAAAAGGACATTCAAGAATGTTGATACACCAATTATTTTTAAAAGTAATGTTTATCCAGACTTTTTTCAAAAATTCATTTTCGAATGAACTATTGCGACTATGGACGAATTAACTTATCGCCGTGGGCGGAACCCCTATTTGCGGTGACTTTTTGATTGACACCCTGTTAAAAGTGTTCCCCTATTGATAAATATGTATACGTAAAAATTATGTTTTGATTAAAAATATGAAAAGCGTAATCCTCCAGCCGGATATTGTACTATAGGTATTAATAAGTCATGGATATAATGATGTACATGTACAATTCGTCGTAGATTTTATTTAAAAGATATTTTATGAATAATTTGACAAAGTTAATATGGGTGATTTAAAAAATCTTTTATAACAGATCTTTGACAAAGCAATTTGATAGTGTAATAGTAGCCTTAAATCATTATAATTAAAAATGTACCTACCTTTGGCAACTGTTCAAAGAACGGTCCAATCCACAGCAATACCACTAACAGCAGTAAACATGATACTACAGATGCCAGCTGTGTAACACCTCCTACAACTTGCTGAATCAGAGATCTTGATAAAGAAGTGCAAACAGGCATGCACGAGAAGAACGAACCAAAGAAGTTACTTAAACTCTAAAAAATAAATTGATGAATATTTTGTTAAGCATATAAATTATAAACTTTTACCATAGCGAAGGCTTCTTGATTGGCATCTACTTCGTAGTCTAGTTTCTGAGCAAAAATCAAAGCCATGGATAAAGTAATAGTGTAAGATACTATGGCGATAGTAATACCATCAACAATCACATCTGAGAGTAATGCGAATGGTGGGGGTGCAGGGGATGGAAGCCTAGATAAAAATTATAATATAATATTAACTGACGGGAACTAATTAGTTGTTTAAATTGCGATATGTTTAGAATATTGCAAATTGGTAATAAATGTACTTAGAGACATTACCTACTTCTTAATTATTTTAACATAATATACCGGGTGCGTCTCAAAAGTGGCACACCCCCTATAACTTTTTTATTTTTTCAGATAAAAAAAACGAGATTGGTATGTTAGTATATGACGTAAATTGGGATTGCTTGACGTATTCAATTGTTTTTAGTCACTTCCTCTTTCACCGGAAATGACTACAACTTTTGATTTTTAAATAGCACCCTCGGTATTTTTTACTTTATTCGATAGAAAATGACACTCTGAATTGAATGACATATCATATGTCAACTTTTGACATTTTCGCTTTAAAAAATCGTATTTTAAATTTCAATCTAGAATGCCATGGTTGTGTTAAAACACAAATTGTTATTCAAGGAGCATTGGAAAAATAGATTTGACCGTCTAATAGTTTTCGTGTCTTGTCCTGACCGGTTGAAAGATGCACAAATTGTATTTTAAATCATATCTCATTTTTTTCAAATGGAACGAGGGTGGCTCATTAGCATATTTGGAAAAAGCATTTTTTTACGAATAATTTAGTACCATACACTTGGTATTTCGAGTCAAATTATTGTTATAAACCGCATCTTACAATTTCAAATAAACCATATGAGAAAATGTCAAAAGTTGACATATGATATGTCATTCTATTCAGAGTGCCATTTTCTATCGAATAAAGTTAAAAAACGAGGGTGCCGTTTAAAAATGAAAAGTTTTTCCGGTAAAACAGGAAGTGACTAAAAACAATTGAATACGTCAATCAATCCTAATTTATGTCATATACTAACATACTAAATCTCGTTATTTATCTGAAAAAAGTTATAGGGGTGAGCCACTTTTGAGACGCACCCCGTATAGTATTAAAAGATCTCCAACATTTGTAGATTTAATTTATAATTTTATAACATCGTTCATCAAACAATAATGCCAAACGCTACGAAAAACATATGAGGATGTCATCTAAGGAACATCTAAGAACACGAAATACGAAATAGTCTAAAGAAAGAACATAATATTTTTTTATGACAATTGGAGCCAAGTCGAAACTTAGAAGCCACTCTTTGCGTTCATACTAATATAATTTGTATGCTGAGTAAATGACTACTGGCCTTAACTGATTATCGTACCATATGCCAACATGTTTGCCAAAGCACATTTCGTGTAATATGATTTGCTAACAACGTGTGATAGAATATATGATCTATTTTTGAAATAGCACTTAGTTAATAATAGTTAGTTGGTTCTAGAATAGTAATTAGTATTAAGAAATATTTTAATAAAATTAGATTATCTTTGTCTGATATGTCATTCATACATAAAGTATTTTTAATAATGCTCCATTAGATTTTAGATTTTGTAACAAATTTCCGGTATTTATCAAAGTCGATTAAACCACATTAAACTATGAAAGTGCTTACCCTACTGCTATATATCCCACTACGTTGACACCATACTGTTCGGAGAGATTGCAATACTTCGAAACTAGGGTTCCAACTACAACTGCTACCAGTTCCATTGGAAACGGAAATGGCGATCTTTTGGCAATTATAGGCTGAAAAAATAGGCTTTTACTTAAGCAAATACTTATCGATTAAGACTCTAGTATGTAGTTAAACATAATTTTAAATATTTATTAATTATTAAATTTTAAACATTCAAAAATTCAAAATAATACCTAATCTAATGCTTGAAGGCATAATGGCATTCATAAAAATAGGACATAGAAGAAGTAAGACAATAAAAATACTGTAATATTATTGTGTAAAAACTCAGTTCTTTTAATTTTTAGTGTTTTATTTCAGAGTAATATTAACGTAGAGTGAATATACCGGGTGGGTCTCAAAAGTGGTTCACCCCTATAACTTTTTGATTTTTTGACATAAAAAATCGAGATTTGGTATGTTTGTATATGACATAAATTAGGATTGCTTGACGTATTCAATTGTTTTTGGTCAATTCCTATTTTACCGCAAATGACTACCTCTTTTGATTTTTAAATGACACCATCAGTATATTTTTACTTTCTTCTATAGAAAATGACACTCTGGATAGAATGGCATATCATATGTCAACTTTTGACATTTTCTCATATGGTTTGTTCAAAATTGTAATAATTATGGGGTTCATAACCAAATTATTTGTAAAAAAATGCTTTCTCTAAATATGCTAATGAGCCACCCATTAGAATATTTAGAAAAAGTTGTTCCATTAGAAAAAATTGAGAATATAGTTGTTCCATTTGAAAAAATTGAGATATTATTAAAAGTACGATTTGGGCATATGTTAACCGACCACGGAAAGACACGAAAAACATCAGACGATCATATCTGTTTTTTCAAGGCTCTTTGATTAAAATTTAGTGTTTTTAACACAGCCATGATTGACCACTCTAGATAGAAATTTAAAATACGATTTTTAAACGAAAATGTCAAAAGTTGATATATGATATGCCATTCTATCCAGAATATTATTTTCTATCGAATAAAGTAAAAATATAGGGGGTGTCCGAGGGTGCCATTTAAAAAATCAAAAGTTGTAGTAATTTATAGTGAAACAAGAAGTACAAAAACAATTAAATACGCGAATCAATCCTAATTTATGTCATATACTAACACACCAAATCTCGTTTTATATCTAAAAAAATTAAAAAGTTATGGGGTTATGGTGAGCCACTTTTGAGATGCACCCGGTATAAATGTGTATAGACCTTCCGTTATAACCTTCGATAAAGCTACTACAAAAAAGACAAGACTTGGCAAGCTCTAGCTATATAGAATGGTCTTGTCGAGATTAGACTATGCTCTAAAGTATGATAATAAGATATAATAACATCAGTCTACCGGGTGACAACAATTGTTGCGCATTCCATCGTTTTATTGCTTTTTATTAAATATTTTTTTTAAATTATTAAAAAATATTTGTACATTAAAATATAATTCATCAAAGCTCATAATATTTTCCATTAAAAATATTTTAAAATCACTTTACAAACAAAAAATGTTAACACCCGTATATTTTTCCATATTTGTATAGAGCTTAAAATTCTCTTTTAACAATATATCAGAAGTTCGTATGTACAAATCAAATTTCATATGACAGAATTTTGAAAACAATCAAAAAAATAAATTTGTTTTTGATTAAAAAATAATAAATTATGAACGTTTTTGTCTAAAGTGTCAAAATTAATCGCAATTTAAAATTTCGTCAAAATTGCGGTAATAAAAATCATGTAAAATACACTCACCGGCACAAAAAACAGACAGCTTAAAATTTTGATGTCTTTTAAAGTTTAATATATTTTGTTCTGGTGGACCGATTTTGATGATTTTTAAGCAGTTTGTTGTTGTTTACGTCTTTTTTCGATAGTTTATTTTTTATTCATCTCAATAACTTTATTTTTATTGAAGATATTCGCTTTTGAATAAGGCAGTGACGATTTATAGCAATTTTATCATTGATTTTGGGTCCCACCATCAACACAATTATAAAATAGTGTTTATTCTTTTTGTGATGTCACTTAAACATCATATTCTTCTTTTTGCGGTGCCGTGCCTGTTTACAGGCGTTGGCGATCTTCATGACTATATCGTGGAAGAGTTCTCTATCTTCTGCTGCATGAAACAGCCTCTCCACCCCCAGACCGGTCCAGTTCCGTATATTTCTGAGCCATGACAGTTTCTTTCGACCTACCCATCTTCTACCTGCGAATTTTTCTTGAATAATCAAACGAGGAATATAATACCTCTACCTCTACCTAAAATTTGGTGCCACGCATTATGTGTCCGAAGTAGCCAACCTTTCTGGCTATGATGGTGGTTAACAGTTCCCGATCTTTGTTCAGCTGTCCAAGAACTTCCTTGTTGCTTGTATGTTCGGTCCAAGAAATCAGGGCCGGATCTACCTAAGGGCTGTTTGGGCTGCAGCCCAGGGCCCCGAGGTTACAAGGGGCCCCCAGACCCCGCTAAAAACAATAGGCGATAATTTGAATTTAAAAAAATCTAAAATTAAAAAAAAACTACCATAATTTTTAATTACTGCACTCATTACAAAAGTATCTTCACGTATTCAAATGCAACGATTATCTCGTTCACTGTTTATTTATCGGAAAAACTATCAAGTTCATTGTTTATTTTCAGAAAAAAACAAGTCTTAATTTGCAGCCAATGTCTTGGTCGAAAGCATAAAAGTGAGCTGAGACACGCAACTTACAGCTAGATAGAGACAGCGAAAAAAAAAGAAAGAAAAAAATGTGCAAAAATTGGGACCTTTTTCCAATAAAACATAAAAACGAACGACAAAATCGCGAAAATCATCAAACAAACAAACAAACAACGCTTTATTGTGCAAAGCCAAAACAGCTTCATCGACAAAGCACCACAAACAACAAAATCACAAAAAAATACAAACAACAAAAATACACAATACAAATAATACAATTCAAAAAAATTTAAGTCTTTAAAATTACAAAAGAATATACATGGACAATTTTAGAACAGTACGCAGTAAATAGATATAATTTTTAATTACTGCACCTATTACAGCATTGACGTATTCAAATGCCAAACGATCATCCTGTCCAATCAAGCTTATTATCGGAAAACTATCAAGTTCATTGTTTATTTTCAGAAAAAAATCAAAGTTTTAATTTACAATAATGTCTGGTCGAAAGTATAAAAGTGGAGCTGAGAAACGCAAATTACAGCTAGATCGAAAAAAAGAAAGAAAAAAATGTGCAAAAATTGGGACTTTTTTCCAATCAAAACATGAAAACGAACGACGAAATCGCTGAAAATTCATCAACAAGCGACAAGAGAGGATCTTATCTGAAGAGAATCTATTTGAAGGGAGTAGCAAATCGCAACACCAAGAAAAAGACAAATGATGAAAATGTGCAAAGTCTTGACTACCAGCAATCCTATGATCAAACGGCAAACGATATTGGTGTTCAGCGACAGGATGGTAACACCGAGACGGAAAGAAATTTAGACAATACAATTTTGAGTTTGAGAAATATGTTGACGTGGGCTTGTGGCCAGAATTGCTAAATAATGATTTAATGACATCCTCTCACATAAAATGACTGACTTTCAAAATAAAAATCCAAAAAATATATATGCAGCTTCTATAAAGAAATACAAGGAACAAAACAGAGCATTTTCAAATAGCCATTTCACTAAAAAATTAAAAATGGTCAATCACTGGAAAGATCTTGGCTAACATAACATAAACCAGTGTTTGTGCTGTTTTTTGTTTGCCTTGCAAACTTTTTTTTTAAACCTCTTCTCAATACACGACTGGAGTTTCTGATTGGAAACACATAGGAACTTGTTTAGAAACCCACGAAAATTCTAATGAACATAAGAAATCAATGTTAGTGTGGTTGAAAAGAAAATAAATCTGTTTTAGGCAAGCAGCTTCAGGAGTAATTAAGAAAAGAAATATATTATTATCAGAATGTCCAAAATCGGGTAATTGTAGTGGTAAAATTTTTGAGTATAAGAGGCTTAGCATTTAGAGGTTCCGAGGAAGTATTTGGTTCTTCACATAATGGTAATTTTATGGGGGGTCTGGAGCTATTGGCAGAGTTCGATGCAGTCATTCGTGAACACATTGAACCACGGGAGCTGCGACCAAAACCGATAATATCGTACCGAGTATCGTACTTATCAAAAACACACAAAGACACAAAATATTATTCAACTGTGATGGATTCTACACCAGATCTGTCTCATAATGACAAACTTGCTATTGTATTACGATACTGTTTTCGGGGAAAAGTATATGAAAGATGTGTAGGGGGCCTTCATTAAAATTAGTAGTCGTACTGCCTTACATTTATTTAATATTCTACAAGACTTTATAGAAACAAATGGATTACCACTGTGTAATTGTAGGGGGAAATCTTATGACAACGCTACCAATATGGCGGATCACTACAATGTTTTTTTACATGGCTATTAGTTGAGTACTTAGGTAGGCCCCTAAGTAGTTACAGCCCAGGGCCCCACAAATTTACGATCCGCCCCTGCAAGAAATCTTAAGGATTCTTATCATATTATATAAACATCATATTAATAGTGTTTAATTGACGTTTACTCTAGTAGAAATAGTTTTAAGTTCTGAAGTATTGGCTATTTCTACTTGAATTAATCATGGTAGAGATCAACTTTTTGCCTTAAAACTATATCTGCTAGAATAACTGCCCAGAAAACAATAATAATATGATTTTTTCAAAGAGAGTGACATTACAAAAAATCATAAACACCATTTTATAGGTCTGTTGACTAGGACCAAAAACGAAAGCACGATTTTAATGTAAAAAATACGAAAAAATGTTAGTGTCTTCTTCAAAGACGAATATCTCAAAAAAATAAAGCTTTTGAAATGAAGCAAAGAACAAACTATCGAGAAAAGATACACCTAGGTGATAAAATTATTTTTAAATTTCTTGCTTTGTTATTTCTAAATTTCTTGTGTGGAGTTGTTACAGTACGTTGATACTCCACAGGGTGATTCAAACTTTCATCAAAATACCGACATTTTGTTCTTCCTCGTATAATTGACAGATGGCAACTTTCATTTTTAATTTAGAGAAAATACTAAAAAGTCAAATAATTTAGCTACAAATTGCTTTAAAACCCATCAAAATCAGTCTACTAGAACACAATATATAAAACTTTAAAATACATGGAAATTTTAAGGTGTCCGTTTTTCGTGCCGGTGAGTGTGTACTCGTAGTGTGTTGGTCCTATAAAAATATTAGGAATAAACATGAGTTTTTCTCACTAAAGTGCTTGTTGAACTCAAAGAACTTCAGTGTTGTTTACTACTTCAATTATTTTATTACTTAACTTGTTCTTTGTAACTTGACTAATACACTAAAATACCTATTACCTTGAGGTAGTCATTGTTTAAGGCAGATATTGTGATGGTCACGAAGGAAATTATAAGTGCTGCTACGTTCACATTACCAATTTCTTCAAATACGGCAACCAACGTCTAAAATAATACACATTAACAATATTTTTTAATATATTAAAATTTATTATAGTCGGATTACAATCTTTGGGGACTTTGGTGAATCTTGGGTGTAGTACTTTATTAGTACACTACTTAAAACATATGAGTTGGATGTAATTTTCATTAAAGAAATTAAAATGTCAATTTTCCGGAAGTGTTATATTCAGAAGTCTTGACTAGTTTATCATGATACAAAATAACTACGAAATGCTGATTTATTGAAGCTCTACTTGAGAATTTAATAAAAAACATCAAAGTTACATAGACTAAAAGCCGTTATATCCTATATACTTACATATACGTTCACGAAATATCCTTTAAATCTAGGTATACTTAATCCAAGAAGATCCTTAATTTGAGATACTAAAACTTGAATAGCTGCTCCTGTAGTGAATCCACTAACCAATGTTTCTGATAGCAATGCGCTCACTATACCCAATCTTAACACGAACATGATAAACTGAAAATATTCTAGATTAATTACATTTTACTTTATAATACTTATTTATCAAAAATATTGTTAACTTAAAATTCACAGTTACGAATATCTCGTTAATACATGATTTTTCAATTCCAGTTTTTTGCTCATGTTTAAACCCACTGCGAACTAACAGAACTGTTTCATTTGCAGCTACTATAGAAAGATACCGGTAGCCGGCCGTAGCTCCAGCGTTAGTGTGTCGATCTGCGGAGCGGAAGGTACACTGGGTTCGATCCCCAGCCAGTATGGTCGCTTTATTTATTTAAATAAAAATATTTATTTATCTAAATAGAGCGACCAACGTGCCGCCACCTCAAGGAAGGCAATGGCAAACCACCTTGAGTATATTTGCCTTGTACAGCCTCTCAAATATGCCGTTCGGATTCGGCAATAAACTGTAGGTCCCGTGTACTTGTGAAACACTGATGACACACATCACAAGTACATGCGAGAGGTAGCCGACGCTCTATATAGAGTATGACACTGTAAGAAGAGTAGATAGAAATATATTTTATTTATCAAAACTTATCTTCTTCTTGCGGTGCCGTGTCTGTCTTCAGGCGTTGGCGATCTCCATGACAATTTCGTTGAATAGGTCTCTATCTCTTGCTGCATGAAACAGAGCCTCTCTACCCCAGACCAGACCGGCCCAGTTCCGTGTATTTTTCAGCCATGAGAGTTTCTTTCGATCTATCCATCTTCTACCTTCGACTTTTCCTTGAATGATCAAACGGGGAATATAGTATTTGGTGTCTCGCATTATGTGTTCGAAGTAGCTAACCTTTCTGGCCTTGATGGTGGTTAAGAGTTTCCAATCTTTATTGAGCTGTCCAAGATCTTCGTTGCTTATGTGTTTGGTCCAAGAAATCTTAAGGATTCTCCGGCTGCACCACATTTCAAAAGCTTCTATTTTATTTATATGTTCGCCTCTTAGTGTCCATGTCTCGCATCCGTAAAAAAGAGTGAACCATGTAACAACGCAGTGCTTGTAATCGGGTTTGCAGTGACAGGTATCTAATTAGTGAGCGTGGCATTCCATTTTTTGAATGTTCTACGTGCCATTTCAACTCTTGCTTTTACCTCTTCGTCACATGTATTGTCACTATTTAGCCAGTTTCCTAAATATCTAAAATGTGGTACTTGTTCAATATTGTGTCCGCTGATTTTTATCGGGATTGGATTAATTTGTTTTTTCCCCACCAACATCCATTTCGTCTCCTTGATATTTATATTAATACCCCATTTGGAACTATACAGGGTGAGTTTTCTAAGATGTTCTCTATGGGTATCACGGAAACTACTGGTGATAGAGATTCGGTTAAATGGAGAAAGAATTGCAGTTTTGTGGGGTCATAAATATGTGCCTTTCAGATTTTTGAAAAATCATGGCTAAATCGTTCATGGCTTACTAGATATTTCGAAAAAAAAACAAATTTTGGTTATTTTAAAAATCGTCCCTAATTCCATTACAATCTGTTTTAGACAAAAAGTTTTCAGAAAACGTTGTAGATAATCACATCCTTAATGAGATTGTGTCCTCCGTTTTTTCTAAAGTCTGTCATTTTTAACATATGACACAAACATATGTTTTTTTTAAATGGAAACCATAGTTGGCCATGACTTCATAAAAAGCGCCATTTTAAAGCTTTTCAGCGATATAAGCTATAATATTTTTTTTTTAAAAATTACTCAGCTATAGCCAATTCTTATCGTTTTTAATCAATTTCACTTAGTTAGCCATGGAAACAAGTTTAATCGTCACATCCAAACATTGTAGATTAAAATACACAAAAGTTGTTAGTATGAGTTTTTCAAATGAAGAAAAGCGTGTAGGATTATTGGTTCAACTTTTCTTGGCAATAGATATTCGAGGATACGTTGACCGGTGAACAGTACTTACGTTTTTTAGAGAACGGTTTTCAAGACATGTTAGAAAAGCTAAATTTAGATACTCACGCATCAATAGAGTGGTTCCAATATAACTTTCATCATGACGCCCCCCGTAATGAAAGATTTTTTTTATTTTAAAAATTACGTACTTTAATATTATATAATAATTATGTAAACACAGAGATAGGAACAGGTGGACCAATTGCATGTGCCTCCTTGATCACCTGACCTATCCATTTTAGATTTTTTTTATGCAGATGGTTAGTAAGGTTTAACAAAGAACTTATGAATTAAGAGAGGCACATGAAGAGGCGGTATGGGAAAAGTGTATGTAGTGATATTATTTTTTTCATTTTTAGTTTGAATAACTAATGAATGAACTAATTGAAATTAGCCGATAATGATTAAAAAGTAATTGGCTTCAACTCAGTAACTTATTAAAAAAACATATTATAGCTTATATCGCTAAAAAGCTTAAAAAAATGCGCTTCTTATGAAGTCATGACCTACTATGGTTTCCATTTAAAAAGTTGTTCAACTCAATCTCATTAGAGATGTGATTATCTACAACTTCTATCTGAAAACTTTTTGTCTGAAATAGATTATAATGGAATTAGGGACAATTTTTAAAATAGCCAAATTTTTTTTTCCAAATATCTAGTAAGCCATGAACTTTTGCAAAAATATGAAAGGCGCATATTTATGACCCTACAAAACTGTAATTCTTTTCCCATTTAACCGACACTCTATCTCCAGTAGTTTCCGAGATACCCATAGAGAACATCGTAGGAAACTCACCCTGTATAGCTTCATGTGCTCTCTGTCTAGCAGCTTTTGCAAGTCTTCCATGCTTTCTGCGACAATGGCGGTATCGTCTGCGTACCTTACGTAATTTATGATCTCGCCTCCAATTTTAACGCTTTCTGTTCTGCCGGATAAAGCCTCGTAAAAAATGTTCTCTCTCTTTCTAACGTCATTTGTAGTTCCTACATCGACCCTAACAGTAGCAGTTTGATTGTGTAGTATAAGTTTACAAAAAGGCGCATGTCATAGTTGACGTTATACGATCTCGAGCCGAATATCCGAGATGCCGAAAGAGCTCTGTATGTTCGACTCGATCAAATGTTTTCTCAAAGTCGGTGAAGCAAACATAGATGTTCTTGCAAATTCAAAACTTATAACGTTTTATATTTAAAGATGTTTTATATTACAGGGTTTAAAAAGACATCCTACATTTAATATGTATTAGATGATTTCATTCTCTTGTCTTTTTCAAATACACGTTTAGAAATTAAAAAAAATACACAATGTTAGCTTAGATAATCAGATGTGATCAGAAAGTTTTCTGATCAGGATGGCTTTGGAAGTTAAACAAATTTTAATATAATATCATTTCGTAAGATTTTTTTATCTGTCATTGTCTAAAGTATCATCATCATTTTCAGCTTTTCCAACCATTTCCAATTATATGTGAGGGAGGCTACACCCTCACATATTTAGATAATTTCCTTGTAACAGGGCTCATTGTTGTCTATTGTTGGCTATGCGGGCCAAATTATCCCTGCTGATTTCTTAATATCATGGTTCCATCTCAGGATTGGTCTTTGTCTATGTCTTTTAATTTCCCTTGGGTACTATATGCTGAAATGTTTGTGGTCCATCTGTTGTCCGTCCTTCTTGTCAGATGTCCTGCCCACTGCCATTTGAGGGATTTGATTCTTTGGATGACATCTGTTACCTGGGTCTTTTGTATTATCCACTCTATTTTTTACGATATTTCTTGGTTATTTCCAACATAATTTTGTTCCATCGAGCGTTGCGCGTCCTGCAATTGCCTTATACTGTCCATTTTAAGTGTCCAGGTTTCGTATGTGGCATTCTAAATTTGAATACGATTGAGTTTCTTCCATATGTACCCGATGCTAACTTAATTCTTCTATTGATTTCTGGTAGTAAAGGTCCTGAGCTGTGTAATAGATGTCCCAAATAGTATATATTTTCTTCTACTATTTCCAGTGTTGTGTTATTTATTATATACAGGGTGGCCCATCGAAAACGTTCCGCAAGACATAACGGCCAGGATATTCTTTTTTTCAAAAAATCCAAAAACACGTCAATTTTGTTTGTGAGGGGGACAACTTTTCCCCAAAAATTATTGCAAAATCTTCTACCCTCTAAGCGGGGGTGTCATCCCCCAACTTTTTTCAAATGGGAAGGGGGATCAAGTGGCGCCGCAATGAAAAGAGCTTTCTATTATCTATATTTCCCCGCTTCGTTTTTGAAAATCGGTTGAGTCATTGAGAAAATATGAAGGATTGAAATTTGAAAAGTTTATTTAAAAATTTATCAGAGTAAAGGATGAGGATAAATTCTTTCGACCAATTTGCTGTTTTTTCTTGTTATTTCTAGATGTTTACGCATTTTTTCACTTGCCACAAGGTTGAACGATCAGGTGCGGTCCCAATATCGTTAAACTGACCTACAATAGAATTTCCAAAAATACCAGCCCACGACGATCAAAATCATCTTCGTTGAATTCTTGTACCAAATGAACTTTGTACGGGTGGAACTTGTGTTTTTTTAATATCGTTTGGACACTTGTACGATTCACGCCGGTCGCGGTCTCATTGGCTAATTTTCTTGTACTCAGCGTACTACCCATGGCAACTTGGCCCAATACGAATACCTCCATAGCTTCATTTACTACAGGATTTTCCCTCTGCCTCTTTTTATTCATAACGGAACCAGGTTCGTGAAATTTTGCTACTAAATCGCGAACAATTTTGCCATAAAGGGGTTTGTCAGGATGGCGTTCATTGAATATTTGCGCAAACCGATTGCCACATTCATTATTTTTAAAATAAAGTTCGATTATATCCACTTTTTCTGCAAGTGAGTACACCATAATTGTCAAAAAGTTTAACGATATTGAGAAGAACTTCAACACACAAGTCACAGAACAGCTATCTAGCAACTACCGCACCTGACCGTTCAACCTTGTGGCAAGTGAAAAAATGCGTAAACATCTAGAAATAATAAGAAAAAACAGCAAATTTTCAAAATTCATATTTTCTCAATGACTCGACCGATTTTCAAAAACGAAGCGGGGAAATATAGAGAATAGAAAGCTCTTTTCATTGCGGCGCCACTTGACCCCCCTTCGCATTTGAAAAAAGTTGGGGGGATGACACCCCCGCTTAGGGGGTTGAAGATTTTTGCAATCATTTTTGGGGCAAAAGTTGTTCCCCTCAGAAACAAAATTGACGTGTTTTTGGATTTTCTGAAAAAAAAATTACCCTGGCCGTTATGCCTTGCGGAACGTTTTCGATGGGCCACCCTGTGGAATGTCTTTCTGTCTACTATGTAGTTCGTTGTACATTAATTTAGTTCTTGCTAAATTCATTTTGGGACCTACTTTATTGCTGGCTGTATTTAGTTTGTTAATTTGTGCTTGTAGTTCTTCAGGACTATTTGGACAATTAGGACTATGTCATCAGCGAATCTTAGACGGTTAAAATATTCTCCATCTATTTTTAAACCTTTTTCCAGTGTATACTTATTTTTTTATGAAACCCATTATTTTGTTTGTTGAGGTGAGGTGAAGTAAATTTTTAATTTTAATTAATTTACTTTTTGATATATTTTCTCAAAAAGTGCACTGTTTAATAAATGTGGAATAAGATTTAATAACCTTACGTGAACTATTGCTACAACAAAAGTAACAGCCGTGGCTACTTGGATCGGACTATATCCTGTCGGTTCTGTATCCGATGAATTTCCCGATGAATCAAAGTAAGCTGGGTCACTATGTTGTATCACTGCTTTTCCAGTCATAAGACAAGCGACTGAAAATGTTCCTGAAACACAAAAAATCTATATTCATACTATAATGTACCTACTTAAGGATAACGTAACATATTGGAAATTGTCATGATAATGGGCTCTTTCACAAAAAATTATATACCCGATTCAAGGATAAAATCTGAAATAGAAGACTATTTTCAGTATATTTATCCAAAAAAAATAGTTCCATGACATTGAATAACTTTTTATAGGCCCTCAAAATTGCTTTAATTTGAAATAATTTTAAAGCGCCAATTGATGACGTATAAAAAATACGCCCAATCACATTGCAGAACCGTGCTCGTGCGCCAGCCAACAACTGGCAACATTGCGATTTGATTTGACCAGCACCACCTTAACTCAAGGCCAATTAACATGATATGGGCAAGGCAAATATGGCGACGAAGGCAGCGCATTATTAAATTGTTTACCTTTAACCTGACAAGCAGGTAGTGGTTTCTCGTTGCATGATAGCGGTTTCCGATTGCATACCAGAAATAATTAATTATCTCTAGTTTTTTGTGTTTCTGCAACACGTTTGTTTAGTTCTTAGTGTTCAGTGCATGCTGTGATCAGAAAATTGTGATAAAATAACAGTGTAATAAAAATCCAAACCAGACATTCCACATAGGGAACTTCAAACTTTTGTGCTTGTTGTACTCCTCTATTATTAATTCTTTTAAGGTAAGAACTAGAAGTATTTATCAAGATATTACACCTAAATGAGTTACTTACAATAATCAAAAGATAGGTATTAAAGGGTAGGTATTAACATTTTATTGTAGCATACCTTTTACATGCTCTGTTCCAAATTGTCACAAGAATTATAGAGGGGGTCCCAAGATTTCTGCTTTTATATTCCCCAAAAATGACGAGCTTCGTAAAAAATGGTTGACAGCTATTGAAAGAGATAATTTTACTCCTACTAGTAGTTCTCGGGTAAGAAGTGCATTAAATATGCCTCAAAAAGGCCAAAGGCCAAAGCCTCTGTTACCCTAGTGAGGATGTAGTTATGGCTACTGCTTACACTTACCTTACTATAAGTAAAATATTGGGAGAATAGTCAAGCTTTTTACATCAAAAAGATCACAGAAAGATATTGACAACATTCACATTTGAAAATATAAATGGCCTGGATGTAAGTCTTTTTTAGGTCACAATTGCCCCTCACATACGTCAGAATTTATTATTAAATCCATCTTGTTCAGAATATCCAATATTTTATTGAAGAACTATGCAAAAGAAAGAAATGACGTTATAAAAAGGTATTTAGTTTTTTTTCTATATAAAATCTTGAAACACATATTATATTTTTTAGTTATCCTCCCCTATTATAGTTTAAATTTATTCCCATTTGTGTAATGCTGCAAAACATAGGAAAAATATTCCATATTTTTTGACCCAAGCCAGTGTAGTTTATAATTCCAAGAGCATTTACCAAGGCTTTTACTAAGACAAGTAACTTCCTATACTGTCCATAATAGTATATATTTATCTAACGTGCAGTAACTTCTAAACTATGGTAGGTGAGTGTTTGCAATTGAATATTTAGTTTATATTGCTATTTTCTGTCATATATTTCTGGTTATTTCTTTTTCCGATGATTTTGAACACCCTATATATGCTACCTCAAGTTTGAATATTTACACACTAGTACACTATCTACCTATTTTCTGAGAAAGCAGACCTTTTTATAAAAAGTAACTAACTGATGTTTTTATAAAAGTAATAATACAAAAAATTCCATACTTATGTGGAGAGCTTTAGACTCCCTGTATATTAAAAAATTAGTGAAATATTACGTAATCTAACCCGACATTTGTGTGAAAAATGTCTATTTGGAAATAAAACAGGTTTTAAAATACGTGCCAAATAAAGTACTTCTAACTCCACCATATTGGAAAAGGTTGAATAGCCTTGTGTGGAGATGGTGGTGGGTCAGCATGGTGGCCCGGCCGCGTTGCCGCTTTTCAACATGCCAGGTGTGACGTATTAAAAATAAAGTGCGGATTTTTATTCTGGGCTTTTTTGTTTTTATTTATTTTCTTAAGAACGACTTCAAATTTTTCGAAAGTGAGATAGCAGAAAATTCTAGAATTAATTGCTTTATTCAATTATGCTAATTCCAAAATATAGTGAAAGACCCCATTCCGTAATAGGAAGAATATTATAAATTGGACAAACTTCTCAGTAACTGTATACTTGTGCAAAAATTAAAAGTTTTTATTTAAGTGGTGTTTTGCTTATAAGCTAGCAGAAAAAAAATATGTAGAGATTATACCATACGATCGAAAAAAAAACGGCGTCAAAGACGGCTGGGGAATAACAACAATGATAATTTTGGCGAGGTCAAATCCCTAGACGTCCTTTACCTAGCCCGTACTCATCTTTATTTTTTAATGGCGCTATCAGTTGGCCTTAAGTAAGTTGTAATTTATTTTTATATTGAGTAAAAATAATTTTTAAATAGTGTGGTTTAAAATTCGCGAAAAACTATTTTTTTGGAAATAGACTTGTGTGTCTGAAAAAACGTTTTATTCTTTTTTAATCTTCCTAAAATAGTTGCCAAGTTTCATGTCAGTTTTTAAAAAACGATATCTATAGATTAACCTCGCCATAATAATCATCGATTGTCATTCCCCGGCCACCTTTGACGCCGTTTTTTTTTCGATCATGCGGTATATATTTTATGGTTGGTTGATATTATTTCTTTATCTTAATAAGATTGTAAAATATGTTTTCTTTCTATTATTCTATATTTAATTTTCAGTATTTTTTTATTCGGGCATTGTCCTTTTTGTCAACAACATAATTATTAATGTCTGTTTGTATCTATTTTTTATTATCGAGCTGTATTCTTAAATAAATCTGCATATCAATAAGTTAAAATTAAAATTTAAAATTATAATTTTCAAGAAACAGTATTTTTTAAGATGAGTGTAGATTATATTATAATTAACAGTTAACAGTTTAATTATTAGTAACTTATTTAATTAGATTTTAATATTAGGAAAGCAGGCAGCTCATTAAAGTAATATTTTTCCTATATTTAAGATTATATAATGTGTGATTAAGAGGAGTATAATATTTAAAGTAAAAATACCTAATGAATTATGTCTTGATGTTCCAAAAAACAGGTATATCAGCACTGGGAAGAAGGCCATATAGATTCCTACAACTGGGGCTACATTTCCCAGCATAGCGTAGGCCATACCTAAAAAATAAAATAAAGTTGGGGTCAACATCAAAGTAATCTATATTACTCAATTTAATCACAATATAAATAATCTTTTTAAAAATATATTAAAACAGATTTCCAAAAAGGAATATAGGATTATTAGGTATCTGTATCCATATTCTCATTATATCATATTAATTTATTTTGCGCTTTTATACAGGGTGGTCGGAATTATATTTCGGAAACTTCGGCAGCATATTCTGCAGATAAAAATAAGTAAAAAAGTTCGTATAAATGTATGTCCTCAAACGCTTAGTTTCGGAGATACGGGGTGTAGAAATTTCATTTTTATTTCGATTCTTTCCAAATAATTTCTGAAGTAACGTCAATATTTGGATGAAAATTGGTGTCTGGGAGATTTTTGACATGACAAATCTTTATGTCTTAAATATCATGTCTTCTCTTTATGTCACAGTGGCTGTGGTAATCACTAAATTTCAATTTTAGGCAATATTTTTTTTTCCGGTAGTTTTTTTCGTCCAAAAATGTTAAATATTTTTTTTTTCTCAAAAACGGCGAATATTAGGTATAGAGTGTTTACACAACAATATTCATAGAATTTTACAGAGAATTTAAATATGTAATCAAAAATGGGGGCGTCCATTTAAAATAAGAAAGTAGCTGTCAACTTCCGGTATTTCCGGAATCGATAGATCTCATTGTAAAACAATGATGTGCAAAAAATCTTCGATCTAGATATTGTGGTTCTCTAGAAACTATCTTGTTCTAATCTATCCCTAACTTTTTTAAGTGATTTATCTTATTTTTTTTTATTTTTTTTAGATTAGAACAAGATACACATTTAATAGATAGAACAAAATTAAACATAGATAGTATTTTGGAATTGTTAACACTTTGTGTTAAAACTACTTATTTCCAATTAAATAATGAATTTTTTCAACAATTTTTCGGTATGGCAATGGGATCACCTCTCTCTCCTTTGTTAAGTAATATTTTTATGAAAGATTTTGAAAATAATACAATAAATAGTTTTTCAAAAAAGCCTGTAATATGGCTGAGTTATGTTGATGATATTTTTGCAATATGGCAACATAACGTTTCTGAAATAGACATTTTTTTGGATTATACAAATTCTCGCGAACCTACCATAAAATTTACTTTAGAAGTAGAGAGAGGTAATCGTTTGCCATTTCTTGATGTTTTAGTGTCAAAGTTTCAAAATAAACTAATTTTAGATGTTTACAGAAAACCCACAAACACAGATAGATACTTATAAATTTCACATCTAATCACAGTATGTAAGTGTAAAAAAAGGTGTTATAAAAAGTTTATATGATAGGGCAAAAATAATATGTACAGACGACATTTCACTAAATAGAGATATAAACCACATAAAAAATACATTAATAAAAAACGACTATCCACCATATTTTATTGACAAAACATTAAACGAGAAACACAAACCCCAAATCATAGACACAATGATAACACACACAATACACAATATATACAACTTACAATTCCATACATACGAGGCGTTTCGGAAAAAGTTAGAAGGATAGAAAATATATCATACGAACATCTTTCAAAACACAAAATACACTTAGATCCATTTTATCACATACTAAACCAATGAACCTACAGACCAACAAACAAAAAATGTAATATACCAAATACCCTGTGAATGCGATAAATTTTACATTGGTGAAACATCTAGACCCTTAAATGTCAGAATTAAAGAACATAAAGATTATTTAAGAAAGGGAGATTTTCACAAATCTAAGATTTGTCAGCATTCTTGGGACACAGGGCACAGAATAAATTTTAATAATTAATTAAAAATTATAATGAAAGAAGCGATAGCCTCTAAAAGAAAAACAAAAGAGGCTTTTTTAATTCAATCTAATAAAAATAAATGTATTGCTCATGCATCTGTAGATGTTAGTAATGTATGGCAATCGCTTCTTTGATTTTAAAGAACAATAGATACAACAACATAAATAAACATAACATGCGTAAAATTTAAAAATAATCATACAGAAAGTTTGGAGCTTTTTGGTTTTACCTTATTAAGTAATTGTTATCAGGTAGTAATTGTTAATTTTGAAGTTTAAATATCAAGTTAAAAATGTCATTTTAACAGAATGTCAACGGCTTCTTGTAGACGTATCTGTTTTTAAAAAAGTAAAGTGTTCTCGAATAGTTGAATTTAAATATTTTAAATAGTTTTTTTTCTTTATTCTTTGTATTTTTTTGCTTCCGACGACGGAAAGAGATAACTTTCCGAAACGTTGAGCATTTTTTTTTGTTAAGCAAATTTGTATTACTATAAACATAACTTCTGACAAGCACCCAAGTAGCATCTATCTGACTTCGAACTAAATCTGACCTGAAGCGACGTCAGCCTTTGTGCAAATTTAGGTCGGGTGCTGGTGATGCGACCTGTGATGTCGCTTTCCTATTAAAAGCGACGTCGTTGGATCCGAGTCGGTAAATCCAACGATCTGTCGACGTACAAAATAACAACGTACCATTTTGATTAATTTCCCAACGTCGTTCCCACGTTGGCTTGCACGACGTACATATACTTGAACTAGCCCGACGTCTACCCGTTGTCCGAATAGGATACGTCTTACTGATAATCCCTAAAGTAACGTCAAATTATATTTTGTTATATTTTATGTTCATATTTATAACCTAATTTACGTATCTCTATTTACGTCGGTAAATACAACCCATTGAGTAGCATTTGCGACCTAATGAACATCATGAACATAACCTAATAAAAAGTTTTTGTAAACAAACTTAATTTTTTTATTATGCCTAAAAAAACACTAAAAAGGCATTTAGAAGAGGTCGAGGCTTTTGCAAAATAATAATAGTAGTAGTGATGTCTTGCCTCCACCCGTAAATGCTTTTTATCCGGAAGAGATGCTGCATTACACTGATGCATCTTACTTTCATTTTTTAGCTTAGGAAACCAGCAGACCCCATCCTCCTCCGACATGTGAGGTTAGTCTTAAAAAAGTGGCTGCCCATTTTTTTAAGGAGAAAACAAAAACTAAAATATAGTTGCATAAATCCACAAATCACTGATACGCGAAGTGAGGTTACGTGGCGTACGTTGGAATTATATACGTCATAATACGATTGCCGGTCGTCCGGTTTGATGACTTCGGTCGTGTGAGACGACTAATGTTGGAGACCCGGTCGGAATTGGTATATTAGTAGTTCATATTAAGTCGGACACAGAAATCCGCAATTCTTAACACGTATCCGATTGTCAGCCATTTTAAAATCGTTTTTGTTTTAAAATTTATATTCACATTTCGATTTCGAGTAGAATAATATTGATAAGGTTGAGTTTGGGGGAACCACAGTACAGTTTTATGATTAAACCAGCTAGAAAATAAAAAATATTTTGCGAGTTACTTTTTATAGATATTTTTATTTCATAAATCTACCTAATTTTGAAGGCGCTCGTTGTTTTCCGGAGTATTTTAACCAGATATATCAAGAAAGTGACTTCCGTTGACAAAACTGATGTCTGGATTAATGATTCAGAATTATTATAATATGAAATTAGATAGGCACTTACAGTTATATTCGAGGAGTGATTATGAATCCATTTGTAATTAGGTAATTTGGTTAGGTTTTTATGTATTTTTGGTAGCGAATATGAAACCAAACGTAACGTAAGTGCTTAGCGACGAATTTTAAGTAACTAAAATCCAACGTAATATGACGTTGGTAATTGGTAGAATTACATTCCCTATTAGGTCAGATACCGACGTCGAGGCGACCCGAATCTGTATTCCCCATTTAGGTGCAAATAAGGGTCGTCAGGCGGTCGAACCGACGTTGGTACCCGACGTCGGGTTTATTGAACGCGACGTATACCCGACGTTAGATAACGTCCAAATGCTACTTGGGCAGCGTCCGTTTAGGTTTAACGCAGAAGTGTGTAACAAAAAATAATTATTTTATTTTGTAGAATTTCTTGCAGTGCAGTGGCGAAATACCCATACAGGATTTTTTTGGAAAGATGAATTCGCCACATAGGTATACACATTATAGACATTTTTTAACGAATGATAATGTTTCGTAATTAAAAATTGTGTGTCCTAAATACTCAAACATTTTCAAAATATATTTTATAAATTAAACTATTATTTATACATAAAAATGTCTCTCCTAATCTCTATCCGGATCCAGCGATTCTACGGTAAACAATAATTTTCATAACAATAAGCCTTATCATGATTTTTATTGTACGGGATTATCTAAGAATATGGGCAAATATTTAAATAATAAACGTAATGGTTTACCTTGAGGTATGTGCATTATTGCTACTGTAATTCCGGATATGATGTCGTAGAACAGATCTTTTTTCCAGTTGTATTTTCCTAACCAATCTAATATTGGGAAAAATCCTATGAATACTTTTTTTATACGCAGATTTTCTTTCCATTCTCTTGCGGCATCTGCAAAAATAAAATAAAATTTACATCAATACTGCATACCTAGTACATTATTTGACTGGATGAAAAATTCAAAAAAATGTCAATCTGCTGAACCGTTAAGTGTATTTTACTTTTCGGTGGCAAACTACCCAGCTATTTAATGACTAGTAGAGTATTTTTTTTTAAATAATCATGCAAGAGTTCCCCTATTCTTGATTTCTAGTATACCAATAACTACAGATCTGTAAGCTAATAATTGTATTCTTTATACCATTAAAATTTCTTTTGATTATTTTTTCAGTAAACTTATATTAAAATACTATTTACTAATATTACCTCTCAAATTTTGAAATATTCAGATATTTGATATATAAAATTAATAATAGGCAAATGAAGAATAATTATGTATATCTACGACTGAGAGAATTTATTGACTATTCGATATATTTAAATAATCAAGCATGAATACACCTTAATTTATTGCGTTAAGATTTGCAAAATATCTTGCGATAGTTAATTATATGAAATCCAACAAGCGTACCTACTAATGTAAATATGAAAATTAGTGAAAATGTATATACAGGTTGGCGCACCTCATTCGCCTCGGTTGATTATACGAAAACGGAAAGATGTAGAAACAAAATATTTAATGGGTATATGTGGGGCGCTATGTGCAAAATTTTAAATTATTTTGAAATATACAGGGTGTCTCAGAACTAAGATCCATACCAAAACTATATTTTTTATTTCATTTTTGGATTCTTGGGCCCAAAAAAGGCATTTATTATAAGGGTTAAATAAGTTTAAAATCATTGGTTTTTGAGATATTTAGATATGCATGCTACAAGAGAATTGGTTATCAACAACCTGTATTTTTTAAATAAATCGAAGCAGATTCAAATGCTCTTTCAAACTATATTAGGGTTTTCTATACCTATCTATCTCAGATTTTGAATAAAAAGAGATTTTTAAATAAAATGGCAATTAAGATGGCTGGTATCGCCATGGAAATTTTCTAGTGACAGTTAGTAACTATTTTCAAAATCGACATTAATGCATGGACATTATTATTTAAACAGTTTACTCAAATTTACCCACAATAGTTTAATAATAATAATAATAATTTATTTGCAGAAACAAAAATTACAAAATAATAATAATACATTGTAACTCCTACAGAGATAAATAAATTATCTGTGTGTAGGGCTGGATGTACCTATATAATAATCAACAAACTACTAATACATAAAAATTACAAAATAATAATAATACATTGTAACTCCTACAGAGATAAATAAATTATATGTGTGTAGGGCTGGATGTACCTATATAATAATCAACAAACTACTAATACATAAACATATTTAATCCTTATAATAAATGTCTTTTTTTGGGCTCAAGAATCCAAAAATGAAATAAAATTCCGGGTGTTCCATAAGAAAAAATATAACTTTGGTATGGATCTTAGGTCTGAGACACCCTGTATATTTCAAAATAATTTTAAATTGTGCACATTGACTCCTCACATATACCCATAAAATATTTTGTTTCGATATCTTTCCGTTTTCGTATAATCAACCGAGGCGAATGAGGTGCGCCACCCTGTATAAGCAAAATGCAAATTTTTAAATGCCTAAAATATAATTTTAAATTTAAATTATTCGACTAACTGTGATTTTAAATAATAGTCAAGACATACAGGCGAATTTTTTCATTACTTATGTATGTTTCAATAGGGAATCACAAAACTATTTGTCAATGATAGAAATCGCAAGTTGGCAATAACAAGGAATAGATATTTAGCTTCGGAGAACGATATTGGATATACATATACTACACTACTTTACTTCATAGAGAAATAAATTGATATCAATTTATGAAAAATTAATTACAATATTAAAATACCCACCTATGCTTGTCAATTAGTTATACCGTATGATTGATCAAAATGACGATCGATGACATTCCCTATATAATTTTCCATATAAAATGATAGCGATCATCATTTCATATCCATCGCTGACGCCGTTTTATTTTTGATCATACAGTATATAATATGAAAATATTCCGTAACAACATAATCTATCCAAAGCCAGTTATTCTTGGTTTTAATTTGACATTAATAATATTTATCACTAACCATTAGAATCTTTAGATCATTGGTAATTCACTATCCCATTAAAAAGATAGCATTTGAATGTGATCCCTAACAACATAATCTAACCAAAATCAGTTCTTATTAGTTTTTATTTCACTTCCATATACCGTATGTCCCCGGATGCGTAAATAGAGTCCTTGCTACGGTACAGCGCAGCTGAGCCTTCTGCTGCATCACAGTAAAGAATGTAGTTTTAAAGGGCGTATTTTAATGCTTCATTCCTCCGGAAAAGGCTAGAAAAACTTTAAGCGCGTTAAACGGCATAATGCCGAATATCGGTGGTCCCAGAGCATTAAAGGGAAGAATACCGGCATCGGTTATACGCACAGATGCTCTATGGTGAGCCAATCTGGCACACAGTCACCGAAAACAGAAAGCTTACGCAAAAGTTCGCCTCAATGCAAAGGCAAGTAAATCTGCGCATTTGTAGTGCTTACAGGACAGTATCGGAACTAGCGGCCGGAGTATTGGCGGGCATCCCGCCGATTGACCTAAAAATCAAAGAGAGAGCCAAGAGATACGTAGGACAAGGAAGTCTAGAGTTAGAGACTGAGATTATGAGGCAGTGGCAAAGCAGATGGGAGAATGGAGTAAAAGGAGAGCAGTTGAGGAAACTAATCCCGGACCTGAGAAGATGGACAGAGAGGACCCATGGAGAACCGGACTACTTTCTTACGCAGGTACTCACCGGTCACAGATGTTTCAATACCTACTTATTCAAGTTTCGCAGGAGAGAATCTGATATGTGCAAATACTGTAATCAGCCTGACGATCGAACCAATACAATGTTTGAGTGTCCGAGATGGGAAGATTATCGATTAGCTTTTATGAATAAAACCGGCAAAGCTTTCAAGAGCTTTGAGCCCGAACTATGATGGATGAGTTAATGGAGTCACCTGAGGGCTGGAGCCGAGCATATGGTGTGGTTAAAAATATCTTGGAAGAGAAGATTAGGGACGAATGATTACTAGACAACCCTTATTATGAAGTAATGCGAGAGCAGTTCCGTAATAAGAGGTGTAGGA
Organism: Sitophilus oryzae; assembly: GCF_002938485.1. Taxonomy (NCBI): domain Eukaryota; kingdom Metazoa; phylum Arthropoda; class Insecta; order Coleoptera; family Curculionidae; genus Sitophilus; species Sitophilus oryzae. The sequence continues at coordinate 1,190,218 of NW_022145960.1, read as the reverse complement.
AACGGAGGAGGGGAAGTTTTTAGTCGGTAGGCAAACTTCATGAAATTCGAATCTGACACACGCCGACCACCAGAACTACAGGTCGGTAAGGTCTTTAGAAGATTTTTTACCCCTCTCAAAAAAAAGCAAATACTTCATTGCTTACCGCGGTACAGCGAAGCGTTCTGCTACGGTACAATTTGTTGTATTGTACATTTCACGTATATCATGCGTTTTGGAGATGGTTATGGACCAGTTACGATGGGATCTCCAAGGATCCCAGAAAATAATCATAGAAGAATTCCAGCGACTGTTTTGGTCAGCCTGCAAAGAAGATGCCAAAGAAATTTATCAGGAGTCTTTACATAATAAAATACATATTATGTTATATCACAATCTTGTAAAATATATTATGATATATAATATGAAATAACAGCGATCTTCATTTCCAAGCCAACTCTGATACCGTTCTTTGTTTAATCATATCATATTCATTATAAAATTGTCTAATAATAGAAAATCCGTATTATTAATTATATTCTTCGACAACAACGACGATGTTGCCTCTACTACCCCGCACTAATTGGGCCACCCCTGTAGGTATATTGATATTTTGATAGAAATATTGTTTCAATTAGTATGACTTCAGGTAGTTTATGTATGTAATTATGCAAATAATGTAAAACTAACTTAGAAAGAAGCTTGAAATACTTAGGAGCTATATATGTATAACTGTATGATAAAGGCTCGGATAAAGGTTTGTATGTAATGCAGTGATTTATACAAAAAATTGATTATTAGTTGATTAAAACAAGCTAACAACACATAATAATATTAAAATATATTTTTCTCTGTAATTTAAATGTTATAATTTTAGAACATGTCCATTAATGCTACTTAAATTTAAAGTTTCAACATATTAAGGTATCATTAGTTATACTGCTATAAATTTAACAATTGAAATAACTCTAATTGTTATAAATTAAATAGGCATAATTTTACGACGGCTATTTGTAAATATGAAAAATAAATCTTAACAATTTTATAATGTAATGTATTTTAAATCACACATTTTTATTTATAACTGATTGTATAAGACCAAATTTTTAAATATAACTTTATATGCTTACATTATATTGTTTACGTTTTATTAGTAATTAAGTAAAGCAGTAATTACAGAGTGACACAAAAAAAATATTAATCAGTAAAATTCCAATCAATAAATACATACAATTTAAAAATTGATTTTTAGATACAGGTGCCTTTAAGGTGCCCGGTGGCGTAGAAGTATAGGCTCTCGTCTACCCATAGATTTAGGAAGAACAGATATCACATTGTGCATTTTAAACCGATCAAACAATCGGAGTTTGACTACGTACTGTCAAAACCAACTGAAATAGAGAAGGCGACATTGCCACATCTCAAATTTGCGCCTATCTACTTAGTTTGATTTCCAGAAAAGGTGACTTTAAAACCTTCACCGGATATCAATATATCTCAATTTCTTAACTAAATTAATAGTTTATTTTTAAAGAAGCATGCGTAATAATATGGTTATTAACCAGAGGATATATGCATTACTATTAAAGGACATGTTTACTGTTTAATGTGCTGAAACGTCTAGAACTATTGGCAACGTCGCTGCTAGTCTTCCAGAATGAAAATGAGAAGTCCGTCCCACCACCCCTCGCGACGGCCATTGGTCCGTTATAGCGTACTATGTTTAGCTTACGGTGTGTTTGAAGTCGGAATCAAGTCCGAAGTGAACTTTTCAGTGTTTTTCAGTAGTTTTTGTTTTTGTTTAACGTACTTTTGAATCTGCGAATTTTCAATATGGCACGACAGTGTCAAGTGTGTGGAAAAATAAGCTCAAATTACCCGAATTTGTCTTTTCACAGGTAGGTACAAATTTCCGCCGTAATTGTACATAGGCGTCCCACAAGGGAGCCTTTACAATTAAAATAATTTCTAATTATATTTGTTGAATTTTGATCTATTAAAACAAGAACGTAGTAGCCGGTAATTGAATTATAATTCGTCTCAATTATTACTACCTAACTGTTGTAGATCATAACAAATTTGAATATAAACGATGCATTTGAAACTTTATTATAAGCCAGAAAGTGAATTTTTTTTCTTAAAATTGCGGCATATTTTGGTCATTATATACGATATTCTAAAGGAATTTTGCTCAACAAATAAACAAAGGTGTTTACCCGACCTTTTTTACATTGTACTGCTTTATTATATCTGCCCCTTCGGCCTTGTTTAGACAATTTTTTACCACCGTAGAAATACCTCTTCCTAGAGTTATTTGTACGGTGTGTTTACCTTATTTTAGAATGGGACGAACTGTAAATCATTTTTAAGCTACTACTTTTATACATACCTATATACAGAGTGACCCAGGCCTCCAAAAAAGCTTTTTACCTATTACGTTTTTGGTTTGTGATTTTTATTTCAATTTTTTACATAAGATGGGGGCCATTTTAACGCACATTTTCAAAATATTTTTGTCAACATACAGGGTGATTCTAACCGCAATACGTATGCTTAATACAGTTTATGAAGATTGAGACATTTAAGTAAAATTTGATTGTTTGATGAAGCTACCTTTAAAAGTAATGGGTTTGTAAATAAACGTAATATTCATTATTATGCGACAGAAGTCCCATACAAATGTCCCATACATCAAATCTGTGTAGCACACAGATTTGATACTTTTAATGATAAATGCCTTCTATTGAGAGACTAAAAAGTAATTGCCTCGTATCAGAGCCATCATAATACAAGAAGAAGACCGAAAGAGAGTCAAATCTCGTCTTATATTTTCAAAAAAACACAATTTTCTCATTAAATATTGATTTTAGATATAGGAAGTTATTAATAATACAAGATTAAACAACTATTACACAGTACTTCACAGGAAGCTATCGATTGCGAACTAACTAAATCGTTACTAATTACTAATTTTGAAAAGTTCTTTTTAAGATCAAAAAGGTAAAACTAAAACCTAAACTATCATTTGAGATTAAACGGGAAGTTCTAAATAATGTTGCCTATTCTAAACAAGGAAAAATTATTTATAAGTTTTATAACATCTCTAATTAAATATTTCTGTTTGCTGTAGGTAATTTTCTCAGGGAAAATACGTAAATAAAAATAACTCTTAAAGTCAAAAAAAGTCAAAAGGACAAGTTATCCCAAAAAAGGACTGTCCTTTTCAAAAAAGGACAGGTGGCAACCCTAGGTATTTCTGGAATGGAAATTTAATGGCAAATCTACAACTTTAATTTGAAAATATGTTCCGGCCACCTATGTTTACAAAAATGTCTAAAATGTGCTTTACCATTGCCTCCATATTCTGAAAAAAAATTGGAAGAAAAGTCACCAACCACAAACCTAATATAGAACTGTTTCAGAACCTTGAGTCACCCTGTAAATATTCAAAAGTAACTGAAAGTTTAAATTGGAGCAATTTTCGAAAACTACCTACTAACGTTTTAGCATAAGTATATATGGGATATTAATTATATTATTATATTAGACCTTATAACAAAACTCATCTTGCGAAAAAGTGTTAATGTAGTATATTAATATGGAATAAAAATTTTACTAATTACTTTACTTTTACTTTACTAATTAAATTCCTTCCAAAAAACGATACGCCACTGGCCATTAGAACAATCCAAATGTGCCTAGTTGCCGGGGTCGGAAATTTTAGACTTCTCTGTCTCTTCTGTCCCCGTTTGACACATTGGAATGTTTGATACACTTCCAACGAGTATTTATGAATGAGATGTTCGGTCTATCTTTATAATGTCTTTGCGTCTACCAATCTCAGGGTAGTGGGTTCTAATCCCACACCCGGCATTTCATCTGCCCACTATTTTTAAAGGCTAACCTAACCTCATTTTAATATTTGTATTTTAAATAAAAATAGTTTGGGTACCTAGGTCAACTCAGCCTTAAATGAGTACTTGGGATTCACGATCCTGAGGTAATAATAGGCGGTTGAAGCGTAGTGCTAGCCACATTACCTTCCTTGTATACCGAACGGCTCTAGCATGGCAAGCTGTACCTTGCTACTCCCAAGGCGCTAAACGCTATATACGGGAGCTATTATTATTATTATTTTTAGATAAAAAATAAGGAAAAGACAGTGATATTTAGATACATTAATAATTTGTGTTTTTGAAAGGAGATTTAACTTTTAACCCTACTGAATATTCCACTACCGGTAATATAAATGTTAATTTCAATGTTGGTTAAAACAAAAATGTAATCGGAACAGATTGTCCCAGAAATGTTGCAGGTAAACAATTTCATTCTACAAAACTAACATATAGCATTGGTTTGAGATTTTTGATAACTCTAGTCAAGGATGCATAACCATTCATTAATTATGATCAAGTGACTTAATGAAATTTAAAAAATGTAAACTGTAACAACTCGCGGCGACCTTCCCCTAATAGCTGTGCTTTTCATTCAGATAAACGTTTAATAATAATTGATTTGTATAATATCCTATTTCATGGTTCAATTAGTCGAAATTTACAAGTCTAATTACCTCAATTAAAATAATGAGATAATCTGCTAAACCAGTTGATTTAAATAAAAAAGATGATTGATAAAACATTTTTGAAAAAAATCACAGCGGTATTTTTCAAGAATTAAATTTTTGGTTTGGTAAATAATAATTGATGGGATAACAGGTGTTATCCCATCAAGATTGGCTGTCGGCTGTATCTCGGAAAGCCGTAGAGCCTGTGAGAAAAAAATAACTAAAGAGGGATTGCTGGAAATTGTTTTCAAATTTGAAGAATAGCCGCTAGAGGGCGCAACTGCTATGGCAAATAACAAAATGGAATTTGTACATAATTTTGCCTAGATAAGGGGTATTATAAATAACAGAAGACTATCAAAATGTTAACCTAAAACACTTTGACGTTTAAACTATTATTTTAAAAGTATTTTTTTTCCAAAGCTTACCATGACTGAGGCGTCGTTTCTCGATCACTATGTCATTGTCATCCTAATTATTAGATATTAGTACAACTGGTACCGTTTAATCGAAAAAAACGGCGTCCAGTTGACTGGAAATGACGATCGGTGACATTTTCCATATAAATTTACATATAAAAAATTGGCGCCGGGAGGCACGTATAGCCGCCCATACTAAAATATGTTAATAAAAAGTTGGTAGGCAGTTTTTTTAGTTTCAAAGTAAAGGAATTTTTCTAATTTTTTTTATCTCAAAAACTGCGACTTTGACTGATTTTGATGTTATTACAAATTTTGTTGCAAATATTATTTCTAATCTTAAATTGAAAACCGCGTTTTGCTAGCTACTGTAATTTTGGAGTTACGATTTTTTAAAATTTTTAACCCCTTCCCATATACCGTTAACAACCCCCCACCCCCACCAAAAACTAATGGCTAGATTCTTGGGTGCCACAGTATTTTTGTGGTTAAAATCGGTTTAGCGGTTTTTGAGTTATCGTGTTACAGACAGACAGACAGACAGACACCATGAAAATATTTTGTATTTAGGTCATTTATGACCCAAATAACTCATTTTGACTGAAATTAAAAAAACTTTTTTTTGCCGATCTTAATAGCCTACCATACCTATTGGTATGGTCGGCTAAAAACGACAACGATCTTCATTTTATAGCCATCACTGACGCCGTGTTTTTTTTTCGATCATACGGTATTATGGTTTTCTGGCCATTTATGGATATGTGTATTATTATGTAAATTAATTCCCGTAAATTATTTCGTGAAACGGTCCCTCTATTATTTACTCCATTTTCTGTCTCTTGTAAAAAAATTGGCGCCGGAAGGCATGTATAACAGTCCATACTAAAATATGTTAATAAAAGTTGGTAGGCAGTTCTTTTAGTTTCAAAGTAAAGGAATTTTTCCAATTTTTTTATCTCAAAAACTGCGACTTTGACTGATTTTGATGTTATTACAAATTTTGTTGCAAATATTATTTCTAATCTTAAATTGAAAACCGCGTTTCGCTAGCTACTGTAATTTTGGTGTTACGGTTTTTTTAAATTTTTAACCCCCTCCCATACCCCCTTGTAGAAGAATGTAGAATGTTTAGGAGGGGAGTTAATCACCGCGACCTTATAGATCTATTGTGTGTTCCTCTTTCTTGAGTTATAACGAGTTATAACTCATCATACAGTCTCAGGGCTTTAAGAAAAGCCAGTATCTGAGACGGCTCCACAGAGGCCAGCTCTCCATCCTCGACATCAGACGTACCAAGGTTCATGGCACGAATGGTCGTCGTCTCGGCGCACTCAGTGATAAGGTGTTCTGGTGTTTCCCCATTTTCCCCACAAAATCTGCATTCGCCGTTGTTTCTCAGTTTCAGCCTACTGAGGTGTTCGTTGAGGAGACAGTGTCCTGTTAGAAACCCCGTGACAATCCGAAGATTGTTTTTACTTAAATCAAGGAAAATCTTTGATTTTTCTCGGTCATAAGTTCTAAGGAACTTTTTCGAGTGTCTTAGTCCGTTGGGGGACACCCATTCCAACTTACGGATGGAGTCTTCCAGATTCTTTAGTTCCGCTTTTAGTTGGTTCCCGTTTGGAACACAGAACGGTTCTGGTCCAGTTAATGGAGTGTTCGCTCCTTTTCTAGCTAGATCATTTGCTTTTTCATTGCCTTCTATCCCTTGGTGAGCAGGCACCTAGAGTAGGAGGACTTTATTTTCTTTGCCTAATTTGTTGAGCTTCTCTATCCCATACCCCCTTACCAACCCCCCATTACCACCACAAACTAATAGCCAGATTTTCGGGTGCGACAGTATTTTTGTGCCAAATTTGGTTAAAATCGGTTTAGCGGTGTTTGAGTTTTCCTGTTACAGACAGATAGACAGACAGACAGACACCATAAAAATATTTTGTACTTAGGTCATTTATGACCCAAATAACGCATTTTGAGTGAAATTAAAAAACTTTTTTTTTGCCGATCTTAATAGCCTACCGACCATTGGTATGGTCGTACTATGGGGTATTTTACCTCAAAAACCTGGCCAATAATATTTTTATTTTTTTGCATTCTTCCGCCTTTTGAAACGTGAGAAAATAAAGAAATTGCTTCAAATTTTAATACATACCTAGCGTTTTTTTATTGACAAGATTAAGATTCAATTATATAATATAAATACATAAGTTTATACAAGGTGTCCCTCAATAACATGTCAATACTCGAGGGAGTGATTCCTCAGGTCGTTTTATGGAGAAAAGTTCCAATAAACATAGGTCCAGAAATGCATTGTTTCTAAGATACAGGGTGTTGAAAGTGAAAAACACTACATTTTTATTCGATTAAAAAAAATTGTAACTGTCAAACTCGCAAAAATTAGCAAAGTTTCTTATCAAGGCCTTCTAAAGGAATACTTAAGCTACAAAACCACCCAGATTGATATACTTGATAAGGTTCGATTACATACTGAAAGTTTACATAAACATTCTGTTACAAATGAAATAATATGTCTATTATTAAACTAGCAGATTAATGTTGTTCTAACTAGAAAATAACAGTTATACTAAAGAGTAATACTAAACAAGTCTTTCTTCAACCCCTCCATACTAATATAAGACCAATTAAAGATCGCGATTAGTAAGAAAAACTAAGATAATTATTATTAAGTAAATTTTCTAAAAGCAACCCGTCTATTCAAAGAACAATTTGTGATTGGCGCGGAGTGCAACACGGCGGGTCATTGACCCCTACCACCCACCCTCAAATACATTCATGTTTATACAAATAATTCCTGGTATCGGTTGGTTGATATCTTGAATTTAGATTTTTGAATATTGGCCAACTTTTTGGGTTAAATACCCTTTAGTGGGTCGGCTAAAAAACGCCACATCGCATAATTTTTGAGAAAACATTTTTAAGCAGGCCTACAAAATATACAGGGAGTAGGGAATTCCAATATTCCGTGGCCATAGAACAAGTACGTATTTTTTGAATCAAAATAAGTTAATTGCACATAATTTACCTTTATACAAAAGTGCTTCATTTGTCCGTTAGAGGGTATCAATAAAAAATAAACTCAAACCACAGATAACACATAATTAATGTGTTATCTGTGCTTAATTATGTGTTATCTGTGCTCAAACCTTAATTAATTTTTTAAGCTTTTTATGAAGCTTAATGTCAAGTATATTTGTGGTACCTTTGAATAAGAAGACTAAGGAAGGAGCATAATGATATCCATGTATTCATGCATGGTGGGCGGAAAAGGCACCATAAAAGCTCTCTAGGGTGGGGATCCTTGACAGTTCTGTTTGACGATTCATTTGACACATTTGAATTTGATTTGAAATTTTGTGGACTTGTCAGTCTTTACGGAGCTTATTTTATGTTATTTATTATTTATTCTACTACTGATAGTTGTATAAAGGTAGTAAATCTAGATGAAAATTGTGGCAGAAGTTAAATTAACAGTGACACTATTGCGATTTATCGAAAAAGACTCTAAAATAGTTGGTTGTGTAGCGTGCGGTAGATCTCGGCAAAAATTGAGTGAAATAATGGAACAACTTTTCGCTAGTAAGTGACTATATAATATACATACGTGTAGTAAACCGATCATTTATGAAATTCACTTAAATTAACTAAATTATATATTTTTCTTGCATTTTAGCTTTTATTTATTACTTGTCAAAGATTAGATGTCAAAGAATTTAGATACGTTAATTTGACTTACCTGCTTCAGTAGCGTATCGGATGTTTGTGTTAATAAAAGCTTATTATAACTTATCGATTTTTATTAGAATTATATATTTTTATAACAATTTTAATAACTACCAACATTTATTCACAACGTAAAAAAAACAACTAATTATTGAGTCTACCCCACGTCTACATCATAGTTTTACATTTTTTAAATAAAATTAGAACGACACTGATAAACCGGAATTTAAGTCGGCCATATTTGAGGCCCATCGCGGTGTACCTAAGATTTTTGATATGCTCCTTCCTTAGTCTTCTTATTCAAAGTGTGGTACCAATATAAAATTTCATATTTTTGCCCTTCCCGTATTTTTTTTAATTCTGTGAAAGTCAAATGTTATAGCACTTGAACTTTTGGCAAAAAAACATTTCAAATTTATTATTTCAGTTTAATAACTATTTAGTCAACATGTTTAATTTATGTCAATGATGACAGGTATTGATAATTTTAATTCCAATTATCTCAAGAACCATTACTTGTAGTTATTTTTACCAAAAGACCCATTATAAGTAAAAAATGTCCCTAATGTATGTCTTATACTGAAGTAGTTTTGTACAGGTATGGAAGAAAAATTATTACTCTTCAAACTAGTTAAAAAATGTAGGTGCCGCCCTCTACAAATAAGAGTCATATTAACATCAAAATGAAATTTCTTATGTCAAAAAACTCCCATATACCAATTTTCATCCAAATATAGACGTTAGTTCAGAAATTATTTGAAAAAAATCGAAATAAAAATGAAACTTCTACACCCTGTATTATACGAACTTTTTTACTTATTTTTATGTGCAGAATATGCTGACGAAGTTTCCCGAATACAGTTCGGACCACCCTGTATACAATAATTGAGTGGATTTCGTAAAACAAACTAAAACTGATATTTGTATCAACATTCATTCCTTATCGAGTGGTTCATATTTATTTACATATGATTATTAATTAAAATTATAAAACAACTAATGACCTAGTTGTTAATAACATTTGGTAATGAACATACGCTTAGATGTCAATACTGAGTTTTGAATAATGAGGATTGTGTGTTTAAAAACTGAATATTTAGTGCTAAAAATAATTTATGATAATGAGAAGAATGAAAAAAAAGATTAAAATTTTAATGTAAATATGAGTAGTCTGAAAAGTTTCTGACTTCACCGTGCAGCTTTCACGGAACAAAATATGCGTAAATAATTGTTTACGCATTTATTGGAACACTTATACAAAGATTTTAGCCATTCTTGATGCTTAGGTGTAATTAGAAATTCTAGGACATTTTTTTCCAAAATTTCACCAAAAATCGCCTTTTTTATATACAGGATGAGTCTTAAATCAGAGCAAATATTTTATTTTTTTGTAACACGTTTATAGTAATCGCAAAACAATTTCCGATGCACGTGATCAACTTTCAGTGACAAGCGATGGCGACAGCGCTGCCAGATTTTGATTGATTTTTAATTAATTAAGATGAATCTTAATTTAAAATTGACTAACATAATATTTATTATATAATTTTTTAAAGAGTTAAACATTTTATTTTTAATTTAATAACCAATATTTTACCGATTAAAAGATCGCGCACACTATACCTACACGGACCAGTACGGACCAGCACAGCACAAACCTGCATCCTGCATGACATCGCACACTTTACCGCCACAGACCAGCAACATAAGCGAGAGTTTCGAAAAAAGTACAGTTGTCAAGGCTCAACTACTAGAGCGTGCAACATAGAAGTATTGAAAATGAGTAGTTCAGAGGAAGAAATTATTATTTTAGCCATGTTGTGTGAAGAAGAGGAGGAATAGAAGGAAGCTAAGAAAAAAAGAAGATTTTGGGTTCACCCTATAAATCAAAAGAGAAAGCAATATGGCGAATTTCATCATTTGTTTCCTGAATTAAAAAGATTCGAAGAAAAGTTTTTCCAATATTTTCGAATGTCACAAATCAAATTTGATTATTTTTTTGCCATCGACTCCCCATATTGCATCTTTTCTTTCTTGGTCTCTATATATAAAATGCTTGGCTCGTATCGCACAGCTCTGGATACTTTTGTACCAGTAAAATAAGCTTTTCTTCATTCATATTTAAAACGATTTAAAGGTTCGAACAAAAATAAACGAAATCTAACCTACATCATGCGACTTGAGCCAGCTAGCGTACTCGAAATACTGACAAACCCTTCAATATTTGCATGTTTGTGGAGGTGTGCTGGTTCGCCGGTGCGCACATTAGGTCGGACCAGCACAACCAGGCATAAATATTGTCGGTAATATTTGTCCCTCACCGACACGACCTGTTTTGACGGTCGTGGCTTGTGGCGGTACGTGCTGGTACTGGTCTAGTGTGCTCTACTCTATTAAATAACACGGTCACCTTCACCGGTAGATTTTACTGGTCTGGTCCGTGCCGGTCCGTGCAGGTATAGTGTGCGCGATCTTTAATTGATATATTTGTTTTGTATCTTATTTTACTTATTACATATTGGCAAAAACTAGTCCATTATGAAGATTATTATAAGCGTTATTATGGGTTATTTATTTATCAATGTACATCTTACAACGCCATAAGTGGTAATAACAAGTAAGAGGGTGCTATTGATGCACAAACTAATAATAATATAATAATATCTCCCGTATACATATAGCGTTTAACGCCTTGGGAGTAGCAAGGTACAGCTTGCCATGCTAGAGCCGTTCGGTATACAAGGAAGGTAATGTGGCTAACAGTACGCTTCAACCGTCTATTATTACCTCAGGATCAGGATTGTGAATCCCAAGTACTCATTTAAGGTACTCATTTTTTACTGATGAAATGCCGGGTGTAGGATTCGAACCCACTACCTTGAGATTGGTAGACAAGAGCCTGCACCTCTACGCCAACGGGTACCTACAAACTAATAATAACAGAATTTAATAAAAACTAACTTTGAAAGTGGTATAATGTGCTTATCAATCAAACTTACTTTTCTGACTGCAGTCAAGAGTAATAAAATACCTTTATTGTCACGTACTCGTTCAAAATAGTTAAAAAAAACTAAAGGAAGCTACAAGTTCTTTGCTTTGACTGTTTAAATGATTCGCCATATTTTCAACACACAATTTCAAGAAATGCTATACAAAAACTCGAAAAAGAACTGTTTGTGCTTAAAAGTGCAATTTTTTAAAAAGAAACTATGAAAATAGGCAAAACACGAGAATTACTCACAAATATTCAACAACAACACGATATTATACAAAATAATGACCGACACTAGGATAATTGTCAAATAATAAAGGATAACATTGCTGAACACGGCGCAATGTGATAATAAAATTCGGTTTAAACTAATTTTGCAGCTTTAATCTAAATAAAATATCTGTTACAATCATTTGCTCTATAAAGTAAAATGAAGAGCTACGAGGTATCTTAAATTATACAAAAAATTTAAACATTTTTGCCTAAATTTCATTTAGTCAGGTTTATAGACTTTGGTGTCAATGTCGATATGATTGATGATGTACAGCGGAAAATGTTTTGCGATTACAATATGAGGTTTTTTTCCAAACAAAGATATCGAAAATCGTGCATTTTTCTTTAAATTTTCCTCTATATTTTAGAAAACTTTTTAGAACTGCCTATTCACCGCAAAATTTCCCACGATATAATTTCTTAATTTTTGATACTATGATGGTTACGGCTTTAGACTATGGTTACGGCACTAAAAGGGATGCAAACACCTTTGCAAACACAGAAACAATCCGGTGGCTCTCAAACTTAAAAAAAATATTTTTTTTAAATTTTTAAACATGAATAAATCGGTTATTTTGGACTAATTTGAAAAACGGTAAAGAGAAAATATGTTTCTTTTATCGAGATCTACCAGCCCTATTATACTACGAGAAAATATTTGCACTTATTTAATACTCACCCTGTATTAGCATAATAATTATGATGTGACACTTTCATTGTGTTAGAATGTTGCAATATTTGACGTTATTTTTCAGTCTATGAGTACTAAAGTAATAAATAAATACTTTAAAAAGGTAATGCAAAATTTTAGCTAATATTTACTTAGAGAATGTTTTCAAGAATTCTATTTTTATATTTACTTGGCTCCTTTTATCTATTAAAAAAACCTAATTTACAACTTTTTAATTGCATTTTATACAGGATGGTCCGAACTGTATTCCGGAAACTTCGGCAGCACATTCAGATAAATTTAAGATTGCAGATAAATTTAAGTAAAAAAAGTTCGTATAAATGTATGTCCTAAAATGCTTACTTTCGGAGATACAGGGTGTTGTTTCATTTTTATATTGATTTTCTCCAAATAATTTTTGAAGTAAGGTCAATATTTGGATGAAAATTGGTATCTGGGAGTTTTGTGACACGAGAAATTTGATTTTGATGTCAAAATTACCGATGGGAACTATCGAATGAATTAGACTATCGAATGGTTAATGAATGAATGATTTCAACTATCGAATGGTTTTATTCGAATAAAATCATTCATTCATTTCTATACTAAAGCATATGTGACAACCTCGCCGTGCGACCAAATGGTTATCGTTGCGCCACGACTATCGATAATGCTTTTGATAAATAAAATGTAGTATTCGTTTGATTTTTGTATGCGTCAGTGCATTATTAGTTCTTCCAAATTTTTATAACTTCGCCGTATAAATACTGTGCTATTTTTGCGTTTATTAAAATAGTTAAAATACTAAAATAGTTATTTTTTAATTTTATTTATTGACGATTGTGTGCATGTGCAGGTGGTCAACATTTTTCCGAAAATTTGTATGGTTTTCCGTAGTCCGATCTTTCAATTATTTAATTTTATATGGTATATGGTCTATTTTTTAATGGGAAATTTTGAGAAGTAGCAATTTTTAAGAGAGATGAGATGAACTTACAATTAATTTTAAAAATACATATTTGTATTTTAGATGTTTTAATAATATGAATTAGTTGAACTATAATCATATTTAAGTAATGTGGTTAAGTAAATGGGGTTATCAAACTCAAACTATGGGGTGAGAAAATTAAAATGAAAGTTTTACAGGTGCCAATTTTAAAAAAAAGTTAACGATTTTGTATTTTGTTTATGCTAATTCTCTTACATGTAGTTTTTTGCGAAGAAATATTTCATTTATTTTTTAAAGTAAATGCCAGTAAAAGTAAATATAATTTTTAAATAGAAATATGAAGCACCTAATATAAATAATTTTGATTTCTAATTTTTTATTTATATTTTCGTTCCATTACACTGCATGATTAGAAAATTAATAAATGTTTATATTTCATGATTTTAAAATTTGTTGTTAATATAACAAATTAGTTCTGTAATTATTATTATTCAATAAACCAACGTTGCCAAAAAATTTAGAGACTATATTATTTTTAAATAGGATCTAATATAAATAATTTTGACATCTAATTTGTTGTTTATATTTTGCTACTACTTAAAAAAAATATTTATATTAAATCATTTTAAATTTTGTTGTTAATAGGTATAACAAATTATTACTGTTATTATTATTTATTAAACCAGTCTTTGCTTAAAAACATTAAAAATCATTTTCTTACATCCAAAATAACAAGTATTATTGCAGTGTAACAACAGAATATTAATAAAAAAAATGCAGAATATATGTATAGAGATACTATCCCTAACTAACTAAAGCCAAACAATAATATTCTTTGCTAATATCAACTAATACCAAAATATGGCAACAGCGCCCTTCATAATGTATTTTTTGTGTAAATAGTAGCGGTGGGAACTATCGAATGAATTAGACTATCGAATGGTTACTGAATGAATGATTTCAACTATCGAATGGTTTCATTCGAATAAAATCATTCATTCATTTGTATACTAAAGCATATGTGACAACCTCGCCGTGCGACTAAATGATTATCGTTAAGCCACGACTATCGAATGCTTTTTATAAATGAAATTTAGTATTCGTTTGATTTTTGTCTGCGTCAGTGCATCATTAGTCCTTCCAAATTTTTATAACTTGCCTTCTAAATACTGTGCTATTTTTGCGTTTATTAAAATATTTAAAATACTAAAGTAGTAGTGTTTTTTTTTAAATTGATGATTGTGTACGTGTGCAGGTGGTTAAAATTTTTCTGAAAATTTGTGTGATTTTCCGATCTTTCAATTATTTAATTTTATACGGTATATGGTCTATTTTTTTAATGGGAAATTTTGAGAAGTAACAATTTTTAAGAGAGATGAGGTGAACTTACAATTAATTTTAAAAATACATATGTATTTGTATTTTAGATGTTTTAGTAATATGAATTAGTTGAACTTAATAATCATATAATAAGTAATGTGGTAATGTGGTTAAGTAAATGGTTATCGAACTCAAATTTTGGGATGAGAAAATTAAATTGATTGATTAAAGTTTTACACGTGCCAATTTAAAAAAAAAGTTAACGATATTTGTATTTTGTTTATGCTAATTCTCTTACATGTAGATTTTTGCGGAGAAATATTTCATTTATTTTTTGAAGTAAATGCCAGTAAAAGCAAATATTATTTTTAAATACTAATACAAAGTAATAAAAAGTAATACACATATATAATTTTGATTTCTAATTTTTTATTTATATTTTTCTTCTATTACACTGCATGCTTAGAAACTTAATAAATGTTTATATTTCATGATTTTAAAATTTGTTGTTAATATAACAAATTAGTTCTGTAATTATTATTATTTAATAAACCAACGTTGCCAAAAAATTTAGAGACTATTATTTTTAAACAGGATCTAATATAAATAATTTTGACTTCTAATTTGTTGTTTATATTTTTCTACTACTTAAAAAAATGTTTATATTAAATGATTTTAAATTTTGGTGTTAATAGGTATAACAAATTATTACTGTTATTATTATTTATTAAACCAGTTTTGCTTAAAAACATTAAAAATCATTTTCCTACATCCAAAATATAAAGTATTATTGCAGTGTAACAACAGAATATTAATAAAAAAATGCAAAATATATAGCCATACTATCCCTAACTAACTATAATACCAAAGAATAATATTCTTTGCTAATACCAACTAATACGAATATACGGCAACAGCGCCGTTCATAATATATTTTCTGTGTAAATACTAGCACCTCAATAAAAAAAATAATGTGTCCTTATCTTTATCTGACTCAAAATCAAAGATGCCGGCTTTTTTCATACCATTGCCACCGACCGCTGTCGGATTTCTAGGAAAGAAACCTACGTCGCCGGGCGACAACTAAAATCCAGTTTATATTTTATTATAATCGATCCTGACGAATAAATGAATTTTACAAATGAATGAATTTTATAAATGAATGGTTTTTGCTGCCGAATTAATATATTTCAAGGCAGATGACGCATCTATTCGATATTTTTATTCGAATAGTTTTCAACGAATGTTTTCTTACTAGCTATCGAATTATTCGAATGAATTGCAACTATCGAATGTTTCGATAGTATTCATTCGATAGTTCCCACTACTAGTAAATAGTAGCACCTCAATAAAAAAATAATGTGTCCTTATCTATGTCTGACTGCTTAAAAAATCAAAGATACCGGCTTCTTTCATAGCATTGCCACCGACCGCTGTCGGGTTTCTCGGAAAGAAACCCACATCGCCGGGCGACAACTAAAATTCAGTTAATATTTTATTATAATCGATCCTGACGTATAAATGAATTTCATAAATGAATGAATTTTATAAATGAATGGTTTTTGCTGCCGAATTACTAGAATACAATATTTCAAGGCAGATGACGGATCTATTCGATAATTTTTATTCGAATAGTTTTCAACTAATGTTTTCTTACTAACTATCGAATTATTCGAATGAATTGCAACTATCGAATGTTTCGATAGTATTCATTCGATAGTTCCCACCACTAGTCAAAATTACTCCTATTTGTAGGGGATGCCACCTACATGTGTTTTAACTGTTTTGAAGAATAATAACTTTTCTCGACCGTACCTGTATAAAACCACTGACCAAAAAATATGCATTTCCATGACTTTTTATGTAAAAAATATCTCTTGGTAAAAATCGCTACGAACAACCGTTCTCAAGATATTTAGAATGGAAATAGTCAATATATGTCATTATTGACAAAAAATAAGTACACGTTGAGTATAGCTATTTGACTGAAATAATAAATTTTTATTTTTTTAAATTAATCATAAGTTTTTCTGCGAAAAAATGATGATTAAACAGTTTCTCTTGAACTTTTGACACAAAAAGATTTCAAATTTATGATTTCAGTCTAATAACTATTTAGTCAACATGTTTAATTTATGTCAATGATGACAGGTATTGATAATTTCGATTCCAAATATCTCGAGAACCATTACTCGTAGCATTTTTACCAAGTATTTTTACCAAGAGACCTTTTTTATGTTAAAAAAATCGTAAATGTATATTATTTTACTCAGTAGTTTTATACAGGTACCGACGAAAAGTTATTACTCTTCAAAACAGTTAAAACACATGTAGGTGGCGCCATCTATAAATGGGAGTCATATTGACATCAAAATCAAATTTTTCATGTCAATTAACATCCATCCACCAATTTTCATCCAAATATTAACGTTACTTTAGAAATTATTTGGAAAAAATCGAAATAAAAATGAAACTTCTACACTCTGTATCTCCGAAACTATGCATTTTAGAACATAATTTATACGAACTTTTTTACTTATATTTATCTGCAGAATATGCTGCGGAAGTTTCCGGAATACAGTTCGTACCACCCTGTATATAGTTATTTTCGAGGTTATTTTGAAACAAATAAAAATATTCTTCGTTTTTTTATTTATTATCAGGATAACAGTTTATTTTTCATTATTTTATTTTATATAGCAATATATTATGTTTTTATTGATGTAACGTTTTATTGAATATTTCCCTAATATTTACTTCCCGAATCTATATAACATATTGGTTACAAAGAAGTGCAGATTTTTTTATATTTCTTTTATTTTTAAAACATATTATATAATATATATATCATTCTCATTCGAAAATAATGTTCCAAACATACAATAACTTGCATAAAATGCATTGACTTTTCGAACTATCTTGATATTTTGATATCAAGTGACGATAAAAAGTTTCCAGGGAGTTTCCTATTCCGAATCTTGATTATGTGGTATGTACATAGATTCAATGTACAGACTAAATATTGGTCCAAGATTTGCAAAACAAAATGAAAAAATATATGTAAATTATGTTGGACCATTATTGAAAAAACACATTATGTCTATAAATATAGCAAATATAGGATAAATATTAAATACTCATATTGGATTAATATCGATTTTTAACAAAGGATAAATATATGAATGCTAGAATTTACCATTAAAAAAATCTCGCCTTTTCTTTATTGGGTCAATATGTAAATATATTATTTTACCAATGTTGGTGTGCTACTGGGGTTATGTCAATGACGACAGGTATTGATAATTTCGATTCCAAATATCTTGAGAACCATAACTCGTAGCGATTTTTACAAAGAGACCCTTTTTACGTAAAGAACGTCGTACCTGTATATTTTTTTACTCAGTACAGTGAATATCGCTTATAACGATATTGGATTTTACGACATATCGGTTATAGCGACGACATATTAAGGTCCCGACTATGTTAAATGCATTGAAGACGTGTTGCCTATAACGACTTCGCATATAACGACGCACTTATATAGCGACCAATAATTTAACTTAAATTGGTCCAAGTAATCCGTTATAACAACGAGCGATGACGTATGCAACGACGAACTGTAGCCACTGTGTGCCGAAGTTCGGGGAATTCCTTTTATTGTAGACGGTAAATCCCCGCTTCATGAAACTCCTAGAAAAATATGAGACTTCTAATGATCTTTACAAATTAAATATTTTGGAGGCCATTAGTTTGATATCACAAGCTTGGGATCACGTTTCCCAACAGACCATTTTAAGATGTTTTGGTCATGCCAGATTTACCGCCCTGCCGGACGATCACGCGAGTTCTGATGAAGAGGAAAATCATTCACTTTCAGAGTGGATTAAACTTCAAAGCAAAAGTGACCCCCTGAAGATGAAAACTTACCTCTAGCAAAATGGGTCAGTGAATTACCGATCGCTGACTTTGCTACCCAAGAAAACTGGGAAAATTTTGTAGAGGTCGATGAGGTTCTGACAACCACGGATGAATTGAACGACTCAGAAATTTTGGAAGGTCCGCAAGAGAATGAAAAAAGTGATGAAGAGGAGGAGGAACTGGTGATTGACGAAGATATTGTAAATACGACTTTAGTGCACCTAGAAAATATGATTGAAAATGCGTTCATAAGTTCTAAGAAAATACAAAAACAATCTGTATTGACTGACTTTTTAAAAAAAGTTTAGTTTTTAGTTTATTCATTTTTTTTTGAGTTGTTCTGTTTTATGATTAACATTTATTTAAATGTTTAATACATATGTTTGTATACAAATGTATATAATATATACATTTGTACATATATAATATGTACATGTAATATATACATATATATATATATATATGTATATATTATGTATGTAACATACATACATAATATATACATATATATATATATATATATATATATATATATATATATATATATATATATATATATATATATATATATATATATATATATATACATACATATATATGTACAGCTGGTTCCAATAAAATTAAATACGATTTAAAACATATTTTTATTGTTTCGGGCAGTATATTCTAGGATACCAGTCTCCCATTTCTCTACTCATGTCATGCTGATATTCTGAAAAATTTATTTGCCAGTTTGTCAAAAGCAAAGTTCTTTTATTCAATAATCATAATAACCTTAACATGTCAAAATAGATACACACTGCTCAAATATTCGAAAAAAATGCGTAAAGAGTCGTATTCATTTTTTTTGGAACCAGCTGTACATACTCACATAATATTATATGTATGTACATCTGAAAATATTTCATGTTTTTAACTATTCTTTTTAATTAAAATAATTTTTATTGAAAATTTGAACAGATATACATAATCACTTTTTCGTAATAAAAATATATAACCTATTTTGTTACTTTTTTCTCTATAACGACGCCCGGTTATAACGACCGAAATTAAGCGGTCCGTTCAATGTCGTTATAACCGATATTCACTGTAGTTTTATACAGGTACGGATGAAAACTTATTACTCTTCAAATAAGTTAAAACATATATAGGTGCCGCCCTCTACAAGTAGGAGTCATATTGACATCAAAATCAAATTTCTCATGTTAAAAAACTCCCAGACACCAATTTTCATCCAGATATTGATGTCACTTCAGAAATTATTTGGAAGAAATCAAAATAAAAATGAAACTTCAACACCCAGTATCTCGGAAACTAAGCATTTTGGGACATACATTTATACGAACTTTTTTACTTATTTTCATCTACAGAATATGCTGCCGAAGTTTCGGGAATACAGTTCGGACTACCCTGTATACTTTTCTATAATCAAATCTTTTGACAGTAAGTTATTTGATATCCATAATTAAATAAACAAATAAAAGTGATAATGAAGTGACGTAATACTTGTCCGATATAATTTTCAAAAATATATTATCATTCACAGCTTATCACTTGAAATTGCATAATTAATTTTATTTGCTTATAAATAATTTCGACATTTACACAGAAAATTAATTACGTTTTCTTTGTAAATTAGCAAATATGAAATAGTATATTACATACTGAGGAGGGAAATGTTTCATTACTGTCGAGAGATCGATATTGTTAATCGAGACGCATGGCGTCGAGATTAACTGAATCTCGAGACAATAATGAAAATTTTCCTCCGAGGTTTGTATACTACGAGGGTGGTCTGAAAAGTTTCCGACCTAACAAAGATACAAGACATTTTTTCTGAATATTTTTTTTTATTTTTCAACATAGTCCCCTTGTAACTCTACACACTTTTCTCAGCGATGCTCCCATCTCTGTAACCCGTCCAATTTTTTTTTGCCGTTTTTCTCTGCGAAATAGTGGTTGACGAAGGTGGGACATAGTGGTGACGAAGGACCTCTTCATTTGACGAAAATCTCTGTCCTCCGAGCGCAATTTTTAAATGAGGGAACAAAAAGAAATCGCTAGGGGCTAGATCTGGTGAGTAATGCGGATGGTCAAGCAGTTCAAACCGTAATTCGTGGATTTTCGCCATGGCAACCGCTGAGGTGTGAGACGGAGCGTTATCTTATAGTGGTGAAACAGGATTTTCTTTTTCTGTAAATGTGGCCGTTTTCCGTAAGTTCTGCTTTTAGCTTGTCAAGTAATGATGCGTAGTATGCTCCTGTGATGGTTTTGCTTTTTGTCGCCATCACTTTCCCAGCCGAAATAACAGTTTTTGCTTTTTATGGAGCCCGTTCTCCCTTTGCCGTCTACTGTGTGGACTGTATTTTTGTTTCTGGTGTATAGTGGTGTATCCAAGTTTCATCTACTGTAATTAATTGATGCCAAAACTCGGATTTATTGCGCCAAAACTGCGCTAACATAGCGTTGGAAATGTTCATACGAACACGCTTTTGGTCTAACGTGAGCAAACGCGGCACCCAACGCGCGGACAGCTTTCTCATGCCTAAATCTTGATTTAATATGTGACAAACACGTTCTTTTGATATGTTCATAACCTCTGCTATCTCTCTCACTTTAATTCGGCGGTCGTCTAACACCATTTGGTGAACTTTGGCCATGTTATCGTCGGTAGTTGCAGTTTTTGGATGTCCCGAACGTTCATCATCTCCCAAGCTCTTACGGCTACGTTTAGATTCAGCTACCCAAAATTTCACTGTGGTAAATGATGGTGCAGAGTCCCCATACACAGAATCCAACTCATGTTTAATTTGTGTCGGCGTATTGCCTTTCAAAACCAGATATTTAATGACAGCTCGATACTCGACTTTGTCCATTTTCACAAAAACACTGACATTAACTCACTCAAACGACTGTTACATAACAACTGCAAATCCAAAATGGCTGAAACTTTGGTGAATAACTGTCAACAGATGAACAATGAAAATTCACTAGCTTTTATCTACGAGTGCTGCCATCTTCACGTTGAGGTCGGAAACTTTTCAGACCATCCTCGTATTTTATTTACAACCACATAATAAATTAAAAAATAGGGACAGTATTTTATTTTGAAAAAAAATAAATATGCGAAAATTTGTCGTTTTCTGTTTTGGCATTTCCATATCTATAGTTACCGGTACCAGTGGTTGTTATGGCGCAAACCTTCAACAGCAAAACAAAGAACTAAGTGACAGTTCTGAATTTCTCGTTCGCTTTTTGGAGTTTATATAACATAGAAAGACAGAATGTTGTCGGAAAGTTCTGATAATTAAGACTACTTTAATATTGGTACTCCACCAGAAGTTACAGAAGCTGCAAAAAGAGCAGACGCCAGTTTACTTCCAGAGAAAAGTAGGAGGCGATATGAAATAGCATTGAAAGTATACGAAAAATAGTATGCCGAAAGAAATGCTAAGAATATTGCTTCGGAGACAGTCTTGATGGCATATTTTAGCGACATGGCAAGGCAGAAAAAGCTATCTACTCTTTGGGCTACGTACAGCATGATACGGACTAATGCAAGAATTAAGGGAAAAGACTGACGTATCAAAATATCACAAACTTGTCGCTTTTTTAAAACGCCAGAATGTAGGTTTTAAGCCAAAGAAGTCTAGCATTTTTACTAGGCAAAACTTTTCAACAAATAAATGTATTAAAATCTTCAATTATTATTGTTAATCTTCTTGTTTATTTTTATTGATGTTAGCTAAGTATTTAATAAAGATATTACAATAATAGTTTGCTTAATTAAATGAGGTGAGAAATAATAAAAACCGAGTGAGGGAAATGGAAGAGGGAAGAAATTATGGGAAGAAATGTAGATACTTAATTTGACACTTTCAAATTTTTTAAAAGTCAGTAATGTCAGTATTACATATGTGGTTGTAAATAAAAATAATTTTTATTTCAAAGTTTAATTTTAATATTATTTTTGTTGCGATTTCCATCAATAAAAAACAATATTTCGTTAGATATTTCATCATCTGATTGGCTTGCAACAAAGTTCTTAATTGGTTTCATCACATAATACATTTAGTTTTTTTACGAAACAAAAAAATGTATTTAGTTTGGTACTGTTGATTTTGATATACTCGTATGTAATTACGTACCTTTTATTAGGCTAGGTAAATAATTTACAATTCGTCTCGACACCTGTACCTCAGACCTGCCTATACCGGGTGCGTCTCAAAAGTGGCTCACCCCCTATAACTTTTTTATTTTCTCAGATAAAAAACGAGATTTGGTATGTTAGTAATATGATATAAATTAGGATTGATTGGCGTATTCAATTCTTTTCGGTCACTTCCTGTTTCACAGGAAATGATTACGACTATTGATTTTTAAATGATTCCATTGGTAGTTTTTTACTTTATTCGATCGAAATTTACAATCTGAATAGAATGACATATCTTATGTAAACTTTTGACATTTTCGATTAAGACTAAATTGTATTTTAAATTCCAATCTAGAGTGCTATGACTGCTATTTACCTCTTGCTTACACATAGTTTTTAATCAAGGAGCCTTGGTGTCTTGTCCTGACCGGTTAAAAGATGCCCAAATCGTATATTGAATCCTATCTCAGTTTTTTCAAATGAAATGAAGGTTGTTCTATAGCATATTTAGAAAAAGTATTTTTTACGAATAATTTGGTACCACACACTTGGTATTTCGAGTCAAATTGTCGTTATGAATCACATGTAGCAATTTCAAAATAAACCATATTCGAAAATGTCAAAAGTTGATGACACTCTATTCAGAGTGTCATTTTCTATCGAATAAAGTAACAAAATACCGAGGGTGCCATTAAAAAATCAAAAGTTTCAGTTATTTGCGGTGAAACTGTAATACGAAAAAAAATCATATCAGTAACAGAGACTGCATTTCATATAATATAATGTATTATACGATATCTTTTACAATGAAGTTTAACTATGTATTTAATTAAGCTTAATCATTTAGTTTAACGAGCTGAAATATGACATTAGAAATTATGGTAAATAACAAACTGAATAGAGAACATTTTAATGTAATCCAATGAGAATGTTTATCTGTTATCGGTCAATGTGCGCTTGGTCGTTAAGCTGTCTGTTTCTATTGAATATACCGTGTGCGTCTCAAAAGTGGCTTACACCTATTACTCTTTTATTTTTTTAGAAAAAAAACGACATTTGGTATGTTAGTATATGACATAAATTAGGATTGATTGACGTATTAAATTGTTTTCGGTCCCCAAAATGGCACCCTCCTTTACTTTATTCAATAGAAAATGACAGTCTGAATGGTATGACATAACACATGCCAACTTTTGTATTCTCGCTTAAAAGATCGTATTTTAAATTTCAATCTAGAGAGCCAGGGATATGCACTAACAACATTTATTTTTAATCAAGGAGCCTTGGAAAAATATATCTGATAGTGTAATGATTTCCGTGTCTTGTACTGGCCGGTACATCCTGGGCGACTCTGGTTCTTGGCTGCAAATTGGGGCTTTAGGCTCCCATTTGCTCCTTTTATTTTCTCCATCCAAAACACAAAAAAACCACGAAGCAAACGATGCAACGAGGCACCGTGTGCAACCCAGGAGATGGAGAAAAAAGTACTGATGAAGAAACGAAAATAAATGATGGAAAATAAAAGGAGCAAACGGGAGCCTAAAGCCCCAATTTGCAGCCAAGAACCAGAGTCGCCCAGGATTGCGGGCTTCGTCCAGAACAGCCGCGGAGGTAGCCAACAGCAACCCGCCGCAATACCCTTAACCGAGGTCAAAACAAAATAAAAATTGAAATAGCGAGGGGAATATATAAAAACAGAAGGAAAAAATTTAGTCGGCAAGCCCTCAACAACTCGTAACCGTATAGACCAGTGTACACCAGTGCAGACACGCACACTCACACACTCACACAACTACACCTACACTAGTGTACACTGATGTTACTGCCTTCAGGCTTCATCAGTACGGTAAGGCATCAGGAAGCGATGAAATCGATCCCAAAACACAAAAAAACCAGGAAGCAAACGATGCAACGAGGCACCGTGTGCAACCCAGGAGCTGGAGAAAAAAATACTGATGAAGAAACGAAAATAATGGGATTAATCTTATAAAAATACAGTTACTGTACTATACAGATGATACAACTAAATGTTGCCTTCCCAGTTTCAATCGCCAGCCATCTCTGTCGTACACGAGATCTTCTTCGATATTCCGATCTCTCATCACCTGTCGTATTTCATCGTTCCAGGAGCGACGCGGGCGGCATATTCGTAATTCGCCGACACATTAGCCGCTCGGATTAGGTCGGGTACAGCGATGGACGGTTGCTAAAGTACCGACGTATTAGACTAATTCCAACCCTTATACGTCGGTGATTTACGAAAACGAAATACTGTTGTCTGCATATTGCATTACAGTATAGGTTATGGTAAATCGAGAACTGTTAGAAAATTATACGAAACAGACTTGAACAGAAATTTTCTTTAATACTAAAATTAAACTTTACGGTGGCGGTGTAAGCAATATGATTTTCAAAAAATTTATGAAGCAATTTTTAATTTGTCATTTTTAATATAAAATTCTAACTAAAATTTTGTTAACTTAAAAAAAAATACTTTCTGTTAGATAAATATTAATGGTGAAATGATGGTGGATTACTCTGTTTATAGAAATTAATAAGCAACTTAAGTCTAAGAAAAACATATTAGCAAAAAAATATATAATAGAAAAAAATTAAGACATATTTTTATTTTTTGGATTTATTACCTTCCAATCCCATATTTTTTTAATTTTGTGTCTGGAAGAAATTGTTTGATAGTTACTAATGATTTTACTGGACAGTCTATATTTCGTGAAGTTTTTTTGCGGCTCGCTTCCCTATTTTTCTTTTGTTTGCCATCAAAATGGTAGTGATAAAACCTCCTAAATGCTTATTAGACGTAGTCTCAGAAAATGTTTTTGAAACTCTATCAAAAATTTCTCTTCTAACATTTACCAAGGCAGTTATCCGTTCTATAATTAAATAAAAATAAACTAAAATTTACTCGCTAAGCAGTTTTAAGCTTCCATGCCGATAATAGAATGATTGGAGCCTTAATAAAGAGTAAGTTAAGTTTTAAGACTTATCGCAAGTACCGTATGATCGAAAAAAACAGCGTCTAGTTGGTTTGGAAACGACGATCATTGACATTCCTTATATAATTTTACATACAAAATGACAGCTATCTTTATTTCCATGCCAGCTCTGACGCAATTTTTTTCAATCGTATGGTTTGGAAATGAAAGCGCATAAGACTTTTGCGTAGTACAAAAGCTATTACTATTTATTTTATATTAATGATACATTAATAACATTACTGTTATTATTTAATATCTCTGCAAAAAGCAGCATCTACTATCTAAAATCTGTTTTTATCAGTAATCTGCAACCTCAGTTTATTGGAGACTATTTATTTATCAGGTACAGCTGGTAATGTCTTAAAATCCCCATGTTTTTAAATTATCAATCTGCTCGAAATGTGCTAATCACTGGAAAACAATGAAAACCAATACAATAATCATGATTGATCATAAAAAATTACGAATACTCATTATAGATGCAGATCAAATTAATCCGATTTACAAACTTCCGAAGAAAGTAACAATATTTTGAGCGCATCGTAAATCGCCGACGTATTAGACTAATACGTCGGCGATTTACGCAGCACCCGAACTATGCCGAGCGGCTAATGTGTCGGCGAATTCCGAATATGTACGCGGGCGTCCCCTTTTGTTTCTTCCAGTGGGTGACCATTTGAATACACGTTTTGGCCATCTTGTGTCCTCCATCCTCATTAGATGACCAAACCATCTTAAACCTCTTTTCTCTATTCGTTGAATTACTGTTTCTTGTGCCGATGTTCTGTTTCTGATTTCCTCGTTTCTCACTCTTTGTAATCTGGACACTCTAGCGCTTCTACGTAAGTAATCCATCTCTACAGCCAATACTCTCCGTTTATCTTCTTCTCTTAGGGCCCATATCTCACTCCCATAGCATAAGACCGATTCTACTTGTTTGGCCAATATGTTTTTTATTCTTTATATTAACATGTTTGTCCTACCAGATTGAGTTGAGTGCCCCTACCACTCTCCTCGCGTTCTGAATTCTCTGTCGTATCTCTGTCCCACCGATTCCATTTTTATCAACTATAGCTCCTACATATTTGAATGTGTCTACCTGTTGTATTTCTGCCTTGTCGTCAATTAGAATATCAAATTTGGCGTCGGAATTTAATACCAAGTATTCTGTTTTTTTCTAAACTGACTTCTAGACCCCATTCCTGATACTCAGTATATAGTCTCCTGAGCATAAACTCCATGTCAAAGGAATCTTGAGCGAATACTGCTTGATCGTCTGCAAAATTAAGTGTCAGAAGATGTTCCTCATTAATTGGAATACCCATTCCTTGACATGATCTCTTCCACCTCCTAAGATCTATCTCCAGGTAAATATTAAACAAAAGAGGGGATACGCAACAACCTTGTCTCAGACCTTTCGTTGTACATATGGGTTCCGAGAGTATCTTTCCTTATTTTATATAACTGATGTTATCGGTGTACAGTTCTTTGATAACTTCTATAAGATGTTGGCTAACCCCAATAGTTTATAATACCATCCATAGCTTATTTCACGGGACATTATCATATGCTTTCTTTATATCCACAAATGTTATATGTATTTCTTCATATTTTCTTATCTTTTTTTCTGCTATTTGTTGTATGACAAATAAATTGTCAGTACATGACCGACCTGGGGTAAAGCCATTTTTATCTTCGGATATAGAGTTTCCAACATCAGCTCTTATTCTGCTTTGTATAATTCTTCCCCAGAGTCTCGAGAAAGTAGCAGTGACGCACAACCTCCTGTAATTATTTGGATCATTTTTGTTTCCTTTCTTATGCAGAGATGAAATATATCCAGTTTTCCACTCACTCGGTGTCTTTCTCTGTTATAAACAATTATTAAATAAGCCTTTAATTCTCTCATATAATGTTATCCCCCCACACTTGATCATTTCAATTACAATATCTCCGGGTCTGGGTGCTCTTCCTTTTTTCATTTCTTTAACCGCTTCCTCTATTTTTTCCGTTGTAATAGGTGTTGAGTTCTTATGTTCTGTGATATCTCTATATACATTATTCGCGTTGTTCATGAAGTCTTGTCGATTTTCTGTTAATAATTGCGTGTAGTATTCTTTGCAATCCTCTATACTTATAAGAGAAAATGATTTTTCGTTAGTGTTTTTCTTCATATTTTTTATTGTTCTCCATACTTCAGTCGTACGAGCTCCTCCTATGTACGTATTTATTTGATTACATTTCCGCTCCCAGAATTCATTTTTGTCCTTTTTAATTTGTGTTCGCACCTCCTTATTTGCATTTTCACTGGAAAATATTCTTGTCATAAATTTAATTATATCTCAATTTTTTTAAATGAAACGAGGGTGGGTCATTAACATACTTCTTTTGGCATTTTTTTACTTACTAGTTGAAGCCTGGCGCATCCGCGCCACGACATCAGGAAAAAAAATACTTTTTATTTTTTGTTTAATTAAATGAAAAACAAAAAATCCGACGACGACAGTTTTTAGAAGATCCAATTAGCTATCTTTTAGTAAAAAAAGCAACTTTCTAGAGCAAGTCGTTACTTCAGTAGAGACGACAAACATAAACATTAGCATTTTATATATGTCGCTATTACTTCTACACAAAATCAAAAATAAATTAATAAAAACAAATATTCCTTAAAAGGTACCAAACACTTGGTATTTCTAGCCAAATTGTCGTTACATTGATGGTCATGGCAGTCTAAATTAAAATTTAAAACGCTAATATTTTTTAATTCAAAATGTCTAAATTTGACATATGCTATGTCATTCTATTCAGGATGTCATTTTTTATCAAATGAAGTAAAAAAATACCAAGAATGTCATTTAAAAATCAAAAGTTGTCATTTCCGGTGAAACAGGAAGTGACCGAAAAAAGTTGAATACGTCAATCAATCCTAATTTATGTCATATTAGTACATACCAAATCTCGTTTCTTATCTGAAGAAATAAAAATATTATAGGCGTGAGCCACTTTTGAGACGCACCCGGTATATATATTTTCTAATTCTTATTGGATGTTGATATAGTGCACATTATTTATTTTTATAATCATCAGAACAAAGTGCATAATATAAACACATATTATTATGATAAGCTAGATATTGTTTTATATATTATTTAGTACCTACTACCCTTATATTCCAATATAACCATTTCAGTTAGATATTAACTTTTTAAATATAAGCTCCCTAGGCGTTCATACAGAAAATTTGATTTTTAAAAAATCTAAGAAAAATAGTTAAAAAGTAACGGTTTTCTGACTTATATTCTTGATTATTTCTGAAAAATGGTATATAGACGTAAATTTGCAGATATTTTTATCGCTGCTATTGATATTCTAAACTTTTTAAAATATCTCAACCTTACAGTATATCTCCAAATTAACCGAAAATATAATCCGGCCCTGGCGAAATAAACATAACAATTCCACAGCAAGGAAACATGTCGCGTGATAATATCGTCGTTTTCCTCTTTAAATGTTTATCAAACACATCCTAAATGTAAAAAATTTAGCCTATACATATTACTATAAGAACACATGCTCTAAAGTGTATTCTTCACGCTCCGATATGCAGCCTTTGAAATGTGGTGTTATCGCCGCATGCTCAGGATTTCATGCACTTACCATGTCGCAAACAACACCGTGATCCAAAGAATGCAAAAGAAATTGGAAATTATACATAGTGTGAAAGTGGGGAAACTAGCATACCTTGGGCCTGTGATGCGTAAGGAAAAGATAGTAGATGATAGGTTGTTTCTCACTATAATCCATTCCATACCCGTTCCGTATTTTTTATTGTATTGACGCTATACGTAAGCTTCCGTTCCGTATCAGTTCCATACTTTTTAATTGTACAATTTATATCATTACGAAAGTTTTATTTTAAAAATTTGTATCATTTGAAAAAGGTAATAGATTTAATTAAGAGGTGAAAAAATAAATAAATATCAGCGAAATGTGGTGCAAATGTAAGAACTTTACAACGCTGTTTCCGATACGCTTCAGTCCGTCCGTCAAAAAAATGCATGGAAGGAAAGGATATGGAACGGAGGGGAACGGAACGGATAGTGTCGTAACCACCGTAATAACAAGGCCGGACAGCTGTGACGTAAAAATCTCGTGACGTCACCAACTGTAGGCTCAACTCTATTTAGCAGCGTTGATAATTACCCGATAAAAGTTCAAATTGTGGATCTTTTTTCACTCGCCAGATATATTTCGAAGTTTTAAAATGTCTTTTCCGAGTTTTTAAAAATATTATAATATATAAAAATAGTTTTAATAGAATACGGAAAAAATCAATCATACCAGTCAATAAATGTTTATCTCTCACTTTTTATAAATCAAATTTAATAAAGGAATATTTTAAGTTCACAATAATGTATAATATGAGACAAAAACAATAATAAAATAGATAGTTTTTATAGTATATATTATGTATTTTATCGATATATCACGCCCCCTGCTCCGGGGTGACGACGCGGCGTCGCCTGGCGGCGCGGCGCCTGTCGTGGCGCGTAGCGGAGTGGTATTCCCGCAGTTGACAGTCATCGATTTATCGGTAGGTGTGCGGACGTGGTAATTATAATCGATAATAGAAGGGTGAAAAAAATTATAAATCTGTAAAAAGAGGTGTTTAAACTATAAAGTGATTATAAGTGTGTGCAATTATACAATTTAAAAGGTACAATGCCTTATAATGTCTAAATAATAAGATGTGAATATTATATTTAAAGCTATATTTCTTCTGTTTTCTCAAATATATTTATATGTATTTTCTAAAGCTTTTACTTATCTTTTACCTCATCTCAAACCTTTCATATTTGAAAGTTACATAAACTACACCCTCTACATCGATTAACTACATGTAATGTAGTTTATGTAGTTTTTAAGGGTAACATATAGTTTTTCGAACCCTGATAGTAATACTGATCAAATTATTAGTCATGCTTGTTATTTACTAAATTCTTTAAAATGCGATGAAAATAATAAAAAAATTCTTAATTTCTAACTTTTATCTGTGTTCAATATTAAAGTTATTAACTTGAGTTGAGTAACAGGTTGAGCTTGAAGTAATAAAATATTGTTTTAATGAGTAAAATATGAGGTATGTTTTACTAGAGCACTTGCAAACTGATCCTCTTGAAAATAGGTTTGGAAAATATAGACAGTTAGCCGGGAGTCAGTACAGTATTTGTGTTCGACATTTATATGAAGGCGAAAAGAAACTTGAGATTCAGTCATTAATGTCCCTAAAAATAATTTAACATTTTCAGGCAACACTGATATTGAACAAAATTCAATTATAAAAAACCTTACTAAAGGCAGTCTTGGGCTTCCAAAAGATGAAATAACTAATATAGTTTTATTTGAATATATAATTTTTAACAAAGTCTTGCAAAGCCATGAGGAGTTTCTTAAAATTCACAATAAAAAAATATTTTTATCGAAAATATCTTTGGATTACATTAAAAGTAATAACACCATTATTAAAATTTCCGCAATGTACTATTTATAATGCTAAGTTATTGTAAAAATTGTCATAAATTTTATTAGAAATACACGTCTGAAAAACTACTGTTGTTAAAAAATAATGATAGACTGGAAAAAGGAAATAAAAGAAACTTAGACATACCTACAGCTTAAATAAATACAATGACGATGAATAATGCCAAACCAAAACATCAAAACTAAAAACGACAAAACATTGAGTTTTAAGTGAAAATAATATAAAACTATGAAGTTATCAGTCACGACAAAATTAACATGAACACAAGCGAAGAAGAAAAAAAAACATAGATAATAACTTAGAATTTACATCAATAAGCCAACTTAACTAAATTTGAAAAAAGTCTTACATTTTCAATTAAAAATGCAAAAATATCAACGTTTTATTTTTCCTCGTATAATTGACTGATGACAACTTTCATTTTTAATTTAGAAAGTGATATTAAAAGTCAAATAATTTAGCTACAAATTGTTTAAAAATTCATCAAAATCGGTCCACTAGAACACAATACTAGGGTGGTCCGAACTGTATTCCGGAAACTTTAGCAGCATAATCTGCACTTAAAAATAAGTAAAAAAGTTCGTATAAATGTATGTCCGAAATTGCTTAGTTTTGGAGATACAGGGTGTAGAAGTTTCATTTTTATTTCGATTTTTTCCAAATATTTTTTGAAGTAAGTAAGTCAATATTAATAATTAATTCTTAAATTGTTGTTTGTCTTGTATGTATTTAATGTAACACACTTTGCCTTCGTGTATTGTTTTTTTTTCTAACTTTTAGTACTTTTATGAATTCTTATCTGTTTATTATTTACTCTGACCTGCTACAATTATACATTGTATAAACACGTAGTTAATAAAGATTTATTTATTTATTTATTATTTGTTTAACTTTCTCATGTTAAAAAGCTCCTAGTCACCAATTTTCATCCAAATATTTACGTTATTTCAAAAATTATTTGGAAAAAATCGAAATAAAAATGAAACTTCTACACCCTGTATCTCCAAAACTAAGCAATTTCGGACATACATTTATACGAACTTTTTTACTTATTTTTATGTGCAGATTATGCTGCTAAAGTTTCCGGAATACAGTTCGGACCACCCTGTGTATTGTGTTCTAGTGGACCGATTTTGATGAATTTTTAAGCAATTTGTAGCTAAATTATTTGACTTTTAATATCACTTTCTAAATTAAAAATGAAAGTTGTCATCAGTCAATTATACGAGGAAAAATAAAACGTTGATATTTTTGCATTTTTAATTGAAAATGTAAGACTTTAGAAAATGTAAGACTAAACCCTGTATCTCCGAAACTAAGACATTTATACGAACTTTTTTACTTATTTTTATCTGCAGAATATGCGGCCGAAGTTTCCGGAATACAGTTTGGACTACCCTGTATATAAAACTTTAAAATACATAAGTTTGAGCTCGGTTAACAAAGCAGTCATTTACTGAACTTCGCCGAGGATTATTAAAATAAAGACATTATTATAAAAATTTTAAGGTGTTCGTTTTTCGTGCCGGTGAGTGTATATACAGTATGTCCCCGGATTGCCTTTATAAGAGGAAAATCTTTTTTATTATTGACCCTTTGAGAAAAAAGCATTTTTCATAAAAATTTTTGCTTGTTCTAAAATGGTTAATCTCGTTTATACTTTTCCAAATTTCCACACCGTTTTAGAGAAAATTAAGAAAAAAGATTCTTTAAGTTTTGAAAAAGAAAGCATTTTTTTTAAATAATAATAATAAAAAGGTTTTAGGTAAAACTAAAGTGTTTTGGTGTACTGCGGTGAATTAATGTTTTATTTTTTTTATGAATCAATGTTTTAGTTTCCAACCTCCAACTGTAATGAATTTCTTAAGCTTAGGTTGCCTATCCAACACACGGTATTCCAAGCTACTCAAAAAGAAAACTTACTCGGTCTTTTCGGCTTTTCGTACTGGAAATCTTCCCTCAGCTGTTTGTGCTCGTAGAACGGCCGCTCGATCCGAATCTGACCCAGTTCTTCTTCGCGCTTGTCGTGCATCGTCGCGTTTAACACTTAACTTTTAATTGTTAGACACTGGCCGGTCGGCGGCTGCTTATCCGTAAATTAAACTGTGTCCGTACCGAAAAAGTTTGAAAATTCGCGCAGGCTGTGACGTTAAATAGTAGCGCCGACGAGGAAAACGGCGCGCGGTTCCGGAATTAGATCGCACCGCAACAAGTCGGAGATATTTTCGCGGTTATTGTTGCGTGTTAGTGGCGGTGTGGTTAACTATAGTAGCTAAATGCGGATTTCCACCAGACGGACAAAACCGCGACAAGACGGAGACTCGGTCTCTTGAGCAAGTCTGCTTTTTGTACCATTGGAAGAGAAAACTACTAAATGAATTTTTTTTTTGAAAATAACACTGCGATTAATCCAAACGGAAATCAACTTGTCAATTAAGCTGGATTTATAAACTCGGGAGTTGAGGTTCAGTTGCCGTTCAAAATGTTCAACGCTATGAAATGAACGCGCGCATTTATAAAGTCAGTTGGTCGAAAAGTTGGCAGTTCGTTTTACGTTCAACGGAGTTCAAAGATGGTCAATGTTTATGTCGGCAGTTGCGGGCAGTTGGCGACCGCTGGCGACGTTCGGCGAGAGCCAATGAATAAGCGCCTGTCGATCACGTGAAGCACAGTACGCCGTGGCATTGGAAAATGACTCTTATTGTTGTTTCATTATTTCTGTTAATGTAATGTTTATATGTTGCGTAATCGTGGATTACTGTGTTTGGTTTGGTGTGTTTCTGTGTTTGAACTTTAACAAATACCAAAAGTATTTTTAAATCGAAAGAAAAACGTTCGAAATTTTCACAATTCCAAACCTAACCTACAACCGAAACTGACAGTTTATAAATGCAAAAATATTGAACCTCAACTGCCGCGAACATCCAACTGCAACTGAACCTCAACTGAACGCCAACTTCCGAGTTTATAAATCCAGCTTTAAGGTTCAAACATATTTGCCTGACCGACAAAAATGTTATGTTTCAGGAACTACGAGTATACCGTATGCGTCTCAAGAGCGGCTCACCCCTATAACTTTTTTATTTTTTTCAAATAAAAAACGAGATCTGGTATGTTAGTATATGACATAAATTAGAATTTATTGACGTATTCAATTGTTTTCGGTCACTTCCTGTTTCACCGGAAATGACTACAACTTTTAATTTTTAAATAACAGCCTCGGTATTTTGTTACTTTATTCGATATAAAATGATACTCTGAATAGAATGACATATCATATGTCAACTTTTGATATAACTTCTGACATAATTACAGTTTGACTCGAAATACCGTGGTACAAATTATGCTAATAAGCCACCCTAGTTCCATTTGAAAAAACTGAGATATGATTAAAAATACGATTTGGGCATTTTCTAACTGGCCTGGACAAGACACCAGAAACATTAGAGCGAGAAAACTTTTAGCCAACCACGGGAAGACAATAACAATATTAGACGACCAAATCTATTTTTTAAGGCTCCTTGATTAAAATTTAGTGATTGACTCTAGATTGAAATTTAAAACACAATTTTGTTTTAAACGAAAATGTCACAAGTTGACATATGATATGTAATTTTATTCAAAGTGTCATTTTCTATCGAAAATCAAAATTTGTTGTCATTTCCGTTGAAAAAGAAGCGGTCGAAAAGAAATGAATACGTCAATCAATCCTAATTTATGTCATACACAACCATACCAATTTTTTTTATCTGAAAAATTAAAAATGTTATAGAGTTGAGCCACTTATGGGCGCACCCGGTATACTAGGTTCGGCAATAATGCGTCGTGCATCTGTAGCTCCTCTTATAAAATATTAGAAATTATATTCGCGTCCAGTCCGAATGTATTATCTTGATTTTTCTATACGTAGTACCGTCCCTGCGTGCACAATTTTAAAGCTATAAGCTAAATTCCCTCCCGCTACCAGTCTAGGTGACCGCGCCGGCCCTGGCGCGGCGGTCGGTATTCATTCGTCTTTCGTGCACGGTGCAGTGCGGATCGTAGCTCTCCGATTTCTTCGTCGTAGATCGATGAAGCCATTTTGTTTATTCTCTACTCATTTTGGATATTACTATGTAATATACGGTGTTCTACAGCTAGGTAGAACACAAGGAACAATATGTAAGTATTGTATAATATTTATTTTTAGAGAAAAACGAAGTGGACGTAAATAACGGAATATTAGAATTAGATAAAAGAAGAAAACAATAAGAATATTATATATATCGGACTGTTGTACTCTCAGTGAGACAAAGTTCGTACGTGTAAAGAATGTCCTTCTCCTTGTAAGAGGAATTCTCATTTATATAAGGTTCTATATCTCGCAGTCAAGAGAATATTATAAATGCCAAAGTGTTGCATCTCCGAGTGAGTCAAATTTCGTACTTTTAGAGGATGGCCATATGAGAGAGATTCCTTTTATAAGTCAATATTGATATCCCACTATCGAGAGATAAATTACAGGTATCACAGGTAAGTATCTTATAATATTTATTTTCAGGTAATTAAATAATGGAGGGAAATAATTGAAGTGGAAGCAAATCTCTAAATGTAGAAATTAGAGGCAAGGAGGAGACAATGGAAGTAGACAAATGGAGAAAGCAATAAGAATATCGTATATATCGAACTGTTGTGCTCCCAGTGAGACAAAGTTTCCTATTTAGAGAATGCCCTTCTCCTCGTGAAAGGGATTCCTATTATATGAGGTTAGAAATCTGGCTATCAAATAATATTATAAATATCGAACTGTTGTTTTCCCAGTGACGCAAAGTTTCCTATTTATAGAGAATGCCCTTCTCCTCGTGAGGGGGATTCCTATTGTATGAGGTTCTAAATCTCTCTATCAAGAGAATATTATAAATACCGAAGTTGTGCCGAAGTGTTGTATCACCCAGGGAGTCAAATTTCTCATTTTTCGAGAATGGCCGTCTCCGTGTGAGGGATTCCTTTTATAAGTCATTGTTGATATCCCCTATCGAGATATTAATTACACGTATTACCGGTGAGTATCTTATAATACTTATTTTTAGGAAATTAAATAATGAATGGAAATAATTAAAGTAAAAGCAAATTTCGAAATATGGAAATTAGAGGCAAGGAGGAAACAATGGAATTAGACAAAAAGAAAAAATGAGAATAACATATATATATCGAACTGTTGTCCTCTCCGTGAGACAAAGTTTCGTACTTACAGAGAATGCCCTTCTCTTCGTGAGAGGGATTCCTATTATATGAGATTCTAGATCTCGCAATCAACAGAGTACTATAAATGCCGAAGTGTTTTATCTCCCAGCAATGAAATAAGGTATGAAACAAAATTTTGTACTTTTAGAAAATGCCTATCTCTGGAATGGATTTCTTTTTTTATGAGATTTTAGATCTCACTCTCAAGGGAATATTATTTATATATTTAGGTGCCAAATATTTGTATCTCCCAGTGAGACAAAATTTCGTACTTTTAGAGAATGCCCATCTCCGTGTGGGAGGGATTTCTTTTATACGTTATCGATAGCCTTATCGAAAAATTAATTACACGTATTACATGTAAGTCTTTTAGAATATTTATTTTTAGACGAATATTGGATGGAAATAAATAGAAGTACATCCCGAAATGTGGGGATTAGAGGAAAGGAGAAAACAAAGGGATGAGGAATATTGTATAAACACGGACTGTTCTTCTCCCAGTGTTCTTTTCATAGCGAGACAAAGGTTAGTACTTTTAGATAATCCTCTACTCCGTGTGAGAGGGATTCCTTTTTTAAGATATTCCAGAGCTCGCTATCGAGATAATATTATAATAACCGAAGTGTTGTTGTCTCAATGATACAAAATTTTTTAATTTTAGTGAATGCCCTTCTCCGTGTGAAAGGGATTCCTTTATAAATGACGTTCTCGGTCTCGTTATCGTAGAAGTAGATTTCACAAAAGAATTTCAAGTGATAAATCTAAAAATTTTAGACCCTCAAAAAAAAAACGATATATTTCAACAGGAAAACTCCCCCACACATTATATTTATAAGGCTGTACGTTCAAAAAGCAGGACAGTCGTTATTTAAGTGTCACTATCTCATAACAGATCGAACACAAGGTCAGCAACTAGGAAGAGGAAAATAACCAAATCTAGCGATTTGTGCAGTTTGTTGGGGGAAGGGCAATCCAAAGAGACTACAGAACATTCGACTCTTCGATGATGATACATTCTTCTTCGGGAGCGAATTCAGTCTTAGCCAATGATCTGGCTTCAGCACAGAACAAGGTCCAACTTTTATATCTGAGAAAATATTTTAGCTCCCTAATTTACCAAGGAGCCATGGCATGTCGCCTATCCTCTCCTGTGTCATAATTGTTAAGATGAAGTCCAGCATATTTTCGAAATCAAACTCTTAAAAAAAAAAAAATATCTGGGTTATAAAATTTAACAATAGTCGTCGTAGACTTAATATTCTTTTAAAGGAAGAGAAAAATATTCATAAATATATCATGGAACAAATATGGACGGTTGTTATAGATACCGGACGCATAGTCCTAATGTGGTTGACGGTATCTTGTACGAAAGGTATCAACTATTTTTCCCTCTGAAGGATTTTCAAATGAAAATCATGAGGAAGAAGGACCTCTGGATAAATTTACGTTTGAACCTTGCTTAGAGGAAAAGATACAAACAACGGAATGTATCCAGATATTTGTGACAGATATTCGAATATGTCTTTACCTTCCTTCTTTGAAAAAGAGGGGGGGGGGTGATACATGAGGCACGAGCGGCCAATTCATTAGGTACCCTCCAGTTTGCTGCCTTGCCAGCCTCCTACCATAAAATAGGCGCCAACCAACTTAACGTTAACTCCAAGTCATTAAAAGTAATCAACTTAGCTGACCAGCTAATAATATAATAACTCAAATATGTATATAATAATAAAATAGCTAATATCCTAGATTTTCATAGCTAATATGTAGTGTGTGTGTGTATATATATATAAAGAAAAAAAAAAAAAACGTCTCCTATTTTTCTCTATTTTGGCTAAATAAATTTCTCTATTTTGGCTAAAGCTATTCTAATGGAAATGTAAGTTTTATTCTAAATCTTAAGAACACGTAACTGTGTCTCATTTCAAAAGGAGGTCCTTATGATAACGGCTGTTAAATGCTAATTTGTTTATGTAAATCTTTGACTTTCATATGTTGGAATACTCACCATCTACATTTAGAGTTTATATTTACCCATTTCGGTCTATAAAAGCAGTGTTGTGTTTTGGCCAATACTTTATACATTTTGACAAAGTGACAGACTTTGTGCAAATTATCGAAACAAAAAGTTAGTTTTTTCTTACAGCTTACAGTATATAATATATATTTTCTCCTCTACAATACACTTTTTCGAAAGAGATGATTATAACAACATTAATGTAAACTTTCGCAGACTTTGAATTTTTTCTTAAATATGTCTGGATGGTTTCTCGTTGAAAGAGGCTTTTGTAAGATATGATGTGTCTAAGGTTTACTGCATTAAAATTTTACCATAAATGTTCCCTAACAGTTCTACTTTCTTATCTAGAAATTTCGGAAAGAATAGACATATCAATTAAATCATAAAGTAGAAATAGTTTTCTTGCAGTTTTACGTATATAAATAGATTATATAATTCTTGCCGTGAACTGCTCTGAAAAATAATAAATCATATATTGGTTTCACGTTTAACCTTAGATATCAGAGACAGATGTCAGTTTGTTTTTAGTCAGTATATAATTATATATGCATATCATAGTTACTGAAAATTATCAACAAAAAAAAAATAATACAAATAATAATAAAACTTCTGAGTATAAAATTGACACAGATCAATATCTGTGTCTACTTTATATCAATGTCCACAATATCCATACCAATGTATGGATCGAAACCTAATATATATGATGACTCTGGTTTAATTCATCGACGTAATTAAAGCATTTTGGAAAATAAATTATTGAGAATCTTAATTTCTTACTAAAGGCTTAAAAAGTATGGCCTTTTAAATATTAAGCAATGGGTTATAAACGCCTTAAAAAAAAATATATATATATATATATATATATCGGTTAAACCTCACTATAGTCGAGTTATCCACGCAGTTCTACATTGAGACAGGGATTTCTATCGACACGATGAGTTAACTGGTTTATAAAGTATAATTGAACAATTTTGGCAGAATCCTTTATGGAAGTGCCATCTTATGGGTTTCTGTCTCTGCTTAGTATGCATATATGTATAGGTTAAATTGTCACAATTTAATAAATCCATGTATTGATGGCCGTTAAATTGGTTTCATCTTGGTTGCATTCAATAAACATATTTATAATTTCAGCTATTTTTGTCTCAAAAAAAAAAAAAAAAAATGCTTTCTGCACCACATTCATTAATTTGCAACCATCAGTTCTTTAAACATCTACGTATAGAAAAATCAAGATAATACATTCGGACTGGACGCGAATATAATTATACGATCAAACGAACTTACCTGAAGTGAAGTTCGATCGTAATTATATGAGGCGTCCAGTCCGAATGTATTATCTTCCCACCCCTCCCGTTTTGCCCCATGGTCGCTTGAATTAATGAATAAATCTTTGAAAAATGAATACCGACCGCCGCGCCAGGGCCGGCGCGGTCACCTAGACTGGTAGCGGGAGGGAATTTAGCTTATAGCTTTAAAATTGTGCACGCAGGGACGGTACTACGTATAGAAAAATCAAGATAATACATTCGGACTGGACGCCTCATATAATTACGATCGAACTTCACTTCAGGTAAGTTCGTTTGATCGTATAATTTTATTATTAAGTAAAAACCTAAAGTTTGTAGGTACTAGGATGTATTTCGGGAAAATGCTTTAGTTAACCAGTTGTTATTCTAACTTATAGGGTGGCTCAAAATAGTGTGAGTGGATCGGGATGATTTTTTTTAAATGGAACATCCTCTATATTATTTCATTTTTGGTTTTCTTTCTGATCCTACATAATCCTAAGATATTTTAAAATATGTTTTGATAGTTTCAAAAATATTAATAAATAAAAAAAATATTTTTTCAACCATGTAAAAAAAATATTAAAAATACAAAACTGTCTTGAAATCAAAACTAAGTGTAATGTATTTAGTATAGTTGGGGTGTACTTAACTTTGCTATAAATGGAAGTGTTGAAAATTCTATGCCAAACTTTCTAATATATAAAATAAATTTTCTTCGTTTTTTTTTAAATGGCACTCCCTGTTTATTATTGCTTCGTTAGATGGAGAATTATTTTTTTTGTATTTAAATTATTTTAACATTTTTAGCGCTTTCGCAAATATTTCCGTTTTTATTACATCTACTTACATCTTTTCAACGCTAAAATACCAGACAAAAATCATTAGCTTTGTTAAAAAATTACTGTTAAAAAACCCATAGTATACAATATAATATTACGAGTATCTGCAAAACCGTTAAAAATTTAGAAATACTTTAAATACAGAAAATATTAATTTTTGTAATTATCCACCTAACAAAGAAATAATATACAGGGTTCCGTTCCAGTATTCCATTAAAAAAAACGAAGGAAACCATTTGATATTTTAGAATGTTTGGTATATAACTTTGAACACCCTGTATGGTTTAAGACTACGATATTTATAGGAGAGTAAGTACAGACCAACCGAATATATTTTTTTTAATTATTTATTAGTATCTCTGATAAGATTAGGCACTAAAATTATAAATAGTTCATATACCTATTATACACTTTTAAACTTTTTGTTTTTCACATGCTTTAACTGTTTTTGGGTAGTAACTGTTAATCTCAAATTTGATTTTGCCCAATGTAATCTATCAGAACTTTTATAGTTAAATATACTTGCCTGTCCGAAAAACCACTTTAAATAGGTTTGGTAAGAATAGAGTGGATACGACAAAAGACCCAGGTAATAGATGTCATCAACAAAGTCAAATCCCTCAAATGACAATTGAGGGATTTGACTTTGTTGATGTCTTTGTTGATGTCTTTTTTTTTCTTTGTTGATTTGACTTTGTTGATACATCTAAGAGACCTAGAAGCATTAGCGTAACTAGCAATTTGTCCTGGGGTGGGCCTGGGGTTGAGCCTAGGGGGCGGTCTATATAGGGCTTTTGTTTTTTTTTAAAATGAAAAATAATTTTAAAAAACACATGTTTTGAATAAAACGTTTACATTAATTTCTCTATCAATAAATTTCATGGACTTGGTTATCAAACCGTGTTCCCGTAGATTACTTAAATACCTACAAATTTTCTAAAAAAATAAAAATTAACACATTTTTTGAACACAACAAAATAATATTACCTAAACAAAACTAGAAAACGTCAGTTTTACTGCATCACAAGCAAATAAAAATTAATACGTAGCAGAGTCATAATTCAGGATTTCTCTGGGGGGTGCCCAGCAGTACCTGGGGGGGGCACGGCACCCCTGTAGTTACGCCAATGCCTAGAAAGGGACCGAACCTGAGATGGAACCATGATATCAGGAAATAGCAGTGATAACTTGGGTCCGCATAGCCAACAATAGATATAGTATGTGAGGGAGGCTACACCATAAATGGAAATGGTTGAATAAGCTGAAAATGATAAGCTGATGATGAAATAAAAGAACTGGAAAGATGCGTGATGCGTTATTTCATTTCTCCTTGTTTGTTTTTTATTAATTTGTTCGATTGTTACCTTTTTTATTAATACTATTTATTATTTAGTTTTTTACAACATTAGATTTAGTAGTTACATATTGTCAGTAGCGTGCCGTGGGTAAAAGGACGGGGTGGGCGAGCTATGTTGAGGTTGCGATTTCACTAGGGCGCGTCACTCAGTCAGAGCTAAGGGCGGAGGGGGCAATCGCCCCCCCCCCATGTCCCCTATACTAGTGATGGGAATAATCGAATTATTTTCACCATCGAATAATTAGTAATAATTCATATTTCACAATCGAATTAATAATTCGAATTATTTAGTAGAATTATAAATTTAACCTAAAACTAAATTCGTCCCAGCTAGTGCTCGTCTAGGGGCTATTTTAAACAAATTCTAAACTATTGCCATACCTATATTATATCAATGAATAAAGAATAAAAAAATATTCTTTATTCAATGTATTCTATTAACTGTGCCGAAACCGTTTAATAAATTAAACCATAATTTATAGTTCAATTCCTATTGAAAACCTCCTCTCTAAAATAAAAGGTTCTTCTAAAACGATATAAGTATGTCCTTGTTTACGTGCGGTTCGTATTTCTTTTTATTTTATCAGTGGCAATCAATAATTATTTAGATAAAACAAGAAAATTAATTTTAGTGTTCAGCCTCTGGTGTTCGGTGAAATTTGGGTGAGATGGAAATGAACCAAATAATAGTAGTATTCTTTCGTTCTGAACGAAATGAAAATTTTCACTTAAACTGATTTATTCCTACGTGGTATAGGAAATAACAATGATTTCTGGATTTTTCTATATCGGATCGTTCCTTTCTTTGTCGATTCCCTTTATAAATGAGTTTACGTGAAAAGTTTCAGTTCGTTCAGAACTTAAGAATACTACTAATTACTAATATTCGTCCATAAGAGGTTATGTTTTATGTTCATTTGTAATTTGGTTACCACAGATATAATATAAAATACTACTAATTTTTATCTCGATTATATCGAAAAAGATAATCGAATTAGTTGGTTTTAATTTACTATCGAATTAGTCGAATTATTTAATTCGAATTTTCCCAAGACTACCCTATACGGCACGCTACTTTGCATATTGTTTAGCTGCTTTGGCCTAAGGACGGACAATTCTCCAAAACCAATAGCTAGTTATTAAAGAGTTTATGAAGTAAAGATTATTTTTTGATTTCATATTTACAAATATTATATCAATATAGATTCAACAAACTCTGATTAAAAATAACTCTTTAATACTCGAAGTAATAATACTGTTCAATATTCTTTCTATTAAGGTAAAAAAATAATCTGACTGCAAATATAAGGAGAAATTCAAAGGATTTCCTTTATTAACTATTACCTATATTTATTTCCTTATAATGACAAACAATTTTGCACACTCTCCTTTCATACATTATTTAGAACAAGGCAAGAATAATTTAACCAAAGTTGCGGTTACCAAAAGTAATAAGCTTGAAAATATTTGATTCGATATAATTAAACACCATTAAATGTTAAATATTTACATTTTACAATGCTTGCGCGAATGATCACGGCTAAGGACGACAAATTATTAGACTATAAATATTTATTTATTAGTTTTATTAGATCGATTGGAATGCTAATTAATAGCAAAAATTAAATTGTGCCAGGTATCAATGAAAATTATCTAACAATGTAAAATAAAAATAAATTCCTCAGTTTGTTGTAGTTTAGTTAAAGAAAATAATTAATAATATCTTTTTGTTTTCACTCTTGGCTTTAGGTCGTTGGGGTTGCAAAGATGTTTCTAGATTTTGTTCATTATTTTTTTATTTTGTGACGACGTTTCGACAGTATATGTCTTTTTCAAGCCTCTTGAACGTAGATTCTTACAGAGTTAAAATTTGTTAAACTGGACAACACAATAACACATATTAACTATTGTTTTTAATTGTTTTTGGACATTACACTTTACTACGAGCACGTACGTATTTCCTTGCAGACCGCTCTGTATAAAACACATTTATAGGTTCAATACCCGATGTCTACTTCAGTAGACATCGGGTTCAAGAGGCTTGAAAAAGACATATACTGTCGAAACGTCGTCACAAAATAAAAAAATAATGAACAAAATCTAGAAACATCTTTGCAACCCCAACGACCTAAAGCCAAGAGTGAAAACAAAAAAATATATAGTATACAGGTCAAAGAAACGAAACAAAAAAAAAATTAATAATATCTATTTATTAGAAAATTCCACACCTGTAATTTTTAACCAATCAAAACGTGTTTTTTTGACAAATCACCCTGGCGACGGATAAATTTTAGTGAAAATTTCACACCTCTACTTTTCAACCAATAACATGCTTTAATGTTGACTAGTTACCATGGCAACTGAAAAAATTTCCGGAAATTTTTTCGAG
Organism: Sitophilus oryzae; assembly: GCF_002938485.1. NCBI lineage: Eukaryota > Metazoa > Arthropoda > Insecta > Coleoptera > Curculionidae > Sitophilus > Sitophilus oryzae. The sequence goes on along the minus strand of NW_022145960.1, from coordinate 1,145,579 downwards.
GCGCCACGAAACTTTAGTGGAAATTTTTGACAGTTGAAAAGGTAAACATAAGATCTACAATCATAATGTGAATAACTACAATGTCTATATATTGAAATATTACCCATTTGAGTTTTAGCATTTGATGTAACTAAGGTTGGTAATATTTTTTATTTAAGGAAATATGTTAGATATACCTACATATGAATTTCTTCGAAATTGCCATGTTCTAAAAAATATAGTTCTGCCGCCTTTATTTAACTAAAGCTGGTATTTTTCTATTTAACGAAATATGATGGATATATCTATATGATTTTTTTAGAATTTATTTCATGTTGAATTATCTTCAATGCCAAATCTTTAATGATATCGACTAATATAGCAAAATAATAACGAAACACATTTAGTAATTATAGGTTTTATTAATATTAAAAACACAATTATTGTAAATGTTTGTAGGCTGGCTTGAATTGGTGGTTTGAATCTGGGTATTTTCTGTTTTATTTTGCATTGTGCTCTGATCATGATTGAACTGGCTAGTACTTGATGAAATGCTCCTCATGGATTCAATCATCTGTTGATGATGTTCAGCGTCCAACTGTAAGTAAGGTTTGATCGACTGACTATTACTATGTCCAGTAATTTTAATGAGCTGTTGTTCACCAACTCCTTTCTTGGCCAAATTCGAAACAGCTGTTGCTCTTGCAGAATGATTGGTTATTTTAACTTTTTTAGTGTCAATTCCTATATCTGAAGCTGCTGATTTAAACCATGAAGATACAATGTTCTTACCAACTGGGCTATTCTTGTACCATCCTTTCGAATTGGGTTGATTCCAGTATGGGTTTGGTGTTAAGAATAGTCTGTCGGTTTGAATAAGATTTCCCCTTTTTTCCATCAACTTTCTAAACAAGCGAACCGGACACATTTGTGGATTTTCGAAATTTCTAATCAACCATTTACTATCCGACAGTTTTTTAGAACCACCTTGTGTGGTTTTAGAGAAAATTGGATTATATTCTATCCGACCTTTTGGGTTTCCGAAATTATCAGTTTCTTCTTTGAAGTATTGGATACAAGCAGAATGTCCTTCCCCTCCTCTCCATGCCAGCTCATGTGAAACTATGTGAAAAAATTTACGCTGCAACCCATCTGGAGTATTTTCATCCCACATTTCAATAATTTTTTTGTATTCGTCACTGGTTAAGGCTGAAGCACTCACTTTTCTTTTTGCTGAATCTCTCTGTAGTATTTTGCGCTTAGCATCGCGTGCAGCTCTGGCGGTCACAAATTCCACATCAGAAAACGGATTAAATTTTATTTTATATTTTTCGTAATAAATTTCTTGCAACTGCTTAGCAGTAGAGTTCCACATCACTTTGACCACACTTTCCTTATAATCTTCAAAATTTTTCTTTTTCATATTAAATGCGTAGTCCTCCAGTATAGTAGCCAGCTGTACTACACTCATACACTCATGAATATTATACGACTTTTCATCACAAAATTCAACAAACTGTTTCCATACACTTGATTTTGATTTTCGGGTGTTATCTGGTTTTATATTTTCAATTTCTTCTTTAATGACTTGTTGGTTTACTTTTCCAAATCGCGACATTTCGCTATACACTTCTTACTCTACGTACAGACGTTTTAAAACTAGTAATAGCTTAATGACAGAATCGCAAACAAAAATGACAAAACACATAATATGTCAAAAACATCAATACCTTGGCCAACTTAACAAATTGAAATTATTTTAAAATGTCATGTTGGATTAATATTTTTTTTTTCAAATTTAGGTGTGAAATTTTCTTACCGAATACCACGCAAGCTTAAATTATTCCTGGAAATTTTCTTTCGGGCACGAATGTTTTAGGAAAATTATCATAATTATTATAATTTTCAAAATATTCGTGCCCTCAAAAAAATTTCCGAAAATAATTTAAGCTCTTGTGATATTATAAGTGAAAATTTTTTCCTTGTGGGCACCCAACAGCGAATTATACTGGATTTTTTTTTGACGTTTATAATGACAGAATATGTTTTTGAGAGTCTGGTTTTTATTTGTTTACATGATAGTTTTGATACATTTCAATTGCAAAGCTGAGATGAAAGTTTGTAAAATGCTTCCATACGCTTGACTTCGATTTCCTTGTATTCACGGGTGTCAACTGCTTAATCTCCTGGCGAATATTTTCTTTGCTTTCATGACCGAAGCGAAACATTTTTTTAAGCCGTGCCGCTTGAAAGCTTCAAAACTGCAATAGTTTTTAGGTTCACTTAGTTGTCATAGTAACTAAATAATCAATTCGACCAAAAATCAAAAAATACATTTTTATTATTTGATTTTCAAACACAGTTTGGTGTGGAATTTTCTTACCGAATACCACACGAGGTCAAATTAAATCCGGACATTTTTTCTCGCTCATGAATATTTTTAGAAAATTATCCCTCGTCTTCGACTCGGGATAATTTTCAAAATATTCGTGAGCTCGAAAAAATTTCCGGAAATAATTTGACCTCTAGTGGTATTACTAATGAAAATTTCATAATTATGATTTTCCTATCGTTTAGTGGATTACTTCCAATGTAGGTATACCGGGCGCGTTTCAAAAGTGGCTCACCCCTATTACTTTTTATTTTTTTAAGATAAAACAACGAGATTTGGTATGTTAGTATATGAAGTTAGGATTGATTGACGTATTCAATTGTTTTCGGTCACTTTCTGTTTCACCGGAAATGACTACAACTTTTGATTTTATAGAATAGAATGGCATATCATATGTCAACTTTTGACATTTTTGCTTAAAAAAATCGTATTTTAAATTTCAATCTAGAGAGCTAGAGAGAATATTGAAAAGCACTTTATTAATACCGTTAAACTCGTTAGACAGCTCAAGTGAAGATTTGCAAGTCCAATATTAAAACAGATCAATAATAAATAAACAAATCTAATAAATATTTATATTTTTATAGCTTACAAAACATTCATGATTACTTTTGTCTTGTTTTTCATGTTTTCTTTAAATGTTCTTGACTTTAAGAAATAATGGGTGCATGATAAGTTAAATTTTTAATACCCTTCAATATAAACATATAGAAAAGTCAAACTATTTTAAGGCCATTTAAACGAAGAAAACAATTAAATAAATGTCTCTCAGATATCTTACTATATTCTTCAATGAATTCATTCAGTTTTCCACTTCATTAGTTTATTTATAATTACTTAAAATAACCATTTTTCAAAAATTAATTGTTGATTGAAATACTGATTTAGTATGAAATTATTATAAACCACAAGATATAGTTAAATATTTTTGTTTAATTCTTTTTTATATTACCAAATTTAAATAATCTTCACAAGTAAACGTTCTGTAAAACGGATGTTAAAAAATAAGCAATTTAACCCTCAAGTGGGCGTGGTGAATTTTTGTTACGCTTATGGCGTGCTGGGGTCCGACGGACCCCAATTTTTTTTTCAGTTAAAAAAACATGATGAAGAGATTTTATAAAAAGCTTGTTATTTTTACATTGTTTACAATATATTCAAACTTGTTCAAAAACAATATCATTAATTTTCAAGAAATTAATAAGAACGGACACAAAAATAGAGTAAAACGCATTTTTTAGGAATTTTTGATAACAGAAATATAACTTGGCTAAGAAACCCATAGAAATTAAAAACATATATGTTTTATGATTTTACCGTATTATTAAAAAAACAAACAACAGAAATGTGAAGCTAAAGTAATAAACATAAACTATTTTCAACAAAACTGCAAATCTTGAATGTACAGTGTGTCCCATTTTGGTTGAAATTATACGGTATCTCCGTTATTAGTGAAGATAAAAGGGTGCTGTAAACAAAATTTTCATAGCCCTCTTTGTTTCTGAGCTACAGGGTCTTTTTGAACATTTTGCAATTTGGGACACCCCTCGTACCTCTATTATTGCAAAAGGTATCGAGAATGTGAAAACTGTTTATTGTAGAACTTTTTACGGAGAATACAGTGGCGTAGTCTGTTATTCTACGAAAATAATATTTTCGAAGATATGAACTAAAGTTATGTTTTTTTAAATGGAACACCCTCTATATTTATAAATTATATGATTTGGCTTGCCATAAGCTTCTCAAAAATATATATCACTCTATGTATATTTATTTTCCCTATTTACTGCAATATTTAAAAGTTTTTATTAAAAGATCATATTTATTAGTAGGCCATGATTGATAACAAAAGACAATAAAGAATTATTAAAAATATACTGCTATCTGTCTCTTCTTTTATTTTAGGGGCAACTAATATATTTTTATATATTAGGAAAACTTAACTCTCTACCGCTATTTGTAAATCTTGGAAGTTATTGTACCGGAACTTTTAGATATTCCTTTAGCTAATTTACGTGAAATATACGTTCAGCAAGATGGGGCTTTCCCTAATAACTTAGAAAATATTAGAATTTTGTTAAATTATTATTTCACAAATCAATGAATTGGAACCAATGGACCCATATAATGGCCTCCCTGATTCCCGGAAATGTCCGTTCTAGATTTATGATTTTGAGAATTTTTAAAACATGAAATATATCGTGGCAACTACAACAATGTCGAACACCTGGAAAATGCTTTAATAATGCAAGCTTTTAGATATTTGCAAACCCATCCCGTTATAGTAAATTCCGTTATAAAGAAAGAAAAATATATTCGGAAATTCAGTGCTAACAGTTCAAAAGTAAAATATATCAATCACAAATAAAATTTTAATGTGTGTTTGACTATTTTAGTAAATACCATTTTGATTTTTATGTTATTTATCACGGCCTACTAATAAAAAAATGATATATTTTAAATATTAAAGTAAAGAGAGAAAATAAATATAGAGTGATATATATTTTTGAGAAGCTCGTAGCAATACGGATCATATGATTTATAAATATACAGGGTGTTCCATTTGAAAAAACATAACTTTAGTTCATATTTACAAAATATTTTTTCTATAGAAAAACAGATCACGCCACTGTATTCTACGTAAAAAGTTCCACAAGAATCAGTTTTCACCTTCTCGATATCATCCACAATAACGGAGATACGGGGGCTGTCCCAAATTGCAAAATTTTCAAAAAGACCCTGTAGCTCAGAAATGAAGAGCGCTATGAAAATTTTGTTTACAGCATCTTCCTTTTGACAAAAAAGTGGGACAGGTTTGTGCAAACCGCACCCTTCTAACTTCACTAATAACGGAGATACCCTATGATTTCAACCAAAATGGGACACCCTGTACATAACTTTTTCAAATACTAGTTCATGCTAATATAGGATCTGCATTTGCCGCAAAAGAAAAAAAGATTGTGCACATTTGATTCATGAGATTTGATTCGTGAGATTTTTGTTTTTTGTCATTTCTTCATTGACATATGGTTGCCATATACCACATCTATTTCTTTTCTGGTATTGATTATTCAATTTTCTCTCTTCTATAAGTAAGAGATTCAGAATCGGAGTTATGGTTACTCTTCGGAGAAAAATCAATGTCTCGCTGGTCTTTATCTCACTAAAGCCTCTTTAAGTTCATCAAACGGATCAAACCACTCAATTAATGCTTTCTCAAAATTAGCGTCCCAGTAAGGCACACTTTTTAGACTACCCACCATCCTAATAATGAAACATTCTTGGCGTGGTGGTGCCACACAGACCCCAATGAAACTTTAGCCCCCGCTGGTAGGAACAATACTTGATAAAATCAAGTGCGCCTTTAACAGTTGCATATTGGTACCCTAACTTAAAGGTAAATAGCGCGGCGAGGCCTAATTCTTAAACGTAAACATTTTACTGAGGTTTAAATAGTGCTTGGGGTCCGCTGGACCCCACCATGCCAGTTGAGGGTTAAATAATTTTGTTTGACACAAAATCACTAAATGTACCTTTTTTTTCATCAACCCTTATTACCAAACACAGGATGATATATTAACTAAGAGCAATAACAATTAAAAAATCATCCCTATCCGCTCACACATTTTTGAGTCACCCATAGAAGTTAAAATATTTTCCTGAAATACATCCTAGTATACAGGGTGGCGGCCCTCATACGTCTCAGTTGATTATACGAAAACAGAAAGATGTAGAAACAAAATATTTTATGGGTATATGTGGGGAGGCAATTTGCACAATTTAAAATTATTTTGAAATATACATGGTTTTGGTTTAAAAAGTGATAATTTTTCGTATGGAACACCCGGTATTTTATTTTATTTCTGGATTCTTGGGCCCAAAAAAAAAGGTATTTATTTAAAGGTTAAATATGTTTAAAATCTTTGGTTTTTGAGATATTTGAAATATTTAAATATGCATGCTACAAAAGAATAGATTATCAACACCCTGTACATTACTTTTCAGAATTAAATCTTGTGTTGAGTTTACAGGTAGAGTAATAAACTTTACTGAAAAATTTTATTGCTTTCTTAAATTTATGCTGAGGTACCAAAAATTGCTGATTTATTTTGCATAAAAACTTTGTACTGTACTTGCTAAAATAAATCGAGGCAGATTTAAATGCTCTTTCCTACTATATTGGGATTTCCTATACCAATCTAGCTTAGATTTCAAATTACAAGCGATTTTTCAATAAAATCAAGATAGATGGTGTCGCCATGGCAATTTTCTAAAGACAGTTACTAACTATTTTCAAAATAGACATTAGTTTATGGACATTATTATTTAGATTTATAACTGTTTACTTAAACTTGTCCACAATAGTTTATTAATTAGGTATTCATAATTTTATCAAGAAAAATAAAACAGTATCTGCTGGCGGAACGAATGAATATGTTACTAGTGCTTTTATTTTGTGAGGAAAATTGCTTCTTGGCCTCAAGGGCTTATGCTTAAAGCTAACCAAATAGGAATCTTCCTGATAAGCGTTCCTTTGAAAAAATACTTGTCCTATTTCGCAGAGCCGATAATGTGGTTTATAAAAAAAACATTAGGCAGAAACCTGTCGTTGGAAGTGGAGAAAATGAATTTGCCTTAATTGGCCCTTTTAGAGAAAATCCAAATATCTACATCTTGTAAATCAAAAAACTATTTCTTTCTAAATATTATTTATTAAACTATTGTAGGTATATTAAATAAAAGTAAACTGCTATAAATTTAAATAAAGTCCATAAACTAATTTCAATTTTAAAAATAGCTACTAACTGTCACTAGAAACTTGTCATGACGATATCAGCCCTCTTGGTTACCATTTTATTGAAAATTGCTCTTTATTCAAAATCTGAGCTAGATAGGTATAGGAAACCCTAATATAGTTTGAAAGAGCATTTAAATCTGCTTTGACTTATTTAAAAAAATACAGAATGTTGCATTTGAAATAAGGAAGTTTTTATGTAAAATAAATTTTTAAAATAGACCAGCAATTTTTGATATCCCTGTATACATTAAACGAAACAATCAAATTTTTTAATATAGTTTATTACTATGAGCTAAAAGTTAGCACAACAAGAATTAATTCAGAAAATCAATGTACAGGGTGTTGACAGTTCAAAATAATTTTAAATTATACACATTGCCTTCCCACGTATACTCATAAAATATTCAACCGAGGCGAATGAGGTGCGCCACCCTCTATACTTTAGGTTTGCACTTATACAAAAAAAAGTTGTTTATTAAGGTGCGTTTACACCAACTGCGCCGCTCCGCTCCCCGCCGCGCAAATCATTTTTATAACATATACTTTTGTGCGCGCTAAAAAATACACTTTAAAAGTACATGTTAAGAAAATGTTTTGCGCGGCGCAGCCGGTGTGAACGCATCATTATAAAAGCTACAGATGCCCGACGCACTATTGCCGGACCCCGTATACCGGTAGTAATGGTATTTACTAAATTCAATTTAGCTTGTACTTACCCAGTATATACAGGGTGTATATACTGGGTATAATACATTGTATATACTGGGTATATACATTGGGTATTTACCCAAATTTCAATATACCGGTTGTTTGCCCATCATTGTTCCTGTACCTACTACGCCATTGTTCTCGTTGTTAACTACGTATTAAGCCCCATACTCACACTTCGCTATTTCACTTCCTTCCTTCGTCACGTCCCTTCGTCCAAAAATCTTATATTTACTATGGGAAATGTCGATTTTATGCGACTGTGTGTTCCTTCGTTCCTTCGTCAAAACGCTCCTTCGTCCGTTTACTTCCTCGAAACGCTTCTTCGCCGTACTGTCGGTTTTTTTGACGAAGTAGCAAAGGAATTATCACGAACACAAAAAATATTAAAATATATAAAATATATAAATCGATCTTGGATTTCATTCGTAGTTGATTTCTTGATTTGGCAGTACGTCTGTACAGGGTGTCCCATTTTCGTGTGTTTTGCAGGACTTCTCGTTTATGAGTCGAGATACAAAGATGCGGTTTTCACATTACGCTGTTACTTTTTTATGAAACTAAAGGTGCTACATACAGATATGTCCTAGCTCTCTTACTACCTAAAATAGAAGGCGAATCTGAAATTATTGTATTTTTCGATCCCCTTTGTATCATAACTTATCGAAAAGGTGAAAACGGTCTCCCGTACAGTTTTTCACGTAGAATGCAGTGACGTAACTATTTCTTCGTTGGAATCTGTTTTTTTTTAAATTGACTAAAACATATGTTTTTTTAAATACGATATTTTGTATATTATTTTATTTTCCTTGTTACGAGCTTTCTAAAATACTTATTTTCATAAACGGGGTAAAAATGCATTATTTAACTTTATTACATAGTCGGCCGGTTTAAATTAGGTAATCAAAACAATCAACTAATTTATTCGACCTAAAATGTTGGTTATTGGCATGTTATTTAAAAGCAGCACAAGTTCAGTTTCCGTGTAGTTTATCAAAATATCACGATGCAAAGCAAAATTATCTCGTAAAATTAAGTTAAATAAAATAAGAGCCGTTTAGCAGTAGCTAAATAAATAAATATAGAGTATATTATAATTTTCGAAAGCTCATAACAAGACAAATAAAATAAAAAATAATATATAGAGTGTCCTGTTTAAAAAAAAGAACATAAGTTTGAGTCATTTTTCGAAATAGACACTTTCGTCACTGCCATTCTACCTGAAAAACGAGACACGAGCGGTGGGTAAGTACTCAATAGGTAGAACAAAACAAAATCAGGGTATCCGGTATATACCTGTACATTTAGATGAACAGTAATTTTATAAAAGGTATTTCCAACGACCGCATAGTAAATACCCTGTATAATACCAGTAATATCAGGAATTCGAGTATATCTACAATATTTCTTATATATATATTGTAGATATTATATATTGGTATATTTCTATTCCCGGTATTATACCGGGTATTTACTATGCGGTCGTCGGAAACTCATATATATATAAACGGGATTTGGTTTAAGTATTTAATACTCATTTCCAACTACAGCCTATTGCTGCCTTCCCGTTACCCTACGCCACACATCTCGATTTAGAGCGTCATCAGCTTCTAGGTTACGAGCTTCCATTGCTTCCGTAACCGTTCCGTTCCAGGATTTTCTAGGTCTACCTCTCTTTCTTCTGCCCTGGGGAGCCCATTGAAAAACTCTTTTTGGCCACCTGTTCTCCGGCATACGCAGAACGTGTCCAAACCATTTTAAGCTGGATTTTTCGATTCGATCCAGTACTGTCTCCTCCGATGCATTCATGATACGCCTGACCTCGATGTTTGTCTTTTTTTCCATTGGCTTGATATACCTGCGCTTCTTCTAAGGTAGTCCATTTCAACAACTTCGATTTTGCGTTTCGCGTCTGCACTCAGAGTCCATAGCTCTGAACCATAGCAAAGAACTGACTCCACCAATGTTCTTCCAAGTCTCTTTTTAGTTGTTGCAGATAAGTTTCGGTCCCACCAGAGGCTGTTAAGACATCCAATAACTTGTTTGCTCTTCTGAATTCGGGTTTGTATTTCTTCTTTGCCCAAACCCTCGTTGTTGATAGTAGCACCCAGGTATTTAAATTTGTCTACTTGTTGAATCTGGACGTTATCATTAATGAAGACTTCAAAACGAGCGTTGGAATTGACAGCTAAGTATTCGGTCTTCTTTAGACTAACCTGAAGTCCCCATTTGTTGTATTCTTGATAAAGCCTCTTAGTCATGAACTCTAGATCGTATGAGTCCTGCGCAATCACGACCTGATCGTCTGCAAAGCTCAGGGTAAATAGTGTGTTGTCCCCAATGGGTATTCCCATACCTTGACATTTCGTCTTCCATTCCCTAAGTGCTACTTCGACGTAAGCGTTGAAGATCAGAGGAGATAAGCTGCATCCTTGTCGCAACCCTTTTGTGGTGTTAATTGGATTAGATAGCCTGTGTCCTATCTTAACGTACGATTCATTTTCTTTATATAGCTCTTTTATTATATTAAGCAAAGGTCTATCTACTTCTAAGATATTCAAGACTTCCAATATCCGAACTCTCGTCGGAAACTCCTTTTATTAAAATTAAGATGTTCATATTCTACAGGTATATACATATATATCCAGATTTTATTTATCTACAAATTGGGTACTTACCCACCGCCCATCACTGACCCTTTTCACCTTTTCGATAAGTTATAAGATAATCGAGATACAAAGGTTATCGAAAAATGCAAAAATTTCTACTAATTAAAAAATACAAAGTAAAAGAAAGAAATAACTTTGAACTAAGAAGGCTAGGATAAATATGTGTGTAGCATATTTAGTTTCATAATAAGTAGAACAATGATGTGAAAACAGCATCTTTATATCTCTACTCATACACCAGAAACCCCATAAAACATACGAAAAAGGGACATCCGCGACATCCTGTACATCTAGCAATCGCCAGTCGATATAAAAATAATTCACACACAATAGTCTAAAAAATGGAACAAAAAAACAATATTCTCTTCATATTTGTGAAAAAATGCATGTACATATTTATGTAATCGTAGCGACAAAAATAAAAAAATTGAAATAGTGTGCCTTTACAAAAATATCTGAAGAAATGGGGATTGACATCATTAACGTTTAATTAGTATGTCATATTTCATGGTTTCGATATAAATTACATAATAAACTTTACTCTATTGTTGACTCGCCTTGTACATTCATACTGATATACCTTGTACATGATACTGAAATATTCGGATTTATTAAAAAAATATATTATTAAAATTCAATTTTTATTTTTGACACGACAAAGAATTGCAGTTTTATAAAATAAAAATTATATGCCTTTCGGATTTTTTAAAAAAATTAGAGGTTACTAGATATTTCGTATTAAACATGTAGCTGCTATATTAAAAATATTTTGTAGTGTGTTGTTGCATAATTGACTAATTTCCAAGCATCGAATGGACGAAGGAAGGAAGCGAAGGGACGAAGGAACGCGAGGAAGTAACACGAGGAAGTAAGGCGAGGAAGGGACGAAGGAGCGAAGTGTGAGTATGGGGCTTTACCGTTGATTGAAAGTTTTCTTCAATCAACGGTTCTACCTCTATTATCAGCCAATATTCACCTCTATTCATTTAATAGGTTTGAAATAAAACACTAGCTCAGAACATTTTATCACATTTTTCATTTACTTTACAATCTACAATAGATTATAATAATAACATTATTAACAACTCTAGTAAATAAAATTTTAAGAACATTAATTTTTAACATTTCAGTAATAATTAATAATAAGTACTATCGTTATAAAACTATGTACATTACTAATGAATCACACATTTAGAGTAGTTACATATTTCTTTCGTTACTCAATATAAGTATTCATTTTTTTCTAATAATGTGATCAATAATTACAATACCTTAAAGTATATTAAAGCAGAAAATACCTATTTATTTTAATTGTACATTTGTAGGAACATAACGTAAAAACTTATATAAATAAATAGTTAATTATTATTTCTTATTCTAGACAGTTATTTGCGAAGAAACGTTTTGAAGAAAAAATTATATATTGAATTTAAGGTATTGTATTTTGGCTATCGCCTCTACTAGCAATTGAATACACTCTTATTATCGAAAAAATAGCTTCAAACAAGTTACACTGCAAAGGAAAATCTATTTATATTTGTCGACTTCTCGGTCAAAATCTACTTTTGATTACGTACTTTTTTTCTAAAAAAAATAATTTGTTACCCTTTTAATGCCACGTCTGCAAGACATTTTTCCAAATACCTCCCTTTAGGGTCAGGACAATAAAGTGCCTTTGAACATAGGCAGGTATTTAAAAAGGCATGTAAGAATACAGGGCGAGAAAAAATATCTTGCAGATCGTAGCGTTAGATGCGATTTTAAATTTATTTATCTAGCTTATCATGGATCTGAATTTTGAGTATTCAGTATTTACGGACCTTTACCCATTAGTTTTATCGATAAAGTCCTATTTACACTTATTAATATCTGAACTAATTGTAACATGAGGCCATATATTACTTCTTTAACGGAATGATTTCAAAGTATCTTCTGCCAAGACTAATATAAAATCTGACAGAGAAAAAAACGATCAAAGATGTATAGGAAGCAATGTTTTATTGTTTGCCATTATTTATATCATATTCTAACAATGCTAATTATTTTAAAATTTTAGGTTTCAGCTTCACACTATTATTACAATGTTGATTTTTTGGTGAAATGCTGCTTTAATAAAGCTTTAAAAAAGCTTTAATATAGTCTGTTGCATCGACGACCTGGACATTAGAAATCCCATGTCAATTTTAAAAATGACGAATAAGTTTTTCCCATTTTATTTTACAAAAATATATTTGAAACTTTTTAAAGAATTCTTTAAAATCAAGCATTTTGAATAGTTAATACAAATTCGTTCTTGAGTTATGAGAGATAAAAAAATGCTTAATTAATCAAAAAAATAATCCGGTCCTGATTACAATAACAAACAAGCCACCTTCAACTTTCATGTTTTAACGTTAAGTTGATTTTATTGTTGCCAAATTTAAAAGAAATCATTTTTTTAAAGTCATATTGATTGTATACGTGCAAAATATAATTTGTAATGAACTAAATATGATGTTGGAATATGAAAACCAAATAAATACCAGAATACTTGGAGAAATAGTCGAAAAGCATCGTACCACTGCTTAGCGAATTTGAGGAAGCATAATTTTAAGTCATTTAAATATTCCGAACATCAAGAATTATTGGACAGGGATGAAGAACGTAGAATAAATTTGATCCATTTTTTAATTATTAACAAGTTCTCTTAATTTTGTGAATTGTTTAGCGTTTAATAAACAAATTTTCGTTTTGAAGTAGTTTGTTTACTTATCTACGAACATATTTGATTTATAAAATATCCCCGTATTTTTACAGCGTACTTTTTGTAACTTTTCATAGAACTGAGAATATTTTTGACAGATCTCTGTAGAGGAAAGTCATAATCATGCCTAGGAAACTCTTATGGAAATGACAGGTTGTAGCCGATAGTCCATTACTAGATGCACGAGGGGGCGCAATTACAACAACATTTTACAAAATTTAAATTTTTACCTGTTTTTACCTGGCTTTTACGGTCAAATGTAAAATTTAACCTGTCAACAGTTGTCAATTTATATTTTATTTTGGCCGTTATCCGTAGATCGTGTTTTAAATTTGTTTTTGATTTGTATACGGCTCTGTTCTTGTGTTTTTTCATATTTTTTTAACTGTAGACAATGTTTTTTAAGTTTTGTGTTGCTGACTGTATTACTGGTAGTAGAGAAACCGATAACCGAAGTTTCTCTTCCTTTGAGATTGTTAATTAATTGTAAAATAGGTTACCCTAATTGTTATAGATCTAGATAGATTTTATTATCATAATCTTCTGTATTGTTTTTGTTATTATATACAGTTCAATAAAGATGGTTTCTTATAGTTTTTTTTGTGTTTTTGTTATAGCCCCTTTGCCATTTAAACTTAAATCCATTTATTCGAGTAAATTGGTGGTTTCTTGAATCAATTTGAATAAATAGAAAAATGTGAAAAAAATAGAAACCAACCATTTTAAATTTATGTTTTATTTCGTTACTAGACCCACGAGATGGCGCCACCGCTCGGTCCGGACGAAATGTATTGAGTTTCCTATCTATTTTATATAATAGCATCTTAGCTCTGGGTCATAGTAGATTTGTTATATTGTGACATAACTTGTGATTGTTAAGTTTATTTGACCAGGACCGTATTATATTAAATTTTAGCCTAATTTAGTACTTTTTGTATCTCTCATAACTCCAGAACGAATTCGTATAAACCATTCAAAATGAACACTTTCCTTCATTTTAAGGAGTTATTTAAAAAGTTTCCAATACATTTTTCTGTAAAATGAAATGGGAAAAACTTATTCATCATTTTTAAAATTTGCATGGCATTTCCTATGTCCAGGTCTGCGATGCAACACACGGTATATAAATTATTCTCTTTGAAAGTCAACTGTTTTAGAAGAAGAACTTAACAGCATGTTACAAAATAATATGATAATATACATTATAGTAAATATTATGTATATTTTAGTTTTCCATTTCTATTCAATAAATTTTAAAAAATAAAATATAATAAAAGCAAAATAAAAAGGTGTTAAATATCCTACTAAAGTGTTTTTTTCTCTGTCATATGTCATATTGTGAGATGAAAACGATACACACGTTTGTTGACCTAAATCCTATACCAGTCGATCAAATTGATGCAACACACGTCCATTTTAACTAATAGAACTGCATATTATGACACCACAACAAAGCTACTTTAATCATTCCATTTATTATTGCAAAGCAATAATATTTTCGCCCTAGATTACAGATATTTAACAACAATTTGTTTATAGGCCAATTTCATATGGCCTTTACACAGTAATGCTGAATTTTTGGGATTATTTGCATGCGAATATTTTTTTCTTTCGTATTTTCATTAATTTCCTTTTATTGGTAACCAAACCAAACCAAACCAAACCAAACCAAACTTGTTATACTCGGAGTAAAAATGTCTTTTTGTGCCTCGCCTGTATGTCTTGTTAAAACCTCGGACAAACCTAAATCTCCTCAAACCTAATAAGCTTCGCCACGAAGGTTTACTCCGAAAACGATCTAATTCATTATTATTATTTTGCCTCGGTAAGACCAAATTATGGACATAACACACCATAAGGCTGCAATCCTATTGAGCGGCCATATTACGATCACGCTTCGTATGTGTTCGATCAGTGATCATGAGCCAAACCCTTTTTCCACAAAGAAACAAGATTATTCACTATTCTTCTGCATATGATAAATTGCTTGGTAAATCTCGACAAGATGTCAGATTCACTGGTACTGATGATACTAGACTGGTATTATTGAATACTTTTTATTTCTTTTAATCAGTATTAATACCTACGCAAGAATCTTAGGTTCTAATTATTATTATTTGTTTTTCTTAACATGCTAATGGCCGTTGTGATCTCCGACAAAAATATTTTTAAATTTATTATCACTCAATAAAAAGAAAAATATTTCTTCATTAAGTTGTTATTTAAATTATTCATTCTGTTTTCTCTTTGTACCATGTCAAACTTATCCAAATGTTTCCAATATCAGTGACCAAATGCTTCACAATCTTTAAGAAAGTTATTCTTTATCCAGTCAAGTCCACTATCAGACACTAATTTTGTCTTCCTCCTAGCCCTCTAACCTCTTCTATAGCTCTTTCATGTAAATTTGCAACTATTCAATATCTCTCTTACCATTAATGGATATTTTTTAATTCTCTTAATCAATATTAAACCTACGCAGGAACCGTAGGTTCTAATTATATTGTAAACCGTAGTTTTGTAACATCAAGCAACGACCATTGTAAATCCGACAAAAATATTTTTAAATTTATTAACTGTTTAATTCTTTTTTCTCGTTGGACCACGTCAAACCAATCCAAATGTTTGCAAAATCAGTGACAAAATGCTTCTCAATCTGTAAGATATTTACCAACCCAACCCTTTAGAGACAAGCTTTGTATTGCTCCTAGTCCTCCATCTTCTTTAGCCCGTTCATGTGAATGGCAGTAGTTATTCAATATATTCCTTCTATATTCTATATATTCCTTCTGTTAACATCTGCGCCAAGTAGGCTTTTTTACTTTAAGTCTTGTAAGCAGTCTGTCTACTACCTCGTCCCTTCCTTCAACTTTTCATTTTTTTGTCGAAATTCATTGGTTTAGAATCTACTTTTTGGCATTATGCAACATTTCAGATCATATGTAACCTGGAGAACAATCTCATTTTTGGAAAATTGGTTTGGGCTCATATATACTTCATCGTCAATACTGCTCATATTAATTACTCCGTGAAGTTTGTGAATTTTAAGTGAACCAGTCCCCCAGAAGAAAGATTATTATACGTTACGATCTTCTTATTCTTATACAAATCATGGAATAATTAGTAACAATTTTAAATAAATCGACTTCAAGTTTAAACATTTCAAGATAGTTTCGCAAATCTAATTTAGCTTTAGTATCGAAATCGACACATTATTCCACGATCATACACGTACTAATTTACCTACACCTACAACATATATAAATATAATATAAGATACTTTATATGTGCTTATATACGTTATACAATACGAAAATTTATTGGATTATAGATTGTAACATTTTTTTTGCAAACGGACACGGTTGGTCTGCACCAATCTTCAACCGTTGTCTCGTTTCGTTTTTCTGATTTTTTTTGTCACAGCTAAGTAATACAGTTTAGGTTATACACTATAACGTTTACGTACGACAAATATATGGTTATTTTTAAGTTGTGCATATTAAGTAGTATATTAACGCTAAAAACATTTATATGTAGTGTCGATTTCGGTTAAATCGATTAAATCGAAACCAAAAAATCGAGTAACTGACGTCGGGTACGACTTGGGCTCAAAAATTAGTCGATACCCAGGTATTAGTCGATTTTATGATCTGATTATTGTAGTACTGCCTTTAAATTCTTTAATTTTACCAGATAAAAGCCTAGTTATAAGAACAACTCCTTTATAAAGACATTTAAAATATTTTTTAAGTTTCTGATACCTCTCAATATCTTAAGGCTGCCATTCACTAGGCGATAAACGAGCAATCCGATCGAGCGATCTAGTCGCTTTCGATCAAATTGTCGAGAGATCTCCAGGTTAGTGCGTCATTTCAATCAAATTGAAAGCGATATTGTGGTTGCCAAACAATCTTTTGATTTACACTGCGGAAGGTGAACCGTGTTGCGATTACCAGCAATTTAAAGAGGTTTTACGAGCATCGCTCAATCAGTGGACGTCGGCAACCGGGTTGCTCAACTATTTTTATTATTTAGTACGCGTACGCGAAAGATCTCCAGGTTAGTGCGCCATTTCAATCAAATTGAGAGCGATATTGTGGTTGCCAAGCAATCTTTTGATTTACAGAGTGCGGAAGGTGAATCGGGTTGCGATTACCAGCAATTTAAAGCGGTTGTACGAGGATCGCCCAATCAGTGGACGTCGGCTTGCTGGACCGGGTTGCTCAACTATTTTTATTATTTAGTACGCGAACAGGAGAATGTCGGAAATTGTCGATTAATTTCCAGAAAAATTGATTGACAACCAAATTGCTTGAATGTCGCCTTATAAATGGTCGGTTCCAAGCTACCAAATTTCCAAGAAATTTAGAAGCAATTTTATCCCTCAACTTGTTTGCTACAAAATCGCCCAGTGAATGGGGGCCTTTATAACAAAAAGGTTGAGACAAGAGAGATCCTTAATGTCTAACTTATTCATTACTATGTAAACCAGGCTTTTAACCTTATATTTTAATAATGTTTCTTAAAACTTTAAACTTGAACTCGCTTATTTTGCCGAATGATCTAAAAAAGTTAAAGGTGTTTTAAATAGGCTAATAAAGAGATTCTGGGTTTATTGTATTATTTACTTATTTAGTATACTAAAATGCATGTAGTTAAATGAAATATTACAATGCAAATAATCCTTTTTGTTGTAACACCCATTTTCAGTATTATTACACAACAGATTTATATTAAAACATCGCATTAAATTTATCTATCATTAAAGAATGTTTACGTCAATCATACTGTAGCTGGCAACATATCATGTTTTAACACCTTAGCTATAGAAATATTATCTGCAAATTAAATATTTTGGAAGTTGGAGCTCAAATTAAACCGTTATAGAAAATTGTAGGTGCGTATACCAAGGCGTTTTTCTATTGCAAACAATTTGTATAGATGTACCGGGTGGCCAACTAAGAATGGACGCCGCGCCGGCTGTATCACAGAAACTGCTTTGAGAAAAAAACTGTAATAAATAAATCGACCAAGAAAAATTGCTGGAAATTATTATTAAGTTCGAAAAATATCCGCTAGGAGGCGCATCTGTGATTAGTCAAAAATATGCAGGTGAAAAGGTATTGCTGTTGTAATCAATGGGAAATTTGTAATTTTTTTGATAGGTATAACGTTTGTTGCTCTATCTCAAAAAATAAAGTGGTGGGGAAAGGATAAACTTGCTTTTATTAAAATAAGGATAACTCTGGTTCAGGTTAGCCAATTTAAACAAACTAGCACTCGTTTAAAAGAGCTTTTCCTTCTAATAACCTACAGTACAAATCTTCTTTCCATATATTTTTTCGTGGTAGCTAGAGGGCGCTATTTGACATTGTAACAGATTTGGTTTGTTTTTTTGGGTAAATTGGAAAGTTGCGGTTTGCGTTGATATTTTGGAAATTTTGTGCTCTATTTAACAGTGTAAAACAAAATATAACCTGCTTTTTCTTTTTTTATGCAAAAGCGCAATATCTGTTACGATGTCAGACAGCGCCCTCTAGCTAGCACAAAAAAATCTATGGAAACAAAATTTATACTGGAGATCATTAGGGAAGAAAAGCTATTTTTAACGAGCCCTAGTTTGTTTAAATTGGGTAATCCAAACCAGAGTTTTAATAAAAGCAAGTTTAACCTTCCCCCACCACTTTATTTTATGAGATAGAGCAAAATACGCTATACAAAAATAAATACAAATTTTCCATTGATTGCAATAGCAATATTTAAAATACCTCTTCACCTGCATATTTTTGAGAAAAAATCTGTTTTCTGATAGGTCATCACAGATGCGCCCCCTATCAGACATTTTTATAACTTGAAAGTAATTTCCAGCGATTTCTCTTGGCCGATTTACTTATTACAATTTTCCACCAAAGATATAGGTACGATAAGTTTCTAAGATACAGCTAGCGTCCATTCTTAATTGGACACCCTGTACATCTACACAAAACTGTCTGATACTAATATAGTGATATAAGATTTAGAAGAGTGTATGACTTTAAAGAAGATATTAGACAGTTAAAGCACGGCCAAAGACGTAGATGTAAACGTATCGTTTGACATATACGCTTGCGCAGTGAGAAATTCACTTGCGTTTACGGATACGTGATACGTATCTTTACGTGCCTTTACGTACATGCAAAACGCAAACTTATCGAGCCGAAGGAGTTTCGATTTTCACCCGAATGATGCCGAACGTACAAATTCGCAAACAACTCATTTCCACAAATGGCTAGTAATTAAGTTATTTCATAAATTTTGGGGCCAGTGTAACAGAACTGGGCCTATTTTATTACAATAAATTAGTATGAAAATATTAAGCATCATAAACTCATTTTGAAATCTATTTAATTAAATGCTAGTTCGTAGCCAAAATTCATAATATGAGGATTCTAAAAGATTGAATCTGAATAAATAATCATAAAACTGTGTCAGTTTTCCAATATTTTTTATTACTAAGAGCATTTTAAGTTGTAAGGACTACTTTCTGTAATAAAATAATTTCCATTTATAATTTTCTTTATTTTTCGATATTACTTTTATAAATTTAATGTGGAATCAATGGAAAAGAGGTATCCATTTCAGTTTTAAAATTAAGTAAATTGTTTTACAAAATAATTTAGAATTACAAATGTACCATTTGCGTTAGGTACGTCAAAATACTTGTTGTAACTCTTGTTTACACAACAACGCAACGGCAGACGTAACGTAGGTTTCTGCGTTACGTGTCGAGAGATACGTATACGTATTGTGCCTTACTTTAACTTTTTATTGTGTTATCAGATATGTAGCATCTCAGGTTGCTGTGTTAGAAGCAAAATGGCTCTTCAATGCTCATTTTAATAATTAAATACTATTATAATTTGCTAGACATACCTTAAATTTTCTAGGGCTTACTTGAGCAGGGTTTTTGTAAATGTTCTTTATAAAATTACTTTTTACAACCAAATAAAACATTTATAAATTATTTTCAATATTTGGACAATTAACTAGTTCCGATTGGTGTAATACTATCGCAAATTTCAGCCTAATCTATGTTTCGTAGGTTTTGAAATATCACTGCTTTCAATAACTACCGGTGTGCGAGTAAAAAACATACTAAAAAATAGTTTTTTTTTTATTTAACAGTCCGAAATAGTAATATTAAAATATTGTGTTTTCGCTTTTTCGTCATTTCCGCAGCGATATATCAAAATCCAAATGACATTTTATCCGTTTCCCAAACAACAAGCATTAAAACATTATAACCTACTCTTCATTCACTTTCTTCACCTAAGCTAAATAATTTACAGCCATACATATATGGCCCGGTGACTACTGTGATGATCCACAGTTAGAGGTATCCTAGGGTGGCGTACGTTTTGACGAACGGTGTGTCGACCTTACAACTTTCTCTGAAAGGAAACGAATTGTAGGTCCTCCACCCTTTTCACACCCTTCTGGATTACCTCCTACTTGAAGACTTTAAAGTTTATTTAGGAATTGCCGATCAATTGGAGAGGATCACTTAATGGAATATTAGTTATGAAAATTATTGACATGTATACATATAAATATCTGGATTTTCCGGATGACTTTAACACATCAGTCAGATATACATACAGTGATATTTTCCCCGATTCGTTGGTAATTTCGAGATCCAGAGGGAAAAGGGAAATTTTAATCCAAAATAAAAAAAAACAAATTCGTGGGAAATTCTAAATTCATGTATTATTCGTAAAAAATAGTTATCGTATAAGCATTTCTAGTCGCAAAGTGAGTAAATTCAAACTAGCATTACCGCAACTAAATACATATCTTCGGTTGGTATCAGACATTATTCTTATACCTCCATTCCGCGAATACATGGTGAATTTTTCTATGGAAGGTGTATTTCGATCCCAGGAACACCTGTGAGGGTTTTTTCGCAAAAAATATTGAAATGTATAATTCGAAATTTGTTTGATACATTTTTAAAATTTTCTGTTAAAAACATAATATCTGTATTATGTTGACGACCGGGTGCGTCAAAGGTGGCTCAGCCCTATAACTTTTTTATTACTATTATTACATAAGTAATAATTGGTCTTATTTTTGTATTTTTATTGTACTTTAAATCAAATTAAAACTTGATCCAAAAAGTTATACAGGGTAGGACAAAATTAATATTGAAATATTGATTGGTCATCTTTAAAAGCATGTTACTCTCTTATTTTAAATGGAACACCCAGTATATTATTCCGATATGCAATGGAGAATTCATGTCTTTTCAAAAAAAACTATTAAGGTTGCCTACCCCTCAAACAAAGATTTTCCTAAATATTTTCATATACATGATTTGATCCGAGTAGATCTTTATTATTTGATAAAATCTAGGTGTCTATGATATGTCTGACGTTACTTCAACATAGCTGTCTAATTAGTCAAACTTTAACAACTGTATCAGTTAAAACAAAAAAAAACTCAGAAATATGCCGAAAATGCAAACTTATTCTACAGCAGAGAGAATTGATATGATTCTATTAGTTTTTTAATAGAATACTTAAATGCTCCTGATTTTATCTAGTTTGGTTTTTTTACGGGGATATGTTAAAGATAGTGCCTACAAAACTAGTGTCGACAACATGAGAGAAATTATTGTAGCTGCTTTTCGAGGTAGAACTCCACATAAATGCCTTTTAAAATGAAAAGATCCTTTTAAAAAGACAATCATTTTATGCAGTTAACAGGAAAGGAAGCCTTTTGAGCATTTGATTTAATCTAGCTATTTTTTGTCGCATAATTATAGGTTTATATCCAGTTTTAATTCTGTAATAATTAAAATATGTTTTAAACATGTATCTTTTTATTACCCTTGAGTATTTTACTCTACAATCTTTAATTTTTGTTAAATTAACAAAAGGTATTTGTTGTTTGTTAAATTAACAAAAGATAGATTTTTTCAAATAACAAAGATTTACTGACGCAAAATCATAAAAATTAAAATACCTGGGAAAAGCTTTGTCTGAGGGGTAGGCAACCTTAATAATATTTTGAAGATATATAAATTCCCCATTGAACAACGAAAAAGTATACTGGGTGTTCCATTTAAAATAAAGGACTTGTATAAAGTAACTTATTGGCTTTTAAAAGTGACTAATGTTTCATATTAATTTTATCTCACCCTGTATAACTTTTCTGGTCTAATTTAAATTTGGTTTAACATACAATGGTTACTGTAATTAAATATCAGGCTATACAGGGTCAACTAAAATTTAGATAGCTGTTATCGAAATTTAAAATTTACTCTTCATTTTCACAAAATGTGAAATATGTCAAAATCCTTAGATTTTAGGTATATGCTTCTTTAATAGAACTCTTTTATTTTTTTCCTAGAATTCGAAAATCAATTAATATATAAGGTGTTCCATTAGAAAAAACACAACTTTGATGTGTAACTTTTTTTGGGGACACCCTGTATAATTCTATATATTTTTATAAAATGCTTTCAGTTAACCTACATATGCTGCCAAAATTTCATTTCGATATAAACTACCGTTCTCCTTGGAGCTTCCGAGGCATATGAGAGGCGCCACCCTGTATAAAGTTTTGCCAACTTTCTGAAATAGAATTTTCCCACGAAGATGGTCAAAATTTCCAGTTTTTTTATCTAAAAATTCCCACGAGTTCTTAAATCCAATATATCGGGTGCGTCTCGAAAATGGCTCACCCCTATAAGTTTTTTATTTTTTCAAACAAAAAAACGATATTTGCTGTGTTAGTATATGACATAAATTAAGATTGATTAAAGTATTCAATTGTTTTTGGTCGGTCCCTGTTTCACCGGAAATGACTACAAATTTTCATTTTTAAATGACGTCCTCGGTATTTTTTTACTTTATTCGATAGAAAATGACACTCTGAATATAATGACATGTCATATGTCAACTTTTGACATTTTCGCATATGGTTTATTTGAAATTGTAACATGTGGTTCATAACGAAAATTTGACTCGAAATACCAAGTGTGTGGTACCAAATTATTCGTAAAAAAATGCCTTTTCCAAATATGCTATATTTCCAGATGAGTCACCCTTGTTCCATTTGAAAAAATTGAGATATGATTAAAAATACGATTTGGGCATCTCTTAAACGGCCATAGGACAAGACACGAAAAACACTAGACGATCAAGTCTATTTTTCCTAGGCTTCTTAATTAAAAATTAGTGTTTTTAACACAGCTATGATGGCACTCTAGATTGAAATTTCAAATATGATTTTTCTTTAAGTGGAAATGTCAAAATTTGACATATGATATGTCATCTATTCAGAGTGTCATTTATCCAATGAATAAAACAGAAATATGCTGAGGGTGCCATTTAAAAATCAAAAGTTGTAGTCGTTTCCGGGAAACAGGAACCGACCAAAAGCAATTGAATACGCCAATCAATACTAATTTATGTCATATACTAACATATGAAATATCGTTTTTTCATCGGAAAAAAAGTTATAGGGGTGAGCGTAGCCACGAAATATATATGAATTCACCTAATACGCACAACAGCATAATTTTTGGATTATGTCATTACAAGAAAAGAAATGGAAAAAATTGTGGCTAAAATTTTTATGAAATGATTTAGAAAAGACTTTAGGCTATATCTTATACGAGACAACATCATGTCAAGTAGAAGCTCTACTGTTCAACCCACTATATAGTCAAGAACAAACAAAATCAGGCAGGTAAAGTACTATTAGCATGCTTCAGAATGAGGTTACCCGTAAATTTTGTATTTAAACCCTTACTATTTAATTAAAACTAACTAATACCTGTCTGTTTTGCGAGTGTCAGAATATGCCACTTCTGACATTTTTTATAATTCTCCTCAAAATGTTTAAAAAACAATAACTACTATTAATCAATACCAGTTTTTGAATGTTTTTGACATGGTCGAATTGCCAGAGTATTATCTCGATCATCTTACACGTTAAAATAAAAAAAAATAATTAAAATCTTACACTGAAAAGGAGATAATTCTTTTTTCTTCAGATATTGGTCTTCGATTTGCTGATAAAACAACTGACTTGCAAATTAAACCTTATCTATCTTTAAGGACAACGATAATTTAACACTTTTAGTGATCCCCTCCGCATGATCGGCAACGTACTTACTCGTCCTCCCACGGACAAACATCGTTGCTTTTGGCCTCGTCGCCTTCACCCGTTTCCGATTTGCGCTTCTTCGTCTCCTCCTTTCCCTGGGCCTTGCCGTGTTCCTCCTCGGCCGCTATTTCCGAGGGGGGCATCTCGCTGGCCGGAGACTCGCTATCCGGTTCCGCCAGGGGCGCCTTGGCCTCCCCTTTGCTGGGGCCGGCTAAAGGGGAAACCGGCTCGGATTGGCTGAGGCCTGCCGTGCCGGCCGTGGATAGCTCTAGAATGAATAAAATATAACCATATATAGTCATTGAACGATGATATAGTCACTGAACGAAAATGCCGAAATGCTATATTTGCAGATGATACTGCAATTCTATCCACTGCAGACAAAAATACCAAGTTAACCGAAAAGTTACAAACTGTCGACAGTTTAAATTGAACGAAAAAAAAAATCAGTGCATATCGATTTCACTAATAAACGAATCGACTAAAAGCCAGTATATACAGTTCACCACATACTACACGGAGTTTTGTAGCAAAAAGTCCAGACTTTTTTAATTAGATTTTTACAAAATGTAAGTTTTGGATCCGTTGAAGGACTATTTCCTATAGCCTATGA
This sequence comes from Sitophilus oryzae, assembly GCF_002938485.1. NCBI lineage: Eukaryota > Metazoa > Arthropoda > Insecta > Coleoptera > Curculionidae > Sitophilus > Sitophilus oryzae. Next base: position 1,120,523 of record NW_022145960.1, on the reverse strand, counting down.
ACGGGCCTATCCTATATTATATTTCCTATAAACAATATATATACAATAATTTTTTATATTTTTACAAAATACAGAGTGTTCCAAATAAATAAAAAAATATCAAAGTTACATTTTTTGAATAAAACACCCTGTATATTAATACATTTTTAGTTTCTACGATTAAAATAAAGGTAAATTTGATTGAGATTTATCACACTTAAACCTTACCGTTTTTGAAATATTTTCAATTTTGTGAAATTGCAGTAAAAATTTTAATGCTTTATTTCTGCAAGGGTATATTATAAGTAAAAGTTTTTAATACTATAAATATTTACTAAAGTTTATTTATTGATCAGTTATTGTGATGCAATAATAAGAATAGTATTATTCTTCATACAGAGTGTGTAAAAATTTATTTTAAATAATGTCTTGCTTTAAACGGCAATAAATTGTTTAACTTAAATGGAATATCCTCTATATTTTAGGAGAATTAGATGCACAATTCAATTGTATATCAAACTGTATTATACCATTTTTTACCATTTGCTCGTAGAAAATGCCTTTTCTTATAATTTAGACCTCATTTATCACTCTCAGACAAATGTCAATAACCATGGAATATTGACATTTTAGATTGTTTTTAAAGCAAAAAATGTATAAAATGTACAGGTACTAAGAACGATAATATTAATAGCTCATTTGCATACAAAAAGAAAACTATTTAAATCTCATTAAAAGAGTATACAATTAATAAAATATACCACAATTATTTCCGCCCAAATATTAATTAATTATGTAATCAAGTATGTACTTAATTGTGTTAGTTAATGCTGTTGCGGACCCGTGTGGACTTGTCCTAAAGTGACTAATATGCCCGCCCCCATTCGGGAGCGAGTGGAATAGTCTGGAAAAACAGAGAACGGCGCAGCGACCAGACGTAAACAGAAAATTCGAGTAAGATCTACACTGTGTGTTGCTCTCATACATAAACCGTCTTGATGGCTTAGTTAGAAGACTGAAATGAACAAAACCATTTGAACTGATTTGAACTAGTGTAGTGAAAAGTGTTACTACAGCCCAGTGCATTCTAACATAGTGCTCCAACAGAACTGACAAAACCAAAATTACTATCATAGAATTAAAATTAATTAATTAATTAGTGTTTTGTATTTAACCGTAGCAAACTAAGTCAAAAACAAATATGTAGCTTATTAATGAAATTTTACTAGATTGCTATACTAAATTGCCCAAGGGTGATTAAGAAAAGTAAGTCATTGAAAAATATACCTGAAATTTAATTTAAAAAAGGTTGGAGAAATGAAAAAATATTTATTGATTTAGATTCTTAAAAAAGTATTTTAGATTAGTTAAAAAGTTTTAAAACAGTGGAAAAGCAGATGTAGAGGCATGGACATACCAATAAGTGAAGATTCTTTCTTATACACTTTGCAATTCGCTGACGACTAGATTATTTGTTCACGAGACAAAGACGACTTGGAATATATGACACGCAAACTTAAAGATTAATACCAAGTTTGGGGACTGGAGATGAACATGACAAAAACTAAATATCTTGTCACGTTTTTAGTTCGTTACATGTCTTTTTTATATATGATATATATGATGTCTGGCGTATCGTCATCGGATTCCGTATCGTTCAAGCCTGATAATTTATTTGGCACGCTTGGCGTAATTTTTACGTTCCCTAGTCGCCAACCCTGTTATCGTTTGACACAACCCTGTTATCGCTCTCAGGAGGCGCTGTCAACATCGCTTCTGTCAACTCTCTCCGTGCTTAACCTCACTTTGTTTTGCCGCTCTGTTGTATCCCGGCTTTTAGAAATGGTGATTATTTAAATCTTGCTGTATAATTTGAATCAGCTGCTATTTCAAACTAACAGGGTAGAGTTTTGGATGTCCCAACTTAAATTGTATTTGTATTTTGCTGGCACGTTGGCGTCCCTTTTCTTTTGTCCTCCAGAATGTTACATGGAAGAAAGGACAGTTTTTTTGTTTATTATTGAGCCCTCGGAAGTAATTCGAGGGTCCAAGGTACGGACTATTTACAAGGTACGGGCATTATCCAAGGTCCTAGTAGTATCCAAGGTACGGGTAGTGTTCCCCTGTACCGTTATCTTATGGACGGACTGTGTCCAAGGTTATGGTCCAAGGTGATGGTCCAGGTTACGGACATTATCCCAGGTCCTAGTAGTGTTCCAAAGTACGGGTAGTGTCCCCATATTGCCACAGTATGAATACAGCGTAAGCCCCATGCTGCGTCGCTCCCATTTCTAAGCCCAGTCAGTAGCTACGGTTCTATTGATTCATGGTGTCTTCATTCTGGCCCCTTTTGTTGTTTTGGCCAACAGGATCGACGACAGACAGTACAGAGATGCGAGATCACCTCACGCTGCTACTGTTTGAAGCAAGATTACATAAAGAACAGCTAAGTGTAGATTTAAGTTCTAGTTTTACATTTAACATTTAAAACATTTTCAGTCTTAAACAATAACGTACATCTTAAGTAATATCGTACAGACTATGTTTAATGGTTAGATTGTTAAGAACATTCATGTCGATAATATTATTTAAAATATGATTTAGATCTTAGGTTTCATTACATTACGTCTTGTAATGGTATTACTTTCATAGATATTTAGTACAACTCTTAACACCATTTTTCTTGACATATAACCACTATATATTTATTAGAATTCTACAATGTCATGTACCAGCAAAGAACATCATGAAATATAGTCATTAGTTTTAAGTAATATACAACTGTGTTTTCTTTCTCTGTACATGCCTGGCGCCCAATATCATGTATTTCTTTTGTTTATTGTTATTAATTAGTTTTCTTTCCAGTGAAATACCTTATCTACGACTGCTCTCCGATGAAAAGCTGCCGTTCGCAGTGGTAGTTGTTTAAAAAACGCTACAATCTTTGCGTTGGATCGGATCAAACAACAATACAACTGGATAATGATTATATAAACGTGGACTGGACTGAACTCACACGAACTGTATCGAGCTGCACAGGACAGACAGTGTTTCGCCGCGATTGTTGCCAACCTTCATTAGAAGATGGTACTATAAGAAGAAGAATGATGATATACAAACATGTAACGAATACAAATACTTAAGAGCATTACTTTCGATAAATCCGAGAAAGACGACAACAAAATAAGCTCGATAACAATAGGCAAGAAATGCAATAATATGCCTAAATAACATACTCTGGAGTAACAAAATAGGTAAAGACATAAAACTAAGGATATATGTTATAATCAAGAGCAATCTGTTATTTGGGAGGAGGTTATTTACATGAAGGTTAACGGAGAATAACGTCAGAAAATTACTGGCGGTAGAAATGGACAGAAGATTCATTACAAACATCAAGGCCGTATAGGTACGAAACTTGATTTCTACTCTGCGCTCGTCAGCTCTGGGTCTCGTCTACTCAGCTGCTGAATACTGTGCATACCGGTATGGCTCAATAGTCCACATGTCCACAAAATAGACGCACAACTCAATAATACAATGAGAGTGCTGATGTTATTAAACCCACAGAATGGCTTTCAGTACTAAGTCACATCCACCCCAAGCCTCGCCGCATAAACGCTCTGTCTGGAAATTAACTACAACAGATGCGAAGAACACCGAATTACGCGTTCAGGTTTCTGTGACCTTCAGAAAGTTCATAGACAATCGCATCAATGTATAGTTTGGGTTATTATTTGTTTGGGTGAAAATAATCTGCACCAATATGTTATCGAGGCATACAAAGGTCCACAGACTTCGAGACATACGAATAATAAACGTCGTTGTTTCATTTTTGTGTATGTTATTTACAAATCTATATTTTAATTTTTGTGTTATGTTTAGACAAAAAAATCGCCGTCGTTTTAATTCGACAAAAAAATTCCGACGGTGATTTTTTTTGCGACTTAATCATAGTACCACCCCCATAGCATACACCTATCTACGCCCCTGTCTGCAAGGGTATATTATAAGTAAAAGTTTTTAATACTATAAATATTTACTAAAGTTTATTTATTGATCAGTTATTGTGATGCAATAATAAGAATAGTATTATTCTTCATACAGAGTGTGTAAAAATTTATATTAAATAATGTCTTGCTTTAAACGGCAATAAATTGTTTAACTTTGCACACTTGTTTTAGATGCACAATTCAACTGTATATCAAATTGTATTATACCATTTTTTACCATTTGCTCGTAGAAAATGCCTTTTCTTATAATTTAGACCTCATTTATCATTCTCAGACAAATGTCAATAACTATGGAATATTGACATTTTAGATTGTTTTTAAAGCAAAAAATGTACAAAATGTACAGGTACTAGGAACGATAATATTAATAGCTCATTTGTATACAAAAAGAAAACTATTTAAATCTCATTAAAAGAGTATACAATTAATTAAATATACCACAATTATTTCCGCCCAAATATTAATTAATTATGTAATCAAGTATGTACTTAATTGTGTTAGTTAATACTGTTGCGGACCCGTGTGGACTTGTCCTAAAGTGACTAATATGCCCGCCCCCATTCGAGAGCGAGTGGAATAGTCTGGAAAAACAGAGAACGGCGCGGCGACCAGACGTAAACAGAAAATTCGAGTAAGATCTACACTGTGTGTTTCTCTCATATATAAACCGTCTTGATGGCTTAGTTAGAAGACTGAAAGGAACAAAACCATTTGAACTGATTTGAATTAGTGTAATGAAAAGTGTTACTACAGCCCCAGTGCATTCTAACATAGTGCTCCAACAGAACTGACAAAACCAAAATTACTATCATAGAATTAAAATTAATTAATTAATTAGTGTTTTGTATTTAACCGTAGCAAATTAAGTCAAAAACAAATAGCTTATTAATGAAATTTTACTAGATTGCTATACTAAATTGCCCTAGGGTGATTAAGTAAAGTAAGTCATTGAAAAATATACCAGAAATTTAATTTAAAAAAGGTTGGAGAAATGGAAAAATATTTATTGATTTAGATTCTTAAAAAAGTATTTTAGATTAGTTAAAAAGTTTTAAAACAGTGGAAAAGCAGATGTAGAGGCATGGACATACCAATAAGTGAAGATTCTTTCTTACACACTTTGCAATTCGCTGACGACTAGATTATTTGTTCAGGAGACAAAGACGACTTGGAATATATGACACGCAAACTTAAAGATTAATACCAAGTTTTGGGACTGGAGATGAACATGACAAAAACTAAATATCTTTGCGTTGGATCGGATCAAACAGCAATACAACTGGATAATGATTATATAAACGTGGACTGGACTGAACTCACACGAACTGTATCGAGCTGCACAGGACAGACAGTGCTTCGCCGCGATTGTTGCCAACCTTCATTAGAAGATGGTACTATAAGAAGAAGAATGATTATATACAAAAATGAAACGAATACAAATACTTAAGAGCATTACTTTCGATAAATCCGGGAAAGACGACAACAAAATAAGCTCGATAACAGTAAGGCAAGAAATGAAATAAAATGCCTAATTAACATACTCTGAAGAAGTAACGAAATAGGTAAAGACAGAAAACTAAGGATTTATGATGTTATAATCAAGAGCAATCTGTTATTTGGGAGGAGGTTATTTACATGAAGGTTAACGGAGAATAACGTCAGAAAATTACTGGCGGTAGAAATGGACGCCATAAGAAGATTCATTACAAACATCAAGGCCGTATAGAGTACGAAACTGCTTCTACTCTGCGCTCGTCAGCTCTGGGTCTCGTCTACTCAGCTGCTGAATACTGTGCATACCGATATGGCTCAATAGTCCACATGTCCACAAAATAGACGCACAGCTCAATAATACAATGAGAATGATTGCTGATGTTATTAAACCCACAGAATGGCTTTCAGTACTAAGTCACATCCCACCCCCAAGTCTGCGCCGCATAAACGCTCTGTCACAAATTAACTACAACAGATGCGAAAGAACACCGAATTACGCGTTCAGGTTTCTGTGACCTTCAGAAAGAGTTCATAGACAATCCGCATCAATGTATAGTTTGGGTTATTATTTGTTTGGGTGAAAATAATCTGCACCAATATGTTATCGAGGCATACAAAAAGGTCCACAGACTTCGAGACATACGAAAAATCAAGTCCATTTAGCGTGTGTCGCAATTTTCACACCTTAAAAAAATAGTTTTTTATAGCTATAGCAGCTGCAGCGACTATGAAAAAAGCTGTGTGATTTTCATAGAAAATAAGGGCATTTGTAATTCATTTGAGAATGTTATAAATCGCTAAAAGAGGTTTCAAATCTCTTGGATTTCTATTAATATTAAATAAATTTTATTAAAAATTGAACTAAAATTGTTAGTATCATTAAAAACAATTCAAATTCAAAAACTGTATCAGTAAAATTCCCTCATTTAAGGTGAATATTAAAGTAAATATAAATACAGCTCATTCTAAGCTCTACTTATCTTTAAGAAAAATTTTCTTAATGCCATTTCGAATGAACAATAGTATTAATAATGTACATTATAATAATAATAAATTTTATATCATAGTGTGTATTAAAACTACTAAAACACTTTTAAATTGGTATTATATTAACAACTTTTGTTTTTTAATCCAAAAAAAGCTTACCAATTTTCTCAATCAAAATATTTGTGGTCCTGAAAAGGACCTTCGTTTTCCCATGTTCGTCAAGGTAGGTAATGGGTAAGCGGTAAAAAAAACAGGATAATGAAATTTAAAAAATTACAAAAATTGTTCAAAAGTGCCTCCCTCTTGCATTAAACAATAACCCAAACGATCATAAAATCCCCTCCTCACATTGGATAACATATCAGGGGTGACAGTGTCAAAGGCATTAAATATTTTCTGCCTTAACTGCTCCAAGTTTTAATTTCTTCATGGCCGTAAATTTTAGATTTTATGTACCCCCATAAAAAGAAATCATTCACCGAGAAGTCAGGTGAAATTAAACGTCAGTCTAAACAAAACTGTCATTTTTGAAAACTTGTCAAAATTTGGACACACGCTAAATGGACTTGATTTTCCTATGTCTCGAAGTCTGTGGACTTTTCTGTATAATCTCACAGTAATTTAATAGATTGCTCGTCATATTATATCAGCTCGTAGGAGATTAGGAAAAAAAAAGATATTTATAGTATAAAAAATTAATTTATTTAACAAAATTTAATTAAAGATGTGACAAAATAGTTACATTTCTATTGGTTCTATCGGACTTTTTTCGACTATATAAATCTTTATTTTTTGTAAACTTTAATGCATAAAATATTTTCAATCTAATAATAATTTAATGATGTAAATAAGAGGAAATTTCTCACATGGGTGGTCAAATTCTATAGTTTTCATTATATCAAACAGCCTCTGAACGTTTTCTTCAGTGCAAAACTCATCAAAATTTAATTTAAATAATTTTTCCAGCCTGTAAATAAAATGAACAAATTTTTCCACTTTCATGATCAAAGGCTTTTAAATGGGTAAATAATTTCGAGTTATCCAGAGATTCGGATTTTTTTGCAAATTTTAGACAAATATCACATTGATGTATTTGAACACCCTTTTTAATGATGTAGTCAAACATAATTAAAGGCATTTTGAGTTGAAAACATTTCTCAGAGGCTGTTTGATATAATGAAAACTATAAAATTTGACCACCCATGTGAGAAATTTCCTCTTATTTACATCATTAAATGATTAATTAGATTGAAAATATTTGATGTATTAAAGTTTACAAATAAAGATTTATATAGTCGAAAAAAGTCCGATAGAACCAATAGAAAGGTAACTATTTTGTAACATTTTTAATTAAATTTTGTTAAATAAATTAATTTTTTATACTATAAATATCTTTTTTTTCCTTATAAATAAACACATTTGCATCCCATTTTAAATAAGATATACAAATTACCAAAACTTAGAAATAACAGTTCAAAAGTTCAACAAAAATCCTAACGCGTTTTTAAAAAGAAACATATAACCACGCACTATGTCATTCCAGCAAGCGAATACGACACAGCATAGGTTTCCGGACTAAACGACTGGTGTATTTACACCACTCAATAGGCGTGTCGGGTTTGCCGAGCGGTTTCCGATGCAGTCGCTTTCTTTCGCATCTGTTATAGGTAATTTGTGGCTCTGTACAGAGAGTTTAACAAGATACTGGGCAACAGAGAACTACCGATCCATACAGACATCGAGGATGCTAACCACAACCGCCTCCGATCCAGAAAACCACCCACCAAAATCGCACTAAATGTAATTGAAGACGAATGGAGCATCACCGACGCTTGGTATCAGAAATGGACGTCGAAACAAAACAGTGACATGCCATGCATCACCAACCCACCACCAGGTTTTGACTTACCAAGGAAAACCTGGTGCACGCTAAATAGAATTAGAACGCAGCATGGCGGATGCGCCTATACTTTACACAAATGGAGCAAAAGTCCAAGCTCCTCCTGCGAGTGCAGCAAAAATAAGACCATCAAACATATCGTGGAGGAATGCCCTGAAACGGCTTATAACGGCAGACGAGAAGATTTCCTACTGCTAACCCCAGAATCAATAGATTATATTAATTTGTTAAATGTTCGTTTGTATTTTTTTTTCTTTCTTTTTGTCATATACGTACTTTGTGTCTTAATACGTTAAATAAATAAGAGTACGAAACGAGACAATCAGGAACAAAATGGGTAGACAGAAAACTAAAGTGAAGGAAATAGAGAGTACCTAACTGGAGTGGTATGCACATGTGAGAAGGATGGACAACACGCACTTTTTTTTTTGTGAGGAGGGAAAAAATCTTGCATAAGACACCCACAGTTGGGTAGTGCCGGATTCTTACCGGCTTATCCGCTCTCGCATTGCTTCAGTGCAAATGGTGTCTATAGATTTATGATGTTCGTTGTCTCTCTTCCATCTCTTTGCAACTTATTATATTTCAGACTATCCGATATACTAGCTTCCATTGTACTTCCCCTTTAACTTCTTCTTATCACGCCCTCTCCTGCCGAAGGTTGGCGATCCAAATGGCAATTGTGGCTATGGAAACTGCAGCCCGGAAGATTTCCGCAGACGAGCGCTCAAACCATCTCCTCAAATCTTTTAGCCATGAGTTCTGGCGTCTTCCTACTGATCTTTTCCCTTGCACTTTGCCCTCTATTATGAGGCGCAGTATTTCGTATCTACCACCTCTCATCACATGACCCAGGTATTGCATTTTTCTTTCCTTGATGGTGTTCAGTATCTCTTTTTGTTTCTGCATGCGCTGGAGTACTTCATTGTTGGTGATCCTTTGTACCCATGAGATTCGCAGCATCCGTCTGTATATATACATTTCGAAGGCTTCTATTCTCTTCTCGGTCTGTGAATCCAGTGTCCAGCTCTCACATCCATAGAGTAACACAGAGAAGACGTAGCATCTGGCCATTCGAGTTCTGAGATCCGCACTGAGGTCTCTTCTTGTAAAAAATGATTTCATTCTCACGAAGATTTTTCTCGCTTGCTCAATTCTTGAAAATATTTCTCTTTTCGGGTCGCACTGACTATTGATGTTAGCTCCTAAATACTTTATTGAGGTCACTTGTTCGATTGTTTGTCCCTTGACATGCAGGTGTGCATTTATTGGAGTCTTAGAAAAGACCAATAGTTTGGTCTTGGAGACATTGAGATGCAGTCCAAACATCTCACTATAGTGGACTACGGAATCTATAATGCTTTGCAGTTCTTGTATATCGTTGGCTATTATAACCGTATCATCGGCATATCTGAAATTGTTTATTGGGATTTCAATGAACTTGATTCCGCCCTGGATTCGATCCAGTGCTTCTCTAAATATAGTCTCCGAGTACAGGTTAAACAGGAGCGGAGACAAGACGCAACCCTGCCGTCTGATTTGTATATCTTCCGATGTTGACTGCTTCATCTCAACTACCGCCGTTTCATGCCAATAAAGTTCTGATATGAAACGTAGGTCATGTTCGTCAACTCCGGTTGTTCTTAGAATTTTGATCATCTTCTGATGATTAACATAGTCGAACGCCTTACGATAGTCTATGAAGCATACAAATACATTCACATTCATGTCTCTACACCTCTGTGTCATTACATTTAGGGAGAAGAGTGCTTCACGCGTTCCGAGTCCGTTTCTGAAGCCAAACTGGGTGCTGTCCATCTGATTTTCGCACTTCTTGTAGATTCGAGTGTGGATGATTCTAAGAAAGGTTTTGAGGACATGGGACATAAGACTTATCATCCGATAGTCATCACATTGTGAGGCGTTGGGTTTCTTTGGCAGGGTTACGAATGTTGATTTAAGCCAATCTGACGGTATTTTGCTTGAGCTATATAATTTGTTAAATAATGCTGTTACCAAATCTAGACTTCTGCTTTCGTTATCTGCAATGAGTTTAAGTATTTCAACGTTTATTTTATCGGGGCCGGTAGCTTTTCCGCTTTTCTGCGCTTTTATTGTATGAACAACTTCGTCTTTGGTTATTGTTGGAGCCTTTTCATTCAGTATGTGATCCTTGGTACCCCTTTAACATCATAAATGCGGGTAAGTCAAATTCTCTGCCGGTTTCTGTACGAAATTCTTCCCTAAGGACCTGCCATCGTTCACACGCAAATAGTGTATGTTGAACATCGTCATCTTGACCACAGTAGATGCATGATGCACTATCTACCCTACGACGATCGTATAAATATTTTCTAAAACACCCATGGCCAGACAATGCTTGACTCATGAAGTAATCGACTTCTCCATATTGTCTGTTTAACCATAGTTGTATGTCGGGTATTAACCTGTTAGTCCATCTGCCAAATATTCCGTTATTCCATTTCTCTTGCCACTGTTGGACAACACGCACCTACCTCAGAAGGTACTAACTTGGCTTCCACAAAAGAGAAGGAAACGGTGAAGCCCGAGGACAAACTAGATGGAGGGTGTCAAGAAGGCGATGAGCTCAAGGGATCTGCGTGACTCGCACAACGTCGAAGGGCGTTTTAAAAGCGATTCTTATATACAGGGTGAGTCTTAAATAAGTGAAAATATTTTTAGGGGTAGTATATTTCGACTCAAGAAACACGATTATGAGTTTCTTTTCACAAAAAAAATGAAAGATTTTTGAAAACTAAAAAATTGTATTTCTTTTAGTTTTTAGTTAAAACACACAATTTCTTCATAATGTGGCAACATAGGTAGTAGATTCAATTTACCAGAAAGAAAATCCAGAAGAGATCCAGTGGTTCTCAAAATTTAAGCCAAAAAATCATTTTTTTGGAAATTTTCAAAGTAAAATATCTCGGTTATTTTAGATTTCCTTGAAAAACGGTAAAGAGGAAATATGTTTCTTTTATCGAGATCTACCAGTCCCGAAAATATTTGCACTTATTTAAGACCCACCCTGTATAACAAAACATTCTGCAAGGTAATTTCATTAAGTATAGTTTATTTACTAATACTTCATTAAGTTCAGAAAGTCTTAGTACGTCTGCATCTAGCATTCTGCCGTGCGCGAATACCATATACGCCAGTAGTTTTGTTTGATTTAGATTACTTGAAAGCTCTTTTCACTTCTGCTTTCCGTATGCTACTCTAAATATTGTTGACCCGTTGTTATTTCAGTTCGGCAAGATTTTCGTTTAGAGTTCTAAACATAATATGTCTAATATAATCTCTCTAGTGAATAAAACACGTTGGCCTCAGAAGAAAAGAATATTTGTCATTGGATTTGTTTAATGAGTTTAAATTATTGTTTGTTGTATTACTTGAGTTTCTTGTAAAACTTTAAAAAACAATTTAAATACTTTTTTCTTATAACGGGTTTGTTATAACAGTTTATTGAGATCGATCCATATAATTAAGAAGTAAACACTTGTAGAATTGCTTGAATAAACTAAACATTTTATTGATTGCTTTGACGTGTTACAAAACCTTAGATCTTATTACAAACCTTAATTCTGACTTTTAATTGCCCCCCACGTTGGGCGCCAATTTATAATGGGTTTGTTATAACTTATAACTATTTATATGGATAAGGTTTTATTTCATTCATACCTATCGAGGATGGTTGGTCATCTCCTACGACGGACACGTCCGCCGCGTCCGCCATCGCAATCTCCGACTCCTGCTGTTGCTGGTCCTCGTCAGCGTCGTCCGTCGCCGAACTGACACTGATGATGGGCGTCTGACTCGTCACCGAGGAGGCTTTCGCGATGCTGTGGCTCTTTTTAAGCGTCTTGGCGCTAGCGTCCGCCTTATTGTCTTTATCACTAGGAATAACGAACACGGAGGAGGCGGCGCTAATCGTCGCCGAACTGTTGTCCTCGAAGGAGGACACCTTGCGTCGGGCACCCTCCATGCTGCCGGACCCCGAGCTGTGCGTGATGGGCACGGACACCGAGGCTCGGCGCGGAGTCTCGTACGTGTCCACGTGGAGGTTCTTGCCGCAGTCGAGGGTGTGCTGTTGGGTTAGCAGCGAACGTTGTAGCTGAAGAAAAAAGGATATAGTTATATATAGAATTAAACTTAAAATAAATATCTATGCTGTCTATCTGTCGTGTTTTTATATAATACTTTTGATTGCTAGAGTTATAGCGAGACATTAATCTTATGAAAAAAAACTTCAACTGAACCTACCTAATTGATTAATCACGATTCTGCTTAAACTGCTTGACGTAAAAAGCTTATTTTTGGCAAACTGATTTTTCGAAAGTCAAATTCCAATGAGATGAAACTACCTCTCAAATATTACCAAGTTATATAATAATATCGCTATATTGTTTTTTCTCATGCTGACATAAATGTGAGAAAATTTTATCCAGTTTGTATGTTAATAGAAATTCTTGCTTTGCTTTATCATCACCATTACAAATTATTAATTCGACGCGAACGAAGTCGCGGGTACACGCTAGTTATAGTTATATATACAGGGTCCGGCAATAGTGCATCGGGCATCTGTAGCTCCTAGAATAAAAAACTTGGGAATTTTGTTTAAGCGTAAACCTAAAGTATGTACAAGGATTATTTCAGGAAAATATTTTAACTTCTATAGGGTGGCTCCAAAAAGTGTGAGTGGATCGGAATTATTTTTTTAAACGGAACACCTTGTATATTATTGCATTTTTGGCTTCCTTTCAGATCATTTTACATAATTCTAAGGTATGAATAAATATATTTCGATAGTTTCAGAGATATTAATAAATAAATAAAAAAATCGTATTTTTCAAACTTTATTAAAAAAATATTACAAATACAAGAACTGTCCTGAAATCAAAAACTATATTAGGTATTTACTTTAGATGGTATATACTTAATTTTGCTATAAATATCGTAATCTTAAATCATACAGGATGTTCAAAATTCTACGCCAAACTTCTTAAAATATAAAATAATTTTTCTTTGATTTTTTTAAATGGTATTTAAAGTATTTCAAAATTTTTAATGGTTTTGAGATACACGCAGTATTATTTTATATGGCTCTCTCAACGGTAAAATACGAGAAAAAAATCATTGGGTGGCTTTGATAAAAATTTACTATTTAAAATGCCATATTATGAAAAAATATAAAACCGCGAATATCTGCGAAACCGTTAAAAATTTTGAAATACTCTAAATACAAAAAATGTTCATTTTTTTAATTCTTCCTTTATTGAAAAAATAATATACAGGGTGTTCCATTCAAAAGACTAAGAAAGTTTATTTTATATTTTCGATACATAACATACTGTATGATATACGATTACCATATTATAGCAAAGTAAGTACAGACCATCTAAAGTAATATATAGTTTTGGTTTGGTTTGGTTTGGACAGTTCTTGTATTTTTAATATTTTTTTAAGAAAGGCTGAAAAATATATATATTTTTTATTTATGTATTAATATCTCTGAAACTATCGAAATATATTTACTCATATCTTAGAATTATGTAAAGTGATCTGAAAAGAAGCCAAAAATGCAATAATATACAGGGTGTTCCATTTAAAAAAATGCATCACGATCCACTCACACTTTCTAGAGCCACCCTATTGAAGTTAAAATATTTTCCTGGAATACATCCTGGAACATACTTTAGATCTGCACTTAAACAATTTTTTTAAGTTTTTTATTCTAGGAACTACAGATGCCCGACGCACTATTGTCGGTCCCTGTATATTATAGTTACATCATTTTTTGGCCTAGATTGAAGTCTTGGCAGTATTTTAAGGACCGAAGAAGCAATAATAAATTCGCGAAACATCGCACAAAATAATAATTGTTTCCCTTCGAGTCTTCCCAACACCCACGATTTCTTCTATTTATTTATTTATCTTTTTCCTTAAGTACGCAAATGTTATTTTCACTACTTACTTTTTCAGCTAGTTCCGATACTCCAACGCTGACGTCCGACGACGAACTTTCCGAGTCCAGATGGGCGGAGTTCTTCCGATTGGTCAGAGGCGTCTTGGGTGGAGAAGATGGCGTTTCCCACGGACACACTTCTTCGGATGTGGAGGCGCCCGGTGCTATACTCGGCGGCTTCTTCACTCTGAGTCATACAGTCAGTTACATGATGTGAATGGCAAAAACGACTTCAAGTTAACATCGACATTGATTGGAGAAAATATTTAGTTAGATTCTAAAGAGTTACGATAGAGAGATGTATGAGTGTGCTGAAGATCCATGTAGGTATTGGTAAAGCTGAGAAATATATGATTAGTAAATATTTTAAAAATATTAATATTAATAGTAGACAGAGAAAAATATCTAGGTTATTAGTAAAAAATTACGGTTAATTAAAGATGTTTTCAATTTTAAGGGTTTCTGTTTTCTAAAATTGATTCTACTGGGGCAGTTAAAACACGGCAGTTTTGTAGCTAGGAACGGTATCTGTCAAGAAAACTCTCTGGTCACCATGAATTAAATTGAGAAAGAAACACAAAAGGCGAACATCTTACACTTTTCTACAAATTGCTTCAACACCCTGGAAATTTTTTGAACGTGAATGGCAATGAAAACTTTTGATTTAATACTGAATAGAATTAAACATCGAATACAGGGTGACCCAGGCTTTCGCAAAACTTTATAATAGGTTTTTGCTTTGCGATTTTTATTTCAATTTTTTACGTAATGTGGGGGCAATGGTAACGTCACATTTTAAAAGATTTTTGTCATAATATAGGGTGATTCAAACATATTGTCAAACTAAAGTTGTATATTTTTAAATGGAACAATATATAATTTTTTAGCCCACTGGATTTGCCGTCAAATCTCTGTTCAAAAATACCATAATGTTTTATACTATATCGAGTGGTTTTTGAAATATAACCGTTTTTAAACTAAATTTACTGTCTATTTAAAGCCCTCTCAAAATTCTAAATTCAACGAATTTTAAAATATGTATGTATGACACCTTTCTGTTGAAAGAGCGAAAGTCAAATCTTGTCTTATATTTTCAAAAAATCACAATTTTTTCATTATACCGGGTGCATCTCGAAAGTGGCTCACCCCGATACCTTTTTTTAGATAAAACAACGAGATTTGGTATGCTAAAAATGTGTTGGTTGATAAATTAGGATTGATTGACGTATTTAATTCTTTTTGGTCACTTCCTGTTTCACCGGAAATGGCTACAACTTTTAATTTTTAAATGGCACCCCCGATATTTTTTACTTTAGTCGATAGAAAATTACACTCTGAATAGAATGACATATCATATGTCAACTTTTCACATTTTCGCATATGGTTTATTTGAGATTGTAACATGCGGTTCATAACGACAATTTGACTCGAACTACCAAGTGTGTGGTACCAAATTATTCGTAGAAAATGATTTTTCCAAATATGCTAATAAGCCACACTTGTTCCACTTGAAAAAATTGAAATATGTTTAAAAATAAAAATTTGGGCATCTTTTAACTGGCCAGAATAAGACACGAAAAACATTAGATGATCAAATCTATTTTTCCAAAGCTTCTTGATTAAAAATTAGAGTTTTTAACACAGCCATGATACTCTAGATTGAAATTTAAAATACATTTTTTTTAAGCGAGAATGTCAGAAGTTGACATATTATATGTCAACTATGTCATTCTATTCTGAGTGTCATTTTCTATCGAATAAAGTATAAAAAAAATATACCGAGGGTGCCATTTAGAAATCAAAAGTTGTAGTCATTTCTTGAAAAGAAATCAAAATTTAGAAATCAAAAGTTGTAATCAGTGAAGCAGGAAGTGACCAAAAACAATTGAATACGCCAATTAATCCCAATTTATGTCATATACTAACATACCAAATCTCGTTATTTTATCTGAAAAAATAAAAAGTTATAGAGGTGAGCCACTTTTGAGAACACCCGGTATATCTATTTTAGCTATAGGGAGTTCTTAATAAAACAAAAATATTAAGTAAAACTCAGTTCGATTATGATACAAAATATAGGGTGTTCCATTTAAAATAGCAGAGAAAAACACAACATTTAGTTTTGATTCACCCTGTATATATCAAACAAGATTTCAAATTTTGGTTGGCTGAATTTTGAAGAAGACACCATTATAAAAACAGTACTTCCTGTTAAACATTTTTAAAATTCTTCGACTTTAGAACTTTGAGAGGGTTTTAGGGACTTTTTAGTATAATAGGAATATGTCGTAAAATGGCGTGAAATCGAAAAATTTGCTTTTTTAATATACAGGGTCCGGCAATAGTGTGTCGGGCATCTGAAGCTCCTAGAATAAAAAACTTGGAAATTTTGTTTAAGTGTAAACCTAAAGTATGTACGAGGATGTATTTCAGGAAAATATTTTAACTTCTATAGGGTGGCTCAAAAAACTGTGAATGGATCAGGATTAGTTTTTTTAAATGAAACACCCTGTATATTATTGCATTTTGGGCTTCCTTTCAGATCACTTTACATAATCCTAAGACATGAGAAAATATATTTTGATAGTTTCAGAGATATTAATAAATAAATACAAATTATAAATTTTTCAGCCTTTCTTAAAAAAAATATTAATAATTCAAGAACTGTCCTGAAATCAAAATTATATTAGATATTTACATTAGATAGTATGTACTTACTTTGCTATAATTATAGAAATCGTAAATCATACAGGATGTTCAAAATTCTACGCCAAACTTTCTAAAATATAAAATAATGTTTCTTCGTTTTTTAAATGGAACACCCTGTAGATTATTTTTTCAGTAGGTGGAGAATTAAAAAATGAACATTTTTTGTATTTAGAGTATTTCAAAATTTTTAACGGTTTTGCAGATATTCGCGGTTTTATATTTCATATGGCATTTTCCACAGTAAATTTTTATCAAAACCACACCCAATAATTTTTCTCTCGTATTTTACCATTGAATGCACCATATGAAATAATACTGTGTGTATCTGCAAAACTATTAAAAATTTTGAAATACTTTAAATACAAAAAATGTTTATTTTTTAACTCTCCATATAATAAAAATATAATATACAGATGTTCTATTTAAAAAAACAAAGAAAAGATATTTCCTATTTTAGAAAGTTTGGCGTAGAATATTGAACATCCAGTATGATTTACGATTACCATATTTATAGTAAAGTAAGAACAAACTATCTAAAGTAAATACCTAATATAGTTTTGATTTCAGAACAGTTCTTGTGTTTTTAATAATTTTTTTAAGAAGGGTTGAAAAATATATATTTTTAATTTATTTTTTAATATCTCTGAAACTATCGAAATATATTTACTCATATCTTAGGATTATGTCAAGTGATCAGAAAGGAAGTCAAAAATGCAATAATATACAGTGTGTTCCTTTTAAAAAAAAATCATCCAGATCCACTCACATTTTTTTGAGCCACCCTATAGAAGTTAAAATATTTTCCTGAAATACATCCTGGTACATACTTTAAGTTTGCACTTAAACAAGACTTCCAATTTTTTTATTCTAGGAGCTACAGATGCCCGACGCACTATTGCCGGACCCTGTATAATAATTTTCTGTGTATTTTTTCCGATATTATAGTCATTCCGCCATTTGGGGCAAAGATAAATCCAACACATAAGAGATAATTAAAATTGGTTTAGGCGTTTCTGAGTTATAAATAGTGTAACTCACCCGACTTTCTTCTATTTATTTAGATTTCATTCTCTTTGGGAAATATAATAATTGTTTATTTATTAGAGACGTTATGTTTATTATATTTGTAGCATTTTTAAAATATTTACACAAAATTTAAAATTGTATAAAGATATTAATTTTAGTATTGATAAAATATTTCGCTTTACTACCTACATGTTTATTGACAAGAAAGATTGTGCAGAAAATTATATTAAAATATCTAATTAAGTATGATAGAAATATTTCTACAAAAATATGTATGTTAATTTTAAGTTAGTAAAGGAAAAAATGAAGCTATTTTATTTTAGTCGCTAAAAATATACAAATGAAAAATATCATTATTTATAATTAAAAACACCAAGCGATTTTGTATTATACACAAAAATATAAGAAAAAAACAGTTAAAGACTTGTATATCTGAGCCAAAATGCAACACCAAATACCCAAACAACACTGACACTGAGTGATCATTGCACTCGGCAACTTACGGACTTGTGTCGGTGATTCCACTGGATTTGTTCAGGTCTAGGTCCCCCCTGTAAGGAAGCAACTATGCTACATCTATACATCTAATGAGATCGTTAACCTTGTTTTAGGCAATGTTGAAACGGAAAACAGTTTTGGAAGCTGCCCTTCTTTCAATATAATATCCTTTTTTGGATAATATTTTTGCCATCACAAAAAAAGTACAAATGTTTAGGTTAAAGTAATTCGAGCGATGGGCTATAATATAAAAAGTGACAAGGAAGTTGTGACAAAAACTGAAATTGCACAAAGTGCCATTTAATACATTTTAATCGAATAAATTGGGTTCTTAACTTATCGTTAACTTATTTTAATTTCGGTTCAATATGTAATTCATCAGAATTCACGTTTTCAATTAATTATCACTCTCACTTAAATTAGTCGAAATTAGCGGAATAAATTAGTGGTTTCAATTATATTTAAAACTACTTTTTACTATACTACTTTTACTATAATTCACAAGGTCTAAAATAACAATTAAAATTAATACAATATCTTAGCAATAGTTTGTGGTAGTCAGTTGAATCCATAGGGAAAGCCTAATAATTCGTTTATAAAACAATAATATTTTCATTTCTAACCACATTAAAATTTCTCTAAACAGATGATAAATTTTGAAGTATAATTAGTGGCAAAAGTTAGAACCTCATTCGGAACCTCGAAATTAGTGGATAAAATTAGTGGGTTCAATTACACTTTATACTTCTTAAGCTTCATTCACAAATGTTTAAAAAATACAATTAAAATTAATAGAATATCCTAGCAACAGCTTGCGTTAAGTGCCCTACCCACGCGGCAATTTCTTTTCAATCTGCAGGGCAAAATTTGCAGGCACCCTGCAGATTGCTTTGTATGTAGAGTAATTGTGACAATAATAAGGGACAATTTACAAATTGGCGATTGGCTAGGCTGCCCAAACAATTTTATTTCCGATTCCTGCAAGTTGGGACGTGTGTAGAGCGCGCCAGGTCAATTCCACAGAAACCGACTGGTGCGGTGTATCGTTTCGTTTTGTTTTAAGTATTAGTAGCAACTGTTTTAAAGTGGTCAAGATGTTGGCCTTAGAGAAAGAAAGATGCCCAGTATTCGAACCAAGATAAAAGACAAGGGGGATTTGAAGTCCTCGCTCATTCTTAAAAAAATTCTAACGTCATCCACTGCCAATTCTCTCATCAAATTTATATGAGAGAAATGTTTTCTTTGCCTTAACCAGTTTTTGATCCACCACCTTCTTTTATTATGACTTGGAATTGCAGACATTGCTAAGGCAATGCCAACTTTTTTTTTGTTAAATATGGAGCCATAATAATATCACAAAGCTCACAACTTTGATGTCTCTTGAACTGATTGCTGTCCTACTAATTGCATCGTATGGAGGAGAGCGCCAATTTGATACAACACACAATCTGTCGGATCCTGTTAACTGTTCCCTGCTCATTGAAATAAAAATTGCCGCGTGAGTAGGGCATTTTAGTCAATTGAATCTATACCGGGTGCGTCTCAAAAGTGGCTCACCCCCTGTAACTTTTTTATTTTTTCAGATAAAACAACGAGATTTGATATGTTAGTATATGACATAAATTGGGATTAATTGACGTATTCAATTGTTTTCGGCCACTTCCTGTCTCACCGGAAATGACTACTACTTTTTTTTATTCGATAGAAAATGATATTCTGAATAGATTGACGTATCATATGTCAACTTTTGACATTATCGCTTAATAAAAAATCGTATTTTAAATCTCAATCTAGAGTGTCATGGCTATGTTAAAAACACTAATTCTTAATGAAGGAGCCTTGGAAAAATAGATTTAATCGTCTAATGTTTTTAGTGCCTTGTCCTGGCCGGTTAGAAAATGCCCAAATCGTATTTTTAATCATATCTCAATTTTTTCAAATGGAACGAGGGTGGCTTGTTAGCATATTTAGAAAAAGTATTTTTTTACGAATAATTTGATATTACACACAAGTTATAATTGCAAATAAAGCATATGCGAAAATGTCAAAAGTTGACATATGATATGTCATTCTATTCAGATTGTTATTTTCTATCGAATAAAGTAAAAAAAAATACCGAGGATGCCATTTAAAAATCAAAAGTTGTAGTCATTTCCGGTGAAACAGGAAGTGGCCGAAAACAATTGAATACGTCCAATTAATCCCAATTTATGTCGTATACTAACATACCAAATCTCGTTTTTTATCTGAAAAAATAAAAAAGTTATAGGGTGAGTCACTTTTGAGACGCACCCGGTAGAGAATGCCTAATATTTAGCTTATAAAACAATCAACTTTTGCTTTCTAACCACAAATTCTCTGGAAGAATGATAATCAAAGGTCAAAATGACATTCTTCGCAAATTTTAAAGTATTAGTGGGAAAGTTTGGTAACTTTTTCTACTAATTGAAAATGACTAACTAATAAAAACTAAATTGAAAATATCACTAATTTTGATGTTCTGAATACTTAAATTAAAATTACAGAAACATCTATGCTAGTTGAATCCACTAATTTAGTCCACTGATTGCGGGGTTCTAAATGTTTTACGAGTTTACGATAATTTACAATGAAGAAAATAGAAAAAATTGGTTAAGTGCGAGTCGGACTTGCACGAAAGGTTCCGTACCATTCATTATCTATACAACATTAGACACTATATTATTATAAACTTTTTTTCCGATTTAGCTGAAATTTTGAATGCGCGTATAAGTAATTTAAAAAAAATGAAGAAACACATTACTAAAAATTGTATTAATCGATAATAAATATGCAAAAAGTAAAAATAAATATGAAAAATATGTAAAAATTAAAAAAAAACGATTAAAAAAAAGTCGCCTTGACTAGGATTCGAACCTGCCTCACTACGGCTCCAACGTCACAGCAGCGTAAAGTCCTAACGCTTTAACCACGCGGCCACCGAGAACTTGAAAGATTCTACGTAAAATTCTTACTTAAAAGATAATGTTTAGTGAAAGTACTTTTTTATTTATAAACATTTATTTAATTCTGTTTTTAGTATTTGTTCTTATAGCGGCAACATAGATACAACTGTCTAGCTATAACGGTTCATAAGATAGACCTTTGTGACAGACGGACGGACGGACGGACGGACGGACAGCGAAGTCTTAGTAATCGGGTTCTGGTTTGTACCCTTTGGGTACCGAACCCTAAAAAGCCTAATAATTAGCTTAAAAAACAATAAACTTTTCATTTCCAACCACAGTTTCTCTTGACAAATGATAACCAGAAGCCAAAATGACATTCCTCATAAATTTTGAAGTATATGTGGAAATATATATATGTATATATTATAAGTAGAAAAGTTAAAAGCAATGACTAAAGAATTCAAGGACAAATAACACCCGAGAGCAAATTGTTACCATGGCACCAAACAGTGCCGTGGCCATATTTTTTTCTTAACTTAGCTAGTTGAAGGGATATTTATATTTTTGATAAATGTTTTGACTACGCCTATGATGTAGGCGGTGGCATCATACTAATTAATTACGAAAGAAACGTATTAAAATGTTAACAAACGGTACAAAACTAGTATTGACGTATAGCACACATCAAGTACATATAATATCAGAAAAATAATTATTGAATTCAATAAGAAAACTTAAGAAAACGCTAAAAAGGTGGAGCGGACTGTTTATTTACTTATGAAACGTAACTCCTGGCTCTTTCTTTACGCTGCTGCTTTTAGATTTGAAAGCTGAACAACTAATCAGCATTGTAATAAAGTTTATACAAAGTTCACTACACACAAACTATTAAAAATTAATAAAATTGTCGCTGATGACCAGCTGATGACTCAAACGAAAAGAAAAGGCGTCTAAGGTCACAAATTCTGCTGCAGCCCGTAATGGGCGTTACGTGTCCTTATATTCTTTAGTCATTGGTTAAAAGTTAGTTAACTTTTTCTACTAATGGAAAATTACTACCACTAATTTTGACGTTCCCTTAAATTTAAATTATAGAAACAAACTTCCACGTTAACTGATATCGCTAATTTATTCCTCTAATATCTGAAGTTCTGAAGTTGAGAATTTTAAATGAATTCCTGTAAGTTTACTGATGTAGAGCTTCTTAAAAATATAAGTTTAAAAGTAATATAATTCTGAAAATTGCGGCATGGAGAAATTTTATTCCAAATTTAATAAAGCATAATTTTGAACTTATTCATAGTATTCTTGTTAAGGTTCTATAAAACATAGTTAATTGGCTTTTTCAAATTAAGGGGATTTCAGTAATAATTTCTATCTGTTTTTGAAGGATCGCTTTATATTCTATAATTTAAAAATTAATATTAATTTTGATATTTTAAACAACAACTAGAAATATTTCTAATAGCACATTAATAATTTTAATAAAAAATCATGAAAGTGCTAACGGTCCGTTTTGAAAAATAATGCTATAAGACATTTAAAATTCTTCCCTTAAGTTCCCTGGTTACATTTTTACAATTTAATTTTTTTGAAAACAATAATGTTGTAGTATATTTTTTTTGTATTAAAACGGTCAAAATATCTGTGTCGATTCATTGAAAATAAATCACTTGTAGTAGCAGGAAGTTATGTATATCAATAATTTTCTTTCGAATATTTAGATGATGGTAAAATTTTAATTGATGGTAAAAGGCAGCTTCCATAATTTTATATGAAATAGAATATATCTACTTTATCGAGTTGTTTTGTAAATTGCTACATATTAGTGCTTATATATTTTTATTTTCTACTAATAGATAAAAATACTGATATTTTTGTACTGATTAAACATTTTATTAAATATTTATTGTCTTTTATTAACATTAGTTTCGAAATGAAATGCAAACTTCTAAAATTAACTTAACAAAATGTTATTCAATTTATGTTGCGTTCTGGATGTATTTACTAATATTCTATTTCAATATATTAGTTTTTTACATATAATACCAAACACATATTTCTGAAAATAAGAGTCTTAAACATAAAAAATTAGTTAGTTAATAAGGAATAAATTTACACGTGCTAAGAACTTATATAACATATTAGTTATGATAACTAGTAATTTTAAAAAGATAACTAAACGTAAATTATGCCGAAAGATTTTCTCTTAAAAGTTTAATTAAATGAGTCATAGAAAAGCACGTCTTAAATCTTAGTGCCATTCTGTTATTTGTAAATGTATATTTGTAATTTTGATATGTTATAAAATGGGGGAAAATTGTAGAAGACATTAATTTTGTTTTAAGATTTATAAAAATATATCTACATTCATAACTTGATCATCTATGATACACCATTCTTAACTATCTGTATATCATAAAAAAAATATATCAACAAAAACTTCTAATTGATTTATATTTCGTTTATTTCTTATTCATTTTATGGAATTAATTTTATATAAATAAAACATAAGATAACCTAAAATATAGTAGTAAAATTATGTGCCTATACTTACAGCCTCTGATAATCGCAAGAACTAGCAAATAGAACTTTTTCCTTATTAATCTATTTTAAAACTATAAACTTTTTAAAAGACTTATCTGACGTTAAACGATCAGAAAGCCATGCGCCCAGCAGCCAGAAGGCTATTAGCAATCTACTTTGCTTTGCATATTAATAATAAACTGTATCAGAGCACAACAAAATATAAATATAACATATTAAAAATAATTTGTAAATACGTAGAAATATTATTTACCATTATACATCTATTTTGTAAAGTTTCAAGAGCTTAATATTCACATGTTATATTTTGAAAAGTCAGGTAATCATGAATTCTGAATGATATTGTGTCGTACTAATCGTCGTTTAACAAAGAATACAATTTAATCATTATATTTTCCTTTGAATGAAAAGATTAAGGAATGAGTATAATATTATCCATGTTTTCATGCATGGTGAACGGAATCGATAGCGTAGGTTCCCATCCTTGACAGTTCTGCTTGACGTTTTAATAATTGAAACATTTGAATTTGATTTGAAATTTTTTCGGTTTGGTATAACCACATAAAATCTTTATGAAATGTTCCATAGTGAGTGTATTCTTTTTTGGAAAATGGATTAAACTTCAAACATTAACTTTATTGTATCATGATTTTCGGTAAGCGAGAAACTTTTTTATTTGAAGGAATTTTTACATATAAATAAATAAATAAATAAATGCCTTTATTGTCAAAAATTTTTTCAATTTGTGGACAAAGGTAAACTAACAAACAAAGTAAAAAAAAACAAGGTACACAAACAAACAAACAAAAGATAATACAAAACATTATACAAATAATATTGTCAGTCTTATTGTTAAAATAAACATATATAAATGTATTTCAATTTTATTGGTTTGACGGAACGATAAACGACAAACGGACGCCGATGCGTATGAACTCGCCTTTAGATTTTTGACGCTTGTCAAAGTCTTGCCAAATTAGAGGTTATAATTTTGTGTCAACTGTTGTCAGTTTTGTCAAATACCCTGCGTTTTGGAAGATTATGCATTTTGATTCGTGTTATTACGTGTGTTTTGTGTCTTTTGAAGTCGCTTGGAGGAAAAATCGAGTGAAAATTAACTGTAGACCCAGAGCACAGTTTATGGTTAATACACGCTGCCCAGGCAAAAAGTCTTATACACCAATAAAGTTACCATCATTAAAGTTCGTATACCATCTCGTCGTAGACAAGTGCATCTCGAATATGGTAGAAGAACCATACTAAACACATACTAAAAACTGGAGTAGCTGTAAAATATCGACATCACACGATACGTAAATAATGGATTTTAGTAATGCCAAAGGTACTGGTTTAAAAAATTAAGATTAAAGTTAATTAATCAACCTTTAAGGTACCTATAAAATTTACTAAGTGTTATTAATAATAAAATAGTTTGTTTTATTTATGTTGTTTTATTTATTCCTGCGGAATATTACAAATTTGTATTTGTACCTAAGTTATATTGATAAATATAATCATAAATGCTGGAAGTTTCATAAAGCTTGAAAGTAAGAAATAGTTCTTTTTTATATTTTCTTGGTATGTGGTGTCTTGTTATTGTTTGTTTTGTATTAACACATACTGTTTTTTATTAAATCAAATAACTCGATTACATTTTTTCAGTTTTATACAGTTTTTTTCACAATATTTTGAAGTAATCACTTGTCAGTCAAATTTTAAATATAATAATTTCCTGCTATGCGTTCCAGTTGTACCAACTTATTTCTTTATAAAATAAAATAAACTACTTTAAAATTAAAATGACAGACACATCTATCACTGTCAAGGACCTTCTCGTTGGACAGACTATAGTAAATCTAGAAGGAAATTGTTTCAGAACTTAAATTAATAGAGACACTATTACGAATAAGACTATAAAATAGTTGATTGTGCGGCGTGCGGTAGTTCTCTGTCAAAAACTAATGGAAAAACTTTTCACTGGTATGTGACTATACAGGGTCGCTTTTATGTATGGAAACGGTCGATTATTAGGTAAAATATACAAGATACCGCAAAAAGTTAAATACAAGAATTATATATGGATTTTAAATGTCTGTTAGAGAGTAATAAATTTATGTATACAGGGTCGGTAATAAAGTCGTGGCACATCAAAGTCTCATTTTTTTAAATAGCTTGTATATTATTGCATATTTCAATTCTTCCTTCAATTCTAAGCAAAAATCGAAATATACACAATGTACCTCAAACCAACCGTTTCCGAGTTATTGACTTTTGAACATATTACTTAAACAATTTGATTTAATTAATTTCGTTATTAGTCGAGTAAAATTACTGAGAAAAGTCGCTTCCTTCTCGAAATTGTTTTTTTAAGGTATAACCACATAAAATCTTTATGAAATGATCGGTTAGGGCTTTGTGCATGCGAAATGACAAATTACGACCTTTTTGGGGGGGTCAGAAATTTTTTATCCGGGAAAATATCAAAAATCTATAACCATGTTTTTTTACCTTTCCTACGCGATAACTCCTAAACTAATCAACTTATTCACATACTCTTTTTTTTAATCGATTGAGAACGCATAGGCGATGAACGCTGAGGTAATTAAAGTTCCATAGTGAGTGTATTCTTTTTTGGAAAATGGATTAAACTTCAAACATTAACTTTATTGTGTCATGATTTTCGGTAAGCGAGAAACTTTTTTATTTGAAGGAATTTTTACATAGTATCTGCGTATGAAATGAAGAAAAAATATTGAAAAAGTTTTTAAAACTTGTTACAACTTTCTATTACTATTATTTTTATAGTTATTCTGATTTAAAGTTATCATTATTCCGTGCGCGGGCTCTAGAGACGCCGCGCCGCGCTATACCGCCCGGCCTGCATCACGTTGTACGGCGTGCTAGATGTGGCATTAATTTATGTTTTAGAGTAAATGTAGGAGAATTATTTTTAAGTAATTATTTAATATCTGAGTATATATGTCGGTGTCGATTTAATATGACATTTTATTTTTGTAATAAATAATATAATAAATAAAAAAAACATAAAAAAAACATTATTTTTATTACATAATAAGGACATATCTTGAAGTTTGCATAGGATTGAAACTCTTTTATTAAACTACGAATTTCTTCTTTTAATATAGGTGTTATTATTTGTGTTTTCTGATTATGCTCTTCATACCACTTATATAAAGATTTAAACAAAAGCATAAAAAGAGCATCGGCAACTAAAGTTATTCCTCGAATAGCCCTGGAATAGTATTTTTCATCTTACATCATTGTACAAGTATTTTAGACGTAATTATCTGTTTCAGTAAAAATGACAAAAAGGCCTCCATCTTCAAAAATATACCCAATATTGAAAAAAAACAGATTAAGGTTCATTCCGCCTAGCATATATGTTAATTTCCCATGTAATCATTTAGGACTATTCCGTAATATTTCGCGAGCTGTTGATTAAATAATCAAGTGTCCTGTTATATAAATATGGTTTTGTTTTAAAGTTTGTGCTAAATCTACTAATCTTACCATCAAAGTATATGGTACACAACCATCAAAGTATATGGTACCATCAAAGTATCACATTCGGTAGGTGGATTGTAAAAATGGCAAGTAAAATATTTTGGAAACACAAATTTCGTTGTCAACTAAAGTGGTGTTAAAATCAGTCGTTTAAAAAAGTTTCTTCCTACTTAACACTGCGAATAATTTGCCATGCTAGATTCTTGTTTTAGATTCTTTTCTACCCAACGTAATAGATTTTAATGGATGATGTTAGGCTAGATAATATTTATTTGATCTCTACCTAGAACAAATAGCATTTAATATTAAATAAATTAATATAAAATAAATTATTAAAACATATTAAAGCAGACTCTACGTATAAATATTTATTTAATATTAAATGCGATATATATACATATTTATGTATTGTTTTTATTCAACTGTAGTTATATAATGTAAGTATTATTGGTTTTAAGTGAATTCAATTTTAACAATGTTCCATGCTTATCAGGCTTTGTAACAACACTTTGTTCTTGTTAGAGATCAAATCAATATTATCTAGCCTAACATCCTCAATTAAAATCTATTACGTTGGGTATAAAAGAATCTAAAAAAAATATTCGAAGAAGAAAAAAAATTAAAAAAAAGAATCTAGCATGGCAAATTATTTGCAGCGTTAAGTACTATGAAGTAATCGACTAAAAGACAGCCACTGCTTTGATTATTTTATTACTTTTTATACTTGAACACAGAAAATAGAAAACGAGCCGTGTCTCGCCTAGACTGACTCTCAAACAACGACTATACAACGACTAACTATAAGTCCCTCATCACCGTCAATAAAACTAATTATATAACACCTTATCGATTAACATACAATCGTGGCAATAATATTTATGCATAAAATATATAGTTCTTCTCCACAAAGTATTCTGTTCCATGGTCGCCGAAAATTACTGCCCACAGTACGAAGA
This sequence comes from Sitophilus oryzae, assembly GCF_002938485.1. Lineage (NCBI taxonomy): Eukaryota > Metazoa > Arthropoda > Insecta > Coleoptera > Curculionidae > Sitophilus > Sitophilus oryzae. Next base: position 1,091,976 of record NW_022145960.1, on the reverse strand, counting down.
AACTTTTTTAAACTGGACTGATTTTAACAACACTTTAGTTGACAACGAAATTTTTGTCTCCAAAATATTTTACTTCCTTATCCACCACCAAATGTGATACCATAATATATACTTCGATGGTAAGATTAGTAGATTTAGCACAAACTTTAAAATAAAACCATATATTTATATAACAGCACACTTGGTCATTGATTCAAAAGCTCGCGAAATATTGCGGAATAATCCTAAATGATTACATGGGAAATTAACATTTATGCTAGGCTGAATGCACCTTAATCTGTTTTTTTTTCATGAAATAACTTTAGTTGCCGATACTCTTTTTCGGCTTTTTTTAAATCTTTATGTAAGTGGTATGAAAAGCATAATCACAAAACACCAAAAAAAAACACAAATAATAACACCTATATTAAAAGAAGAAATTCGTAGTTTAATAAAAGAGTTTCAATCCTATGCAAACTTCAAGATATGTCCTTATGTAATAAAAATAATGTTTTTTTCATGTTTTTTTTTATTTATTATATTATTTATTACAAAAATAAAATGTCAAATTAAATCGACACCGACATATGTGCTACTCAGATATTAAATAATTACTTAAAAATAATTCTCTACATTTACTCTAAAACATAAATTAATGCCACATCTAGCACGCCGTACAACGTGATGCAGGCCGGGCGGTATAGCGCGGCTTCTCTACAGCCCGCGCACGGGATAATAATAACTTTAAATCAGAATAACTATAAAAATATCAGTAATAGAAGGTTGTAACAAGTTCTAAAAACTTTTTCAATATTTCTTCTTTATTTCATACGCAGATACTATGTAAAAATTCCTTCAAATAAAAAAGTTTCTCGCTTACCGAAAATCATGATACTATAAAGTTAATGTTTGAAATTTAATCCATTTTCCAAAAAATAATACACTCCCTATGAAACTTTAATTACTTCAGATATCATCGCCTATGAATGATCGCCTCAATTGATTAAAAAAAAGAGTATGCGAATAAGTTGATTAGTTTAGGAGTTATCGCGTAGGAAAGGTAAAAAAACATGGTCATACAATTTTGACAGATTTTTGACATTTTCACGGAAAAAAAATTTCTGACCCCCCCAAAAAGGTCGTAATTAGTCATTTCACATTCTTCCTTCAATTTTAAGCAATAATCATAATACACAATGTACATAAATTGAAGAATTGAAATGGTAAACGAAAATTTTGTAATTTTCAGACTTGATATAATCTCATTTTATACATCTAGAAATGCTAACTTGAGAACTTATGTCAAATATTATTAAGTATCACAGTTTCGGCAGAATGGCATCGTTAAATCAAACTGAACATATCGAAATTAATTAAATCAAATTGTTTAAGTGATATTATAAAAAGTCAATAACTCGGAAACGGTTGGTTTGAGGTACATAGTGTGCATCTCAATTTTTGCTTAGAATTTCAGGAAGAATTGAAATTTGCAGTAATATACAGGGGGTTCTATTTAAAAAAATTAAACTTTTATGTGCTACGACTTTATGACCGATCCTATATACAAATAATTACTCTCTAATAGATATTTAAAAATCCTGTAACTTTTGTATTTAACTTTTTGCGGTACTTCCTATATTTTACCTAATAATCGGCCGTTTCCAAACATAAAAGCGACCCTGTATATTATACATACGTGTAGTAAACTGGTAATTTATGAAATTCACTTAGAATGACCTAATTATATATTTTTTCTTGCATTTTCGCAGTTATTTACTACATGTAAAAGTAATTAATATAAGTCAATTGACTGACAATTGACATTTATTGACAACGTAAAATAAAACAACAAATTATTGAGTCTAAACCACATATTTTTACACGTTTTGAATAAAATTAGAACGGCACTGATAAACCGGAATTTAGGTCAGCCAAGTTTTTTTATATGTCCCTTCCTTTATCCAATATTTTATTTCAAGATATTTTAAAAGCATATGTATAATAATTAGTATAGTTGTCATGGAAATAAATTAAATATGGAACAGAATGTAAAGCTTCATTCAGAACTTCGCAATTAGTAGAATAAATTTGTGGGTTCAATTAGCGTAGAAGTTTGTTTCTCTAATTTGATGTAAGCATTCAGAATGTCAAAATTAGTGGTTGGAATTTTCAATTAGTGGAAAAAACTAACAAAGTTTTATCTTTTCCACTAATTATATTTCAAAATTTGCGCGGAATGTCATTTTGGCCTTTAATTATCATCCGTCAATAGAAAATTTGGTTAAAAACCAAACTTTTGTTGTTTTATAATCTAAATATTAGGCTTTCTCTATGGATACAACTGATTACTGCAAGCTGTTGCTAGGATATTCTATTAATTTTAATTGTGTCTTTTAGACATTGTGAATTATCGTAAATCAAATAGTATAAAGTGTAATTGAAACCACTAATTTATTCCACTAATTGCGAGGTTCTGAATGAAGATTTACATTCAAATTAGAGGAACAAACTTCTACGCTAATTGAAACCATTAATTTATTCTACTAATTGCATTCAGAACCTCGCAATTAGTGGAATAAATTAGTGGTTTCCAGAACAGGTTCATTATTCCACTAATTGTCAGATTCTAAATGAAGCTTTAGACTGTAAGCTTCATTCAGTACCCCGCAATTAGTGGAACAAATTTGTGGTTTCCATTAAACGTAGAAGTTTGTTCCTTTAATTCCAATGTAAGCATTCAGAACGTTAAAATTAGTGGTAGAGGTTTCAATTAGTAGAAAACGTTATCAAACTTTTAACTTTTCCACTAATTATACTTCAAAATGTGTGAGAAATGTCATTTTGGCCTTTGATCATCTTCCGTCAACGAAAATTTTGGTTAGAAATCAAAAGTTGATTGTTTAATAAGCTAAATATTACGCTTTCTCTATGGATACAACGAATTAAGGCAAGCTGTTGCCAGGATATTTTATTAATTTTAATTGTGTCTTTTAGACATTGTGAATGATCGTAAACTGAAAAGTATAAAGTGTAATTGAAACCACTAATTTATTCCATTAATTGCGAGGTACTGAATGAAGCTTAAAAATCTTTAATAAATAAGAAATTATCAACGGTGAAATATTGGAATTCTAAATTAAATTATTCGTAATGAACCTGTGAAATATTGGAATTCGAAAATAAATATCTAAGCAAAATACTTTGACAAAAAATTACTCTAGTGCTACATGTAATAGAATGATTAAAGAAAATATCATTGTAATAATCAAAATTTCATAAAAATAAATTATATTTTTTATTATCATCTATCGATTTATGAAAAAACTAGTAATTAATCCTACTAAAAATCCTATTAAGGGGATAACTGAGCAAAAGCTGACATCTCATTAATATTAAACTTTTAGTAGGAACTCTAGTTATATCGAAAAAGCTAATGGAGGAGAATGCAACTGACATCTCATTTAAGAGAATCCCTTTAAAATTTAACTACCTGCTTTAGAAGATTACATTTTTAACAGCGAAGATAGTATCTTATTAAATTATTAAAATGATTGAGCTATTTTAAATTTTATCGATTAAAGAGCTAAAATAGAACCCAATTGTCTAGAATAAAAAAGGGAAAAGGGAATATTAAAAATGTTATTTGAGCTTCTATCTGATGAAAAGTGACATCGCAGACCGCCGTTTTGTTGTTTATCGCATAAATTTGAAATTTCGGTATAATATTTTACATATTTATACAGAGCAACATAAAACACTAATTCACCACAATACACCAAAACACTACGTTTAAACATCGGAGGCGCAACAAAAACTTTAAACTATTATATTAAACTTTTGCAGGCATTTAGAAAATTTGATTCTTGGTGTTTTAGGGTAGACTACTTCCGATTCTACATTTTGAAAATAGAAATAAATAAAAAGATCTTCACATTTTAAACAAAAACTTTGTTCTTTTAAAAATAACTTCTAACTAAAGTTATCAAATGTGAAAATATTAATTTGGCAACTCTGAGTAATGTTATCCAAGGAACCCCTTTTGGTGTATATCACAGAATGGTTTGACGTATCAAACCATCTTCAGTTTGTTATAACACGGCTCTACGGTTAGGTTTCGAAAAAAATACCAAATTGTGATATATCGTTTAAAAGGAAATTTTAACCCATTAAGCTATATAATAGTTATTTTTTATACAAGACGGTAAAATGGTATTTTATCGTCGATCAAAAATATTAATTCACGAGCGATGAAATCGCGAGTGAATTAATTTAGGGACACGATAATGCAATTTTATCATCGTGTATAAAACAATATTTTTTTCCATAGCGAGTTACGTTTTAAAAATATTCAGAAATTATTATTTCAAGAAATTTATTACGAGTAGAAAACATTTTGTGCTGGGTTGGCGTTGGTTTCTATGTAATTTGACAAATAAATAAAGCTGTCTCTCTAGTTGACAGTTTTGAGTCAATATTTTTTAATTCCCTTTCACGTCGATTGCTGATCACGTCGATTGCTGAATTGGAGACAGAAATGACTCAAAACGAAATATGCAAATTACCAATAGATATTCAGGCTGAGGCGACAAACGTCATATCCAAACTACTTCCATTTAAATCCCGAATAACTTATGAAAAGAAATACAAAAATTTAATAAAACGGAAGCAATTAAAAAATGTGCGAGAAGAAATAAAGTTTTTAACCTATCCTCGCTGTTAAAGTATCATTTAATCTACCCTTGAGGTATACACTGCATAGGGTATGCAGATGACATAGTCATGATTGCACGGGGGAAACATGAAGGCACCCTGTGTGATATTATCCAAAGAGGACTCCGCATCACTGAGAGATGGTGCAGGACTGTCGGGCTGAGTATCAACTCAGATAAAACCACGGTAGTGCCATTCACCAGAAAGCGAAGTTTGAAAAACTTGAAAAGAATCAATCTAGATGGAAAGGAAATACTGCCATCACAGGAAGTGAAATATCTAGGAATAACCCTGGATAGTAAACTTCTCTGGAACAGGCATATTAAGAACATTACGAGCAAAGCCACAAAGGCTCTCATGATATGCAGAAGACTGGCGGGAAATAGGTAGGGCTGCGCCCCAAAAATTTTGCGCTGGATGTATACCATGATAGTAAGACCCGTGATTACATATGGAGCAGTTGCTTGGTATACAAAACTAGAGCAACGTACAGCAAGGCAAAACCTGTGCAAAGTACAGAGACTGGCATCTATACACAGGTGCCATGAGAACATGTCCAACAGTAGCAATGGAGGTCATTTTAGACCTAACATCACTGCATATTGTCGTCGGTAGTTATGCCAATACGACAATGATTAGAATGGTCATAGACGGAAACAGTACTGGGAGAATTTTTAGGTCAGGGGCTTGGAACACCCTCAAAAAGAAAATTCCATTTCTCCAACTCCCAGTGGATGACATACCAAGAATTTACAACTTTGCGAAACACCTCACTGTAGTATTAAGTAATAAAAAGGATTGGAAGGAAGAAACGTTTACTCAGCATATAAAAGACAATACCATAACGTGGTATACTGATGCTTCCAAAACCAAAGCAGGGACAGGGATAGGAGTATTTGGGCCGAAAACCAAATACGCCGAACCAATGGGCACCTACCCCAGTATCCTTCAGGCAGAAATTTACGCTATCGAAAGATGTGTAAAATTTATCTTAGACAAGGAACTATCGAAAACAGGAAATTGCCATCCTATCCGATAGTCATGCAGCACTAAACGCGATCAACTCAGTAACCATCAATTCGAAGTTGGCCAAAGAATGCCTAGAGAAGCTCAACAAGTTGGGCAAACAAAATAAACTCCTCCTACTCTGGGTGCCTGCTCACCAAGGGATAAAAGGCAATGAAAAAGCAAATGATCTAGCTAGGAAAGGAGCGAACACTCCACTAACTGGACCAGAACCGTTCTGTTTTCCAAGCGGAAACCAGCTGAAAGCGGAACTGAAGAATCTGGAAGACTCCAACCGCAACTTAGAATGGGTGTCTTCCAACGGTCTAAGACACTCGAAAACCGAGAAAAATCAAAGGCTTTCCTTGATTTAAATAAAAACAATCTTCGGATTGTCACGGGGTTTCTAACAGGACCCTGTCTCCTCAACGAACACCTCAGTAGGCTGAAGCTGAGAAACAACGGCGGCGCAGATTCTGTGGGGAATATGTGGGGAAACCCAGAACACCTCATCACTGAGTGCGCCGAGACGATTGACCATTCGTGCCATGAACTTTGGCACGGCTGATGTCAAGGATGGAGAGCTGGCCTCTATGGAGCTGTCTCAGATACTGATGGCTTTTGTTAAAGCCTTTGAGACTGTATGATGAGTTATAACTCGTTATAGCTCAAGAAAGGGGAACACACAATAGATCTTTAAGGTCGCGGTGACTAACTCCCTCCTAAACATTCTACATTCTACATTCTACCCTTGAGGTTAAAGTACCATTTTATCTACTATTTTGATAGATATAAAGCAATTTCATATGGGCCATTAACAATTTGTGCTTGGTATCCGTTACAGTTAACCTGGATGCGAAGCTCAAATTTTATTTAATAAAAAAGCAAAATAAAACCGCTGGTTTACTACGATAAACCAAAACATTTTACTTTTAGCATTGGACCTGAATTTCGCTAACCATGTTGGAACAGATGATTAAAACTCAGTGAGTTTTAATAACCTGGTGTATTGTGGTGAACTAGTGTTTTAATAGTTAGTTTTTATAATAACAGCCAATGTTCCTATCCCTTACTATTCGAAGATGATTTTCATGCATCCGTTGTTCGATGATGATGATACGATATTAATTTATTGGCTGAATTTTAAAGGCTTCGATTGGTTAACCCTTTCTAACCAATCAAAGGCTTTACATTCAACCAATAAAATTGATATCGTATCATCGTATCGTCGGATAACGGATGCATGAAAATCAAGCTTAATAGAAAATGTGAGTTTTGATGAACTATACAGGTGGTCCGAACTGTATTCCGGAAACTTTGGCAGCATATTCTGCAGATAAAAATAATTAAAAAAGTTCGTATAAATGTATGACCTAAAATTATTAGTTTCTGAGATACAGGATGTAGAAGTTTCATTTTATATTTCAATTTTTTCCAAATAATTTATGAAGTAACGTCAATATTTGGATGAAAATTGGTGTCTGATAGTGTTTTGACATCAGAAATTTAATTTTGATGCTCTCAATACATTCCTGTCTGTTGGGCGCCACCTACATATGTTTTAAATGTTTTGAAGAGTAATAACTTTTCGCCCGTACCTGTATAAAATTACTGAGTAAAAAATGTACATTTACGATGTTTTTTACATAAAAAAAGTCTCTTGGTAAAAATCGCTACGAGTAATGGTTCTCGAGATATTTGGAATCTAAATTATCAATACATGTCATTATTGATATAGATTAAACGTGCTGAGTAAATAGTTATTAGACTATATCATAAACTTGAAATGTTTTTGTGTCAAAAGTTCAACAGAAACTGTTTTATCATCATTTTTTTGAAGGAAAATAAAAAGTTCCCAAATTTACCACTTCAGTCAAATAACTATCCACTCAACGTATTATTTTTGTCAATAATTACGTGTATTGACTATTTTCATTATAAATATCTTAAGAACGGTTGGTCGTAGCGATTTTTGCGAAATAGATATTTTTTACGTAAAAAGTCGCGGAAATGTATATTTTTTCACTCTGTAGTTTTATACAGGTACGGGCGAAAAGTTATTACTCTTCAAAACATTTAAAGCATATGTAGGTGGCGCCCGCTACAAATAGGAGTCATATTGTAGGTGATATACATAGTCATACATCAAAATCAAATTTCTCATGTCAAAAAATTCAAAATCAGACACCAATTTTCATCCAAATATTGACGTTAATTCAAAAAAAAAGAAAACAAAGTACAAAAAGCCAAAACAGCTTCATCGACAAAGCAAAACAAAAAAAGCACAAACCAAACCAAACCAAACAAATATACAAATAATAAAAAAAAAAATGTCATACAATACAAATCAATTCAAAAAAAAATTTACGTCATAAAATTACAAATAAAACATATATGGACATTGCAGAACACAGGCGTATCTAGAAAATTTTACAAAAGGAAAACTGTAAATGGATAAAATCATGTTATAATAACATAAAATCAAGAGTTATAAAATATTAAATACTAGACCTTTAACCAGTGTGTGAGATGATCAAAATATTAAAATTAAAATTCTAAATTGTTCATGATTAAACATCAACAAAAAAGTCGTTTACCTCATATAGGGCTCTCTCCAGTAAGTATGATTTCAGAGCTTTGCGAAATGCGGGAAAGAATGAAAGTGACTTGATATTCGAAGGCAAATGATTGTACATTTTCTTGGCATTATACAGTATTGAGCCCGTAACTTGTTCTGAGCTCGGGGTTGGCAGATAAATATCGTGCTCCGCATTCCTAAGTGGATAGTTGTGCGAAGGCCTTTCTGGAATAGAGAATATGTGCTTGCGGATTAAGCAAACGGATTCAAAAATGAATAAGGAAGGAAGAGTCAGTATTTTGAAATTTTTAAAGAAATTCTGGCAGTGAGTTCTACTGTTTAGTCCCAATAAGTATCGAACTGCCTCTTTTGAAGCTTGAAAAATACGATCAAATTTTGTCGCGCAGCAAGTACCCCAGAATGGAAGGGCATAACGAAGATGCGACTCAAAAGGCATAATAGACCATTCTAGAGGTTGATGAGATAAGTTCCTAGACACTGATCTTAGCGCAAAAACAGGCAGAGCTTAGTTTCTTTTGATAAGGCTGATGTGCAAGTCCCATTTTAAAGAGTTGTCCACAACAAGTCCTAAGAATTTCACAGAGTCCACGACGTCAATAGTGGTGTTATTAAGTACAAAAGGTTGTATAGTACTTTTATATGACAAAACTTTAGTTTTTGAAAAGTTGAGGCATAGGAGATTAGAATCCCACCAAGATTTAATGGTGCGTAAGTCACTGGATATAGTATCATATAGTGCCGTAACATCTGGGCCGCTCCAAGTGAAACTAGTATCATCCGCAAAGAGGCAGATTTTACCGCTAATGTCTAGATTTGCAATGTCGTTGATAAACACCAGAAATAAAATAGGGCCAAGTACTGAACCCTGAGGGACACCACATTCTATAGGCTTACAAGAAGACATAGACGTATCAATCCCCACAAGCTGCCTTCTGTTGCCAAGATATGACTTAAGCCATTCGAGCGGCACTCCCCTGAATCCATAGTATTGCAATTATTTTTTGTCAATAATGATATGAATTGACTAATTCCATTCCAAATATCTTGAAAACGATTGCTCGTAGCGATTTTTACCAAGAGACATTTTTATCGTAAAAAAATATGGAAATGTATATATTTTCACTCAGTACTTTTATACAGGTGGTATACGGATGGAAAGTTATTACTCTTCAAATCAGTTAAAAGCATGTAAGTGGCGCCCCCCTACAAGTAGGAGTTAATTGACAACGAAATCAAAAATTTCTGATGTCAAAAAACACCAAGACGCCAATTTTCATCCAAATATGCAAATATCCACCTTAATTCAGAAATTATTTGGAAAAACCCGAAATAAAAATGAATCTTCTACACTCTGAATCTCCAAAACGAGGTATTTTAGGACATAAATTTATACGAACTTACCTATTATTATCTGCAGAATACGCTACCTAAGATTCCCGAATACAATTCTGACCACCCTGCATATGTTATTGTTCTAATAAAAAATAAAACATCATTCTGTATTATATATCATTCAAGGGTAAGAGAAAACTACTTTTAATGCTAAAACACGATTAATCTCAAAATATATAGTAAAGTAGTCCATTAAATGGTTTTCAACTAACATTTTGTTGTGCTTTGATAGAACAACTATAAAGTAAAATGAAAATAAATTTTTGTTTATACCTGTATGGAATATCGCTCAGGTTGCTTTGCGAATGGGAATGTGGCACTTTGGGTTCCTTCACGATGCTAGAGTGCGCTCCGACGCTGACACCGAAATGCGATATTTCATGCGCCGAACCGGATAGACTGCGATCGCTTCCTCTGCGCTTGCTCAGAGCGCCTGCGCACGGAACCGTCACAGCTTGCTGCGCCGATCCGCCTTGGTTGGGTTGCGCGCTAGTCGAGGCTTTTTTCTTCGTCGGTCCGAACCCAAAAAACCTAGTAAAATATTCAAATTATCTCCAAAACTGTACATTTATTTATTAACTTAATTTAGTTAAAGTATATCCGGCGATAAAAGGAACTATTTTGAAAGGCGAAAATAAAAATGACAGAGAAATAAAATCTAGGACAAAAATGACAAAAAAAGTGACAAAATGAAATGACAAAGAACAGAGATGTTTATGTGTACCGGGTGCGTCTCAAAAGTGGCTCACCCCTATAACTTTTTTATTTTTTCAGATAAAACAACGAGATTTGGTATGTTAGTATATGACATAAATTGGGATTGATTGACGTATTCAATTGTTTTTCGGTCACTTCCGGTTTCACCGGAAGTACTACAACTTTTGATTTTTACCCTCGGTATATTTTCTACTTTATTCGATAGAAACTGACACTCTGAATAGAATCACATATCATATGTCAATATTTGACATTTTCGCATGTGGTTTATTCTTTGAATAAGAAGACTAAGGAAGGAGCATAATGCTATCCATGTATTCATGCATGGTGGGCGGAAAAAGGACTCTAGGGTGGGGATCCTTGACGGTTCTGTTAACGATTCATTTGACACATTTGAATTTGATTTGAAATTTTGTGGATTTGTCAATCTTTACGGAGCTTATTTTATGTTATTTATTATTTATTCTACTACTGATAGTTGTATAAAGGTAGTAAATCTAGATGGAAATTGTGGCAGAACTTAAATCGGCAAAAAATCGAGTGAAATAATGGAACAACTTTCTCTAGTAAGTGACTATATAATATACATACGTGTAGTAAACCGATCATTTATGAAATTCACTTTAAACTAACTATTATATATATATTTTTTCTTGCATTTTTTGCTTTTATTTACTACTTGTGAAAGATTAGATGTCAAAAAATTTAGATACGCCAATTTGATTCTACCTGCTTCAGTAGCGTATCGGATGTTTGTGATAATAAATAATTATTAAAACTTATCTATTTTTATTATAATAATATGTTTTTATAACAATTTTAATAACTAGCAACATTTATTCACAACGCAAAAATAAAAAAAAAAATATTGAGTCTACCCCACGTCTACACTACATCATAGTTTACATTTTTAAATACAATTAGAACGGCACTGATAAACCCGTAAACCCTGAATTTAAGTCGGCCATATTTGAGTCCCATCGCGGTGGACCTAAGATTTTTATATGCTCCTTCCTTAGTCTTCTTATTCAAAGGGTTTATTTGAAATTGTAACATGCGGTTCATAACGACAATGGTGTGTGTGGTACCAAATTATTCGTAAAAATGTTTTTTCCAAATATGCTAACGAGCAACCCTTGTTCTATTTGAAAAATTGAGATATGATTTGGTTGCGAAAAATACGATTTGGGCATCTTTTAACCTGCCACCGACAAGACACGAAAACATTAGACTCTCAAAACTATTTTCCCAAGGCTCCTTGATTGCAAAATTAATGTTTTTAACACAGCCATGGCACTCAAGATTGAAATTTAAAATACCCTTTTTTAAGAAAATGTCAAGTTGACATATGATATGTCATTCTATTCAGAGTGTCATTTCTATCATCGGAAGTAGAAATATACTGAGGTGCCATTTAAAATCCAAAGTTGTAATAATTAATTTTCGGTGAAACAGGAAGTGACCAAAAGAATTGAATACGTCAATCAATCTAATTTATGTCATACACTAATATTCCAAATCTCGTTTTTTAATCTGAAAAAGTATAAAAAATAGGGGTGAGCCACTCTCGAGACGCACCCGGTATATGTGACCAAATTGAATTGAGTAAAGCAATGTTTTTATTTAGTTAAGTTTTTCGAAAACATTTTTATTTTTATTTGCTTCTGCTGATTATAGATACTAAATTCTTATTTATGATTCAAATGTTATACAGGTTTTAAAACAGCTACATTGTATTTACTTCTTTTTCTTCGACGATCGCTACGTGCCTAATACTTGTTATTTAAATATACAGGGTGTCCCAGAAATAAATGCAAATATTTTAGCTGGTAGTATAGTTCAACCCCAGAAACACGCCTATGAGGTTTTTTCTTCATGAAAAAAAATTTGAAAACTCGAAATTTTCGTAAAATTTTTGGAATTTTTTTTAGTTTAGTTAAAAACATACTTTCTTGATAATATGGCAACATAGGTATTAGATTAAATTTACAAGAAAGAAAATCCAGAAAGATCCAGTGGTTCTCAAAATTTTAGCAAAAAATCATTTTTTTGGAAATTTTCAAAGTAAAATAACTCCGTTATTTTGGACTCATTTGAAAACGATAAAGAGAAAATATGTTTCTTTTATCGAGATCTACCATCCCTTAAAATATTTGCACTTATTTCTGGGACACCCTGTATAAACTATTTATAGCTTTTCTTCCCATTTCATTCTTCCTTGAAAACAAGTGTTTCAATTGTTGATGTATATTTTTATGACTAAATATAAAGAGAAAACACTTGTTAGCCAGTGAAAGCTCTAATCTCGAGAACAGGTACAATGTACAGGGTGGGTCAAATTCGACGCTTTTAAATGGAAACACCCTTTTCTATACGAGATAGACAAAAACTAATATTGGTGTCTGGAGCTCAATTTTTGTGAAAAACATGATGGTGAAAACCACATATCGATATCTATTACCGTTTCTGAATTTTTGATGCGGTGTGTTTTTCAAAATATGCATTTTAAACAAATCGCTGTAACTTTTTTGCTATGGAAAATTTTTGTATTTTTATGAAAACATTTCCAAAGCACCTTTTACGTAGAATTTAATGGTTTAAGTATAAATTTTTTAAAGTTAATAATTTAAGAATTATCAATAGAAAATTTGATTTTTTATATGGGACACCCTGTATATTTTTAATTTATTCAAAATAATTTAAAATTACCTTATCGACCGTCTTCTGTTATGGGCAGACGGGGCAGTTTTTGAACATTTCTCGCGGAATTCATTAACTCAGTGGGGGTGAAAGATACCCTCTCACAACTGCTAAGTATTTCTAATTATTGTCTAGATTATACGGAAGAATAAGGAACCTTTATTCTTTCGCAAATATATCCATAGGATTAGATTCATGGGCTCTAAGTCATGCGGCCTCGACGGCCAACGACTGGGCGAAGTATAAAAAATATCACGAGTGCTATATTTTTAGAAAGGTAATTTTAAATTCTTTTCAGTTAATTAAAAATATAGAGGGTGTCCTAAATAAAAAATCAATTTTTCTGTTCATAACTCTTAAATTATTAATTTAAAAAAAATTATACTTAAACCGTTAAATTCTACGCAAAAAGGTGCTTTGGAAATGTTTTCATAGAAATACAAAATTTTCCATAGCAAAAAAGCAGCGATTTGTTAAAAAGTGCACATTTTGAGGAAAACACCCCGTAACTCCGGAAACGGTAACAGATGATATTGATGTGCGGTTTACCTATATAAGACTATCTATGGCTAGTCTATGTTAATACTAAGCAGAGCTGCAAGCTTACAGGAAACTTAAGTCAATTTTTGATTTAAGTCATTCTAATGACTTAAGTCATTTTATTTCAAGTCATATTTCTGAGCTGGCTAATTTTAGAAAAGATTTAAGTCTTTTTAGTCGTAAAAAATGTTGTGTGGACAGCAGATCAGCAGTAGGACAGCAGATCAAAAACTCAGACACTCGCTACCGTTATAGTAAAATGCCATGCCTAGTTTTAAATGCATTTTTTGAATAGGATTTTTTTTATATTTTTATGATTTTTTTTATTAATAAGTTGTTTTATGCCCTTGATGCGTATATTTTTTATTGTTAGTTACGTTATTCTGAAAATATATCGTTTTATTTTTAAGTGCTTTTTTATATGTATCTACAAAAAAATAAATAGTAGGTAGGTAATAAGAAAATCGGTAATACAGAGTAAGTAATAAGAAAATTTAAAAAATAGGTACTTAAATTGAATTCCGGTTGTCTCAACTTGGGGGTAATTATATTGATAAGTCATTTTACTTACTTAACATACTATATAATCATGATTTGATTTGACTTAAGTCATAAAAATGACTTAAATAACCTTTTTTTACAGTATTATAAGTTTTTACAAAAATGACGACTTAAATTAAAATGATTTAAGTCAAAGACTTAAGATTTAAATCATTTGAACTTTATGTTGAAATTGACTAAATCATTTTGATTTTAGAATTGACATGAGACTTAAGATTTAAGACTTTTTTGAAACTGACTTGTTGCAGCTCTGTTACTAAGTAATACTACCATTATTAAAAAAATCTAGGTAGGTGTATGTATTTTTCGAAGAAATCATTAATAGAAAAGTATGGATTTGTAGACAGAATAATCAATCTTTGCATATTTATCTACACTCACCGGCAAAAAAACCGGCCACTAAAAACTAGTCCCAATTTCAAAGTTGGATTTCTCGCGAACCACTCATTCCATTTTGATGATTTTTTTTTTAAATTGTAAATTAATTCCTTCTTAACGGATGCTACCTCAGAAATTTTTATTCCGAATTTATTTTGAGTATATACAGGGCACAACAATAAGACGAAGTTTTTTGTCCGAACTTTGTAACACTCTGTAGGGCGCAGCAGCTGTAGTAGCTATTGCTAAATTAAATAACATTGTAGATTGTAGCCTCATCTTTTGTGAGCATTTTGTTTTTTTAATTATGACATTATCTCTGTTTGTATTGGAGATACGCTGCTTTAAAATGAACGTCTCGGAAAAATGCTTCACAGGCAAAACCGCGATTCATCCGTGAAAAGGACTTTAGTCCATTGCTCAATATCCCAATTCACACTTAAACGCGCAAACTGAAGACGTGTTCGACTATATCTTGGAAGTAGCGGTCCTGTGGCAGGTCTCCTTGCAGACAAGCTATTTTCTTTTAGTCTTCGTCGGGTTGTTCTCTCACTGACTTCAGTTCTACGCACGGCTTGTAGCAGATGTTGGTTCTGGAACGTTGTAATTTTACGATTTCGTAAAGTATTCAGGGATAATAAAGCGGTCGTCAATTGCATTTGTCTTCCGTTTTCTTCTGGAACCCACTCGACTGGTGAAATATTCCTGTTTCCATATACCGATTCCAGGTATCCTGGACTGTTGTTCGGGTATACCCAGGTATCGGACACATTTTAATTTGACAACCGTTGTCTTGCATATATATACATAACCCATACAGCACGTCCAAATGAAATTACGTTTCTACAAGGGAAACACATGAGAAACCAAATATGTTAAAGTGAACCTAAGGGTTCATCTAGTTCTAACATATACATATGAGATACACGCAGGTTTATATTGATAGAATTGTGTGATACAGTGTTTACTAGTTGTATACCGTATGCACTCAAGATTCTAAAGAGTTTTTTTGTAACGTAACAAATCATTATTAAAATGATGAAATCTGACGTCAGTATATGAGATATACAATGTATATGTTATATGTATGTGTGATACTTCGTATCATAGTTGTGTCTATAGTACACACCTTGTAAAAATGTGACGTATACACATAATATAAATTTCTATATAGACACTTTGTAATAGTGTACTGTTGTGTCTACATTCTAGCATGAAATGAAGGTGTGCGCACGCGCGGATAGCCTCAGCGTAGAGACACCGACTAAGTGTATCTTATGTGTTCTCTCTCCTTTCTCCTTTCTAGAAGTGGTATGTGTTAGCAGCCATTATTGTTTTATCGTTCGGAAGCTCTATATAAATGTTCTGTTTGTGTGTAGTTTAAAAGAGATTTTAAGGTAAGCACAAGTTTTTAATTACCTTGTTACACCTCTTCCTAAGAGTATTATTATTATAGCAGCGACTCTTCCCTTACTCGATACCCAATTTACCAAATTTTGACTCCAATGAATGAAAACTCCAAATATTCTCGTATAATGATAAAGAGGTTAGCTCTGCAATATAATTTTTTTAATTTGGAAATAATACAAATCTAAATGGACCAGAGAAAGAATGATTTAAACACTTCAAAGAACTTCTTACACTGGTATTCGGTAAGTTATTGATGGATCAATATACAGGTATGTTTAATATTCAATAATCAGTTTCATATAAAATTTAAGGGAGAGATTGTTAATCTGGATGAATGCGTATGCTAAGAAACCAACTGCTTGGAGGGAAAAGAAGAGAAAAAAAAATGACTAAACGAGGTCCACCAAATCGTGGCGATATACCAGTCTTTACCATTTTAGTATGTTGTTATACTAGGTACTTATATTTTTAATACATTTTGATACAAATTCTGTTCTTTTACGGTGTTTTCTTACTTCTGGTTTCTGCAGTGTAAATAATATTTATTATTGTGTTATTTGCGTTCCATGATATAAAGAAATATAAGACTTTATTTTAACCACTTAATCCATTTTATGAAAAAAAATGGTACATTTAATACAAAACAAAAAAATGGTAAACAATTTTAAGGCAACCTCTCTTGAATTTACGATCGAGATACTTTTGGAAAATACAAAGTTTTGCCTTCCTAATTTTTGTTCTAAAAAGATATAATTGCTATTATTAAATAAATATTTCTTAAAAAGAACGAAAAGTTAGGCATCAAAACTTGTATTATTTCCTAAATTCGTTCATAAGAAGTAGTAGAGGAGGAGGGGAAAATCTTGCATAAGACACCATTGGGTAGTGTCGGATTCCTACCGACTAAAAAAACCCTCCTCGCATTCCATCGCTCTATCCAGCTGGAAACCGCTTGCGCATTACTTCAGCTGGAAGGCTGTCTATGCGGTTAGGCCTCGCATTCTATTTCCTTTGGTTTCTATTATTTCTCGAATGCATCTATATGTAATTTTCAATGACGTTTCACCACTTGCATCATATTTTTGGCATTAAAGACTTGTCCACCACTGTCTCGTTGGAATGACTCTCTAAACTGCTTCCATTCATTGCAGAGGAATAGTGTGTGCTCGACACTGTCAACTTCCTTGCATACATACACAAATTTGAGGTGGATCTCTCCCTTTTATAAATAGTTGTTAAAGCATCCGTGCCCTGTCAATGCCTGAGTTAGGAAATAGTCCGTCTCTCCAAAAGCTTCTGTCTAACCAGGTATTAATACCTGGTATGAGATCATGTGTCCATCTACCATATCTATCTAGATCCCACTCCTTTTGCGATTCAATCATCAGTATGCTTCTTGCCTCCAGTTTTGATGTCCCTTTGTATCTCTCTTCTTCTCACTCTGAAAGTAGACAGGCGGCACCCCCGGATATGACATTTAATGCTTCAGCGGAGACGGTTCTATATGCACTGCAGATCTTGAGGTTCAGTTTACGGTGTATAGCTTTTAAGTTTTGCCATATATATAATAATAATAATAATAATAATAATAATTATTGAAGAAAAAAAGATGTAACATTACATATATTATTACACATCATGCAACAAGGGTGGCGGAAATTTAACAAAAAAGCTTAGTTCTTACATTTAACCAATCCATTAGCTGCCAGAAGATATTTGTTGAAAAATACGTTTAAAAAGACAAAAAGACAAAAATATGTTCTATAAACTAACAAATTAAAAAAATATACACAGTTAATTCTTATACATGGCAATAATAATTTTAAAAAATAAACAAAAAATACAAAACCATTATCATTCCTGAGAAGATAAAAGAAACATTTTATATTTTTTCGCAATTGGCCAAAAATTACATTGTTTAAAATCATTATCAAGGGAATTGTAATCTTAGTGACGGCCATATAGGTAAAAACTTCTTTGAAAAGGGCGGATCTATGTTGAGGCATGGTCAGTTGATTATGGTGTCTTATATTACAATTATGCATGACATTACGAGGAATAAGTTTTTCACTCAGATATATAGGGGTGGATGTGCTACGAACTTTAAACAGAAACATGACGAAATGCAGCCTGACAGTGTTTGAAATCTTAAGCCACTTTAATTCATTAATACGAGCAGAGATATGATCGTACTTCCTCAGACCAAAAATGAAGCGACAGCAAACGTTTTGTACATACTGTAATCTGTTTTTAGAAACCAGATCCAAACATGGATAAAAAACAATATTAGCATAGTTGAAAACAGACAGTACCAGGGATTCACACAGTTTTTTTCGCATCTTAAAGTTTAAAATGTATCTATTGGAATATAATATTTTGACTCTCGTGTAAGTTGTTTGCAAAAGTTTCTTTATATGTTCTTTAAACCTAAGATGCGTGTCAATATATAGTCCCAAGTTCCTAGCGGAAGCTGAGTAGCGTAGATTTTCATTAGCTAATCTTAGTGTTATGCTTCGCTGTAAAGTTGCTCTTTTCTTCTCTGAACAAAACAAAAGAACTTCAGTTTTATTGGCATTTATTTTCAAATTGTGTTCAGTAGAATATTTTAAAATAGACTCCAAATCTAGGTTCAATAGAAGAGAAGCCGTATCAGAATTTACTGGATCAAAATAATGGAGAAGCTGCGTGTCATCGGCGTATGATTGTACGTGGGAATTAGAGACACTATCAAAAATGTCGAAGGTATATATCAGAAATAGTAGTGGTCCTAGAATGGAGCCCTGTGGGACACCCGATATTATTCTGCCGGCGGATGACAAACCACCATTTAACCTTACTCTCTGCGTTCTATCAGCAAGATACTCTCCAAGGAAAGTTTGAGACAGCTCGTCAAAACCCAAATAATGCAACTTAGCACACAGAAGATCATGGTCCAATACGTCGAACGCCTTGGAGTAATCCAAAGAAACGGACAGAACAGCCATACCCCTATCAAGAGCCCTGAAAATGTTATCTGTCAAGTTCAACATGGCTGTAGTTGTACTATGCATTTCACGAAATCCTGATTGATGAACTGGATAAAGTTTATTTCTTAAAAGAAAGTTGTTAATCTGAGCATACACTGCTCTCTCCAGTACCTTGGACATGACAGGCAACAAACTTATGGGCCGCAGATCGGTAACACTACCAGGGTATTTCACTTTCGGTATTGGGCAAACAATAGACTCCTTCCAGCATTTGGGGAAATACCCTGTTTCCAGGCAACAATTAATAATATGAGTAAGAGGATACAAGGTCGCAGGCAAACTGAGTTTCAACATGTGTAGAGTGAGATCATCACAACCTGCAGCATTAGATTTTATTTTGTATATATACCTAAGAATTGCTTCGGGAGACTCCATGGAGAAACCAAAATTTAATCCCACTCGGTACTTATTGTTCCTATAGAATGTGGTTTTATTAATACAAGTATTAGTTTTGTTAAATACGCTCAAGAAATATGTGTTCACATCTTCTGGACTATGCAATGAAGTAGAAAGATCATTAAAATTGCTTGACCCAGAGGAAACGCCCATATCTCTTAGACCCTTCCAAAGGATCCGTGCATCCCCTCGGCGCTCTAAATATTCCAAGTAACCAGACTTTTCCCTACGAACTGACCTCAGAGTGAGGTTTCTAAGATTTCTGTAATTTTCCAAGTTCTCTGGTGTGTTGTTTTTCTTATAGTTCAAAAGAGCTTTATCACGTTCGCCCATTAATAGTTTTAAAGCTGGAGTTAGCCAAGGCGCGGGCGGCTTAGTTACACGAACTGTTCTTAAAGGAACATGCAGTTCGAATAAGGATTTTAATTGAAAAGTGAGAAAATCGACTTTTTCATCGATATCTGTCATATAGTAAATGCTGTGCCATGGTACATTATGCAAATCACTATAGAATAAGACCTCATGAAATTGCTTGTAGTCTCGAAATGTAACAAATTTTAGAGGATTTTCTTGTATAGGTAACTTCATATTACAATATGTTAGTCTATGATCGCTTATATGCTGAGCATCAAGGGTACCACCAGACGCCACAATACTAGAGTCACTGACAAAAATCGGGTCGAGCAGGGAAGATCGACTATTGGAAACTCTAGTAGGTTCATCTATAACTTGAACAAAACCAAATGTATCAAAGAAATCCGATATTGGGTTTGATATATTATTGGAACACAAAAGATCAATGTTTAAATCACCCAAAACTGTAATATAGGTACATGAAGACAACATGTCTGGTAGAAATTTATCTAGAGCTTGAACACAATTCAAAACATTCATCTTAGTTCTGTAAATGACGCCTAATCCAAGACATATCCTATGGTTAATTTTAATCTTTAACCAGATATTCTCAAACCCATCCACCTGATCCTGTAAGTAAAGTCTTTCACACTTGTATACATTTTTTACATATATCCCAACACCTCCACCTCTACCAGTCAAGCGATCGCAGCGATGGAACGTGTAACCCGGAACAACACAAGAGTCAGACGCAATATGAGCACCTAGCCATGTCTCTGTTGTTGCTACAACATCAAAATTATGTTGTGTCACAATATCTGAAAAGTAATGAAATCCTGCGAAAAGAGATCTTACATTCAAATGACCAAGCCTAAACATAATTTATCTTTGATTTAAGAAGGCCCACTTTGGATTTATAAAAATTACAAATACGATCACTGGCCGAATGATCCATATCCCAATTTGTTTTGTATTTTTCATTGTGGAATTTACAGTTAGGGCAACATTTATTTATATCTGTAGTACAATTCTTACTGATATGATCACCTGCACAAAATTGACAAACAGGTTTATTTCGACAGTTTTTACTTAAGTGGCCGAATCTACAACAATTGAAACAACGGACTATATTAAAATGTTCACATACTTGGCACTTTATCCATCCAATATAAACATATCCTTTGTTCATTAGCGAACAGTAAACAGATGGAGACACATTTAATATAACATTAAGAGAAAATTTCAATGTAAAGGTCTTAACCACTTTTATGTTGTTTTCATCTTCTTCAAGTTTATTATCGTAAATTAATGATTTTATAAAACTATCGATAAGTACATCGGACGCATTGCCGGTACTACCATCACTATTTAAGTAGCTAGAAGGAACACCCTTTATCATAATTGTTGGATTTATTTTCTTTTGATCATAAACTTGATATTTCTCACCAATTGTGTTTACAAGATTTTGTTTTAATATATTAAGGTCATCCTTATCTTTACAAGCAATTAAAAATCCGTTTTTTGTAACTTTCGTATTTTTAATTTCAATATTTACTGCGCCCGGAGAACATTTCGATTTTATATCATATTCAATTTTATTTGGAGACACATTACTATCGACAGATTTAATAATTAAATAGGGCGAATTATTTGTTTTCACTACATCACTATAAGAAATGGTTGGAATGTTCGAATGTTTTTGTTCCATTCTTGTTATCATACCTTCGCCGTCGGCCAAGGTCCCGTACTTAGATTCCATATCTCCCATTCTTTTCTTTAACACTTGGATCGTATACTCTCTCTCGGCAGCTATCGTATTAATTAATTCTTTTTCTCTTGATAAGCAGTCAATTTCCTTACGCAAAATTGTACACTCGTTAGAATTATTTTCTACAGTAGTAGAACCTAGTCTTGTTCTTCGAGGCCCCTCACAGCACACACGACAACGCCAATTTTTCGAATCCACCATAAACCATTTCGAGACGTTTTCAAAACATTTTCTATGAACGAAAACACTACATGCCTGTGTCGAACACTTCAAACTACGTTTATCTACAGTTTCACAACAAATCTTGCACTTAATCTTATCGTTTTTATCGGGCTCTTTAGGCTCCTCAGACATCGCGTCCGACTCGCCCAACATCGCGCTATCAATTCGTATCCCTTTGATATTGCGAAGTGCCACACTGGGGCGGCATATAACAGTTGAGAGTGTGCTACCCAGGCTTTGTGCATACGTGTTGAACTACAATGTGTAAACGTATCATATTTACATCAGGGGAATTGTGTAACCATGTGTCTACATCTAATAATGTAAACACATCGTAAATGTGATTTGATGTGCTGTATGAGAAACTTTCTGCCTTTGAAGCATTTTTCCGAGACGTTCGTTTTAAAGCAGCGTATCTCCAATACAAATAGAGATAATGTCGGGATTAAAAAAACAAAATGCTCACAAAAGATGAGGCTACAATGTGATTTGATTTAGCAATAGCTACTACAGCTGCTGCACCCTACAGCGTGTTACAAAGTTCGGGCAAAAAACTTTGTCTTATTGTTGTACCCTGTATATGCTCAAAATAAATTCGAATAAAATTTCTTTGACGTCACATCCGTTAAGAAGGAATTAATTTACAATTTAAAGGAAAAATCATCAAAAATCTAATGAGTGGTTCGCGAGAAACTAACTTTGAAATTGGGACTACTTTTTTAGTGTTGACCGTTTTTTTTTGCCGGTGAGTTTATTAACCGATCTTCAAGACTGGTTAGGGAACAAAATGAAAAGTCGTCCTACGTCTATAGATATACCGGGTGCGTCTCAAAAGTCGTTGACCCATATAACTTTTATTTTTTCTTTCAGATAAAAAACGAGTTTTGGCATGTTAGTATAAGACATAAATTATGGTTAATTAAGGTATTCAATTGTTTTTGGTCACTTCCTATTTCCCCGAAAATGACTACAACTTTTGATTTTTAAATGGCAACCTCGGTATATTTTTTAATATTCGATAGAAAATGACACTCTGAGTAGAAAGTTATAGGGGTGAGTTACTTTTGAGATGCACCGAGTGTGGCTGTCAATCTGACTAAAATTAACTTTATCCGAGATTTATTGTCTAGAAGTGCAGTATTATTTACATGAAATAAATACTACAGAAAAATATTATTAGAACATGCACAATAAAATGTTTGTGTTAAGAATTCAGTTATGGGTAATATTTTATGTTCTTCAGGATGGCGCACTTCATTCGCCTTGATTATACGAAAACGGAAAGATGTAGAAACAAAATATTTTATGGGTATACGTGGGAGGACAATTTACATAATTTAAAATTATTTTGGAAAAAGTGTGTCAGAACTAAGATCCATACCAAAGTTATATTGTTTCTTATGGAACACTTCCGTATTTATTTTCATTTTTGGATTTTTGGACATAAAACAAGGAATTTGTTATAAGAGTTTAATATGTTTAAAAGCTTTGTTTTTGAGATATTTAATGATATTTAAATATGCATGCTATAATACAAAAAGTTTGTCAACACCTTGTCATGTTACTTTTCAGAAATTAATTCTTTGTTGACTTTCAAGCCAGCGCGAAATAAACTTCACTACCCAATTTGATTGTTTTCTTTAATTTATACAAGAAAATATCAAAAATTGCTGGTCTATTTTAAATATTTATTTTACATAAATACTTCGTTATTTCAAATACAACAATATGTATTTTTTTGAATAAGTCGAAGCAGAATTAAATGCTCTTTCAAACTATATTAGGGTTTCCTATATCTATCTGGCTCAGATTTTAAATAAAAAGTGTTTTTTCAATAAAATTGTAATCAAGATGGTTGGTGTTGCCATGGCAATTTTCTAGTGACACTTATTAGCTATTTTCAAAATTGACATTAGTTGATGGACTTTATTTAAATTTATAACAATTTTTTTATTTAATTTACCTACAATAAGGTTAATAAGTATCTGCTGGCGGAAGGAATGGATATGTTACTAGTGATTTTATTTTGTGAGAACAATTGCTTGGGGGGTTGGCCTGAAGGGTTTATGCTCAAAGATATCCAAGTAAGAATTTTCTAGAAAAGCGTTCCTTTGAAAAACTCCTTTTCATATTTCGCAGAGATGATAGTGTGGTATATGATAAACCTATAGGCAGAAACCTGTCGATGGAAGTGAAGAAAATGAATTTGCCTTAATTGGATTTTTTTAAAGAAAATCAAATATATTTACAAGTCATCGTAATATAAATCAAAGAACTACTTTATTTTTCTTGGTAAAATAATAACTACTTACTAATTAAACTATTGTAGGTAAATTGAATAAAAGTAAACTATTATAAATTTAAATAAAGTCCATAAACAAATGTCGATTTTGAAAATAGTGTTGCGGACGCGTACCGTGTGAACTCGGCCTTGGGCTTGGCCACTCGGCTATGACTCATACGCCGGCGACGCCGACCTTCTAGAACGGCTAAGAATTGACTAGACAAATCTGGATTGTCTGTTTCCCTCCTATATAAGCAGGCGCCTGAAAACTGAAGAAGAGATAAAGATAAACAGCCGGTCGACGCGTACAGTTACAATCGCCGCGCTATATTCAAAATAAATTCCTGTTAGATAAATAGTTAGATAAATTGTAAATAAGTTATAAATAGTTCTTTAAGTCTTTTTTAATCGTTATTGTTTGTTATTTAGTGTGAAATAAATTGTGTTTAAATAAATTGTGACTTTCTATCCACACGGAACCGACGAAAAACGTAACAATAGCTACTAACTGTCACTAGCCAATTGCCATGGCGACACCAGCCATCTTGATTGCCATTTTATTGAAAAATCGCGTTTTATTCAAAATTTGAGCCAGATAAGCATAGGAGACCCTAATACAGTTTTGAAAGAGCATTTAAATCTGCTTCGACTTATTTTAAAAAAACATAGTATTGTATTTGAAATAACGAAGTTTTTATGTAAAATAAATATTTAAAATAGACCAGCAATTTTTGATACCTCTGTATACATTTAAGGAAGCAATAATTTTTTTAGTAGAGTTTATTTCTCTGGCTTCAAAGTCAGCACAAGAATTAACTCTGAAAAGTAATGTACAGGGTGTTGACAAACTTTTTTATTATGGCATGCATATTTAAATATCTTTAAATATATCACAAACTAAAGCATTTAAACATATTAAAAACTTATAATAAATGCCTTATTTTGTGCCCAAGAATCTAAAAATAAAATAAAATACCGGGTGTTCCATAAGAAAAAATATAACTTTGATATGGATCTTAGTTCTGACACACCCTGTACATTTTAAAATAATTTTAAAATATGCACATTGCCTCTCTACTATACCCATAAAAAAATTTTGTTTTTACATCTTTCCGTTTTCGTATATCAACCGAGGCGAATGAGGTGCGCCACCCTGTATATGACAAATAGACGATATGTTATTTAAACATGTGCTAGGAAATACATTAAAGGGTGTAATGTTACCTCTAGAACTCCAAATATTTACATATTTACAGATATTTATACAGCTAAAAGGTTTCGATTGTTAATTTTTACTTTAGAGCCTTGCCTCAAGTTCAAACTGTCACACTTGGCTCACGCCTAAACGCAGTACGAAAAAAGCTGTACTCACCGTTTCTTTTGTAAGGGTTGTATACCGTTCGCGAGGAGATTCTTATAATAATCCGATCGGATGAAGCGCGGATAGCAGTCCTTCTTCAGCAGTAAGTTGTACACGTGTTCTTGGGCCGCATCGAAACAGTAACGGCTGTTATTCTTCATTCCTTCCAAGACTTTGTCCATCGTTTGATTATCGATATTGACTTCTCTAGGCGCTCCGTGTTTCACAAAATTCCTGAAAATTAAAATTACTCTATTACTAATTTATTACCATATTGTATTTACGTTATCTAAAATGGCAGGGTTGGGATATATTCCAACATACATACATGGCCAAAATGATTGCATATATCGTTTAAAAATATACGGAAAGGAATTTAAAGAATCTTTTTTTATACACAGCTTTGATAATCTGTAATAAACATTTTTTTTTATAAAAATGGATATGGTAAATAATGTTTATCGTTCAGACCCAATATTATAACAAATCCTTGCACAGGGTTGGTCAAATTCGACGCTTTTAAATGGAAACACCCTTTTCTATAAGAGATAGACGAAAACTAATATCGGTGTCTGAAGCTCAATTTTCATCAAAATCATGATGGTGAAAACCGCACATCAATATCTGTTACCGTTTCGGAATTACGGGGCGTTTTTCAAAAATGTGCATTTTTAACAAATCGCTGTAACTTTTTTACTATGGAAAATTTTGTATTTTTATGAAAACATTTCCAAAGCGCCTTATTACGTAGGATTTAATGGTTTAAGTATAATTTTTTTAAAATTAATAATTTAAGAGTTATCAACAGAAAAATTGATTTTTTATTTGGGACACCCTCTATATTTTTAATTAACTGAAAATAATTTAAAATTACCTTTTCAAAAATATAGCACACCTGATATTTTGTTATATCCCCTTCGAAATACAGGATTTTTAAAAGTTCGCCACTTTAAACTAGTATGCTTTGGACTACTTATTGACGATATGCCCTTAATGGAACTCGAAAACATATTTTTCCAGCAAGACGACGCACCGCCTCTGAACGCTGAAGTTATCAGCAAATTTTTGCAGCCAATTTCAAGAATAATTGAATAGCTAACCAAGATCTCAGCCGTTGGCCGTCGAGGCCGCTTGACTTAGTGCCCATGGATCTAATCCTATGGATATATTTGCGGAAGAATAAAGGTTCCTTATTCTTGCGTAATCTAGACAAGAAATAGAAATACTTAGCAGTTATGAGAGGGTATCTTTCACCCCCACTGAATTAATGAATTCCGCGAGAAATGTTCAAAAACTGCCCCGTCTCTCCATAACATAAGACGGTTGATATGTCGAACACCTGTAGCAAAATCTCATGTCTTGGTTTGCTATTTATTTTTATTGTTATTAGATATAGTTTAAATGTGTTGTGATGTTGGTTAAATATATTTTAAATTGTTATAAAATTCTGCATCTCTCATAGCAAATATTATTTTCGTTTTAATTGATGCTCACAGCTAGAATTTTTTGCATTACAGCCGGTGCCGTTCAAAGCCTACTTATTTAAAAGCGGGCGAATTTTTATATATATTACTATATCTCGAAGAGAAATCGAGCAAAATATCAAGTGTGTTATATTTTTGGAAAGGTAATTTTAAATTCTTTTCAATAAGTTAAAAATATACAGGGTGTCCCATATAAAAAATCAAATTTTCTGTTGATAATTCTTAAATTATTAATTAAAAAAAAATATACTTAAACCATTAAATTCTACGTAAAAAGGTGCTTTGGAAATGTTTTCATAACAATACAAAATTTTCCATAGCAAAAAAGTTACAGCGATTTGTTAAAAATGCATATTTTTGAAAAACACCCCGTAACTCCGAAAAGGTAACAGATATCAATATGCGGTTTTCATCATCATGTTTTTGACAAAAATTGAGCTCCAGACACCGATATTAGTTTTTGTCTACCTCCTATAGAAAAGGGTGTTTCCATTTAAAAGCGTCGAATTTGACCCACCCTGTACATTTTTAGGACATACATTTATACGAACTTTTTTACTTATTTTTATCTACAGAATATGCTGTTAAAGTTTCCGGAATATAGTTCAGACCACACTGTATTTCAACTGGAGTATTATGCAAAAGTTTTGAAACGACTGATATACTATGTTAAGAAGTCAGCTTAAAAGAAAGTTAGTTAAATCAGAGGTTAAACTCCCATATTTAAGCCTTTAAATTTCATGTAGAGTTTTGCAAGTTATGGTTATAACATAACGGAATCTTCTTTAGAAGAGAGAATTATGAATACTTATTTCAAAATAGAAAGTTTCGAAGTCTTCTCATATATTTAAATACATTTAAAGAAAATGTTAATCAAAATAATTTCCTAATTTATTTTAAATAATTTTTACACTGTTTATATTGGATTTATTAAAATTAATTTTCTAGTCGTATATTTCGAAAAAAAATTAGACGTTCTAAAAAAATATACTCACTATTTAGTGGCGTGCTCAGAGACTTTTACCTCAGAATTCAATTACTGTGAATGTATTAATGTGATATTGTATTGTGTTTTATAGATAAAATACTAAAATGTTTACCCATTTTTTTTCGTTGCTTTTAATTTTTTATTTTAGTACTTTTAGTAAATTCTTAATTATTATTTCGTTCTTAATTTTTTGATTTTTTTTATTTCTTTTTCTAAGTAAATTTAATGAAATAAATAAATTTAATGTATAAGCTATACCTATTCTGCATATATTCTAATCAATAAAATTTTGATTGAAATCGAATTATATAGGGTGACGTGTCATACACGACGCGATTTTTGCAAGGAGAACAAAAGTTCGTATTGAAGTGAAATTTGTGAGCTTATGTAAGTCAATTTAAAGCATTTCCTAAAATTATGTAGAGTTTTACAGGGTTTCCCCAAAAAAGTTACACATCAAAGTTATGTTTTTTTGTAATGAACACCCTATATATTAATTGATTTTTTTATTTTTTCTAGTGAAAATAAAGGCGAGTTTCATTAGAAAAGTATATGACTAAAATGTATAGTTTGTGAAATACATCCAACGGCACGGTGGGCACCTAACTTTGATGTACAGTACGTCTGTCCGTTCTTGTAGCTACGGGTATCCGTGAGAGGGGAAACGATATTCTCTCCATGTTCTTCGTAAAAAATTAGACGACAGGTCCCATCAATAAAAATTCGACAAGCCAATGCCAATAAAATGAGCGGGCGGAGCGATTTGCGGTGACGCACGCCGGTCGACGTATAAAAATATATTGCTTATTTAAATGTTTTTTGTCCGCATTCCTTTCATAGACACAGATCCAGCAGACGTACTGTATTTTAAAGGTTAATATATTTTTGTTTTTAATGGACCGATTTTGATGATTTTAAACAGTGTAGCCAAATTATTTGACTTTTAGTATCTTTTTCAAATTAAAAATGAAACTCCCCTTCTGTTAATTATAGGAGGGAAACAAAATGTTGATGTTTTAGTGAAAGTTTGAAACACTCTGTGGAATATGTTAAACAGCAAGAAATTTAAAATTATTTATCATCTAGATACATCCTTTTTTGATGGTTTGTTTTTTGGTTTTTTTTTTTTTTTTTTTTTTTTTTTTACATTTTTTTCTGTAATTTTTACATTAAAGACCATGCTTTGCTTTTGGGCCTAGTCAACACATCTAGTAAGTTCTGGTCCCGAAGCAGGCTTTTTGACATAAGACTTGCTTCATTTAATCTTCTTCTTTTAGTACGTTAGTTAATATGTACAATTACTTAAGTGCAATTTGTTATCAATTTGAAAAGCTGGCAAACGGCGATTTCTCAGCTATAAACTTACAATAAGTCGATCGTCTTGATTAGAGGTTCTCATACGAAGGTTCCTGGACGTCTAGATTGACGTCCTCATGGACGTGGTCATAATTCAAAAACCATTTAGCATACTTTATGGTATTAAGTTATTTTTGGACCCGGAATTTTATAGCAAATTCACTGAACCCTTGTTTATATATTAATCAAGGACTGAACTAAACAAATATAGATATATATTTGACTCACCCTGTATATCTATAAAAATATTTTTGAAATGTGAACTACCATTAAACACATATTTTGTAAAAGGTGTGGAGTGGCAACCTAAAATATGAATTCTGATACAGAGCTTTTCCGGAATACGGAGCTATCTTGTATGTATGCATTTGTATATGTGTGTTTATTTAAATACTAAAGTGAAAGCAACGAATTTAAATTGGTAAACTTTGTAATATATCTTATTAACAATACAATGCAAAATTTTTTATAAAAATTCGTTCACAGTAATTGAATTCCGAGGTTTGTATTCCATAAAGGCTTAAATCACTTCACTAATTTCATGACAACATATTTATTTTCTCAATTCAATGAAAAATCAACATAATACCTTTTCGCTCATCTTTCATGAGATAATTTGACATGATTTTTATCAATAACTTAAAATTCAGCTATATAGGGTGAGTCTTAAATAAGTGCAAACATTTTTAGGGCTGGTCTCGATAAACAAACATATTTTCTCTTTACTGTTTTCAAAAAAGTCTAAAATAACTGAGTTAATTTTACATTGAAATTAAACAAAATATTTTATAAGCTTAAATTTAGAAAGCCATTGGATGTTTTCTGGGTTTTCTTTGAGAAATTTAACCTACTACCTTATGTTGCCATATTATGAAGAAATTATGTTTTTTAACTAAAAACAAACAATCCAAAAATTTTCAATGTTTTTTTTTGCGAAGGAAACCTCATAGTAGTTACTTTGAATATGGTAGACAATGACTGAGTATTGAAAGTAAAAGAATTTCAGACTTATACCATAGTAGAAGGAAAAGAGTAGTTGCACTCTTCCAAATATTTTCTACCAGTTTTTACAATCTGTCGAATATCGGCAGATTGATTCAGTTGCGGCGTTTCAGTTGAGTTCCGCCCGTCGACCTGCGAGGTTCAAGCGTTGCGTCCCAGCACAGACGATTTTCGACAAAAACGATAACAAAGATATTTTTGTTACGTGCGAAAGTCCATTGATACTTTCTAGTGGTCAAAATCAAACTTTTCTAAATAAGAAGTGATCTCTTATTGATCTTGCTTCTGAAGTTCCTCTAATGTTTATTAGCAATTACTTAAGTTTAAAAATGGTAATTAATGGCCAAACGCACTTGACGTTTAGAAGAAGCTTATTCCAGATCTGGAAATTTTATTCCCATATCCTCTATAGAAACAATTCTGTAGAAATATCTGCTTTCTATAGAAATGTTTTTTATGTAAAAATATGAGCAACTTAAAGTAATAATTCACGTGCCCAACCGGAATAATTTAATCGTAATTTCTGTGGAATAATTTAATCGTTTGATATACCGACACTGCAAGGTGTATTAAGAAATAAATCGTAAAATTTTTATGCACAGCGAAGTGGGCATTTTTATCAGGTAGTTTAGTATAATGTTGCTCAATGTAGTTGAAGTATATTTATGTTATGTTTTATAGATTATTTGCATTTTTAATTCAAATTTTTTTTTTTTTTATTATTATGATTATTTCTATTTATGTTGTTTAGTGTAAATTTTGTTACCTACTTTTTTCATTTCTTTCTTCATTTGTGATCAGGTTTGTGTTCAGGTTAATTTTCTCATGACTGATTACTACTTAATATAATTAATAATTTGATATTATTTTCATTTAAACCTGAATTTTTTGTCGATTTTACTTTTAACAACCATCCCTTGCTTGCTGTTTAACGAACTGTACCATCATTGAACAAAAATTTGCTAGTACCGAAAGTACCGAAAAAAAAACTGGAAATCCCGGTTCCTTAGAGGCATGGCACCGAAATTACCGGTTCCGAAAAACAGCTCCGGTTACGGAAACGCTATAACGTACCATAACCGTGAATCACCCTATACAGGGTGAGTCTTAAATAAGTGCAAATATTTTTAGGGTAGTATATTTTGACCCCAGAAATATGAGAATTTTTCTGCGCAATTTTTATTTTAAAAAAAAAATCTGGAAATTTTTTAATTTTTAGTTAAAAACATAATTCTATTCTATATTCTTCTCTTGTTCTTGATAATATGGTAACTAGGGTTCAGAACCAGATTATATTCTTTTGAGATATCAAAGAACTGGGACTCAAAATTATTGACTCCTGATTCGTTTCTGGCAATTCTTCGTGACTCGGTAACAATAATTAAAAAATTGTTCTTTTTTTATTACGAGAAAGTAGTGATGCTATTTCTCATTGTTCTTTAAGCTTTTCTATTTTTAAATTTCTGTAATGTTTATTAGCAATTACCAGTTTAAATATGTTATTTTATTATTTACTACAATGTGTTGTTCAATGTATTAGTTATCCAATGAAAATCACCCAACCGATATATTACTACAAAACAAACACATTATGTTAAAATTAAACTTGTTTTAAATTAAAACAGTTGTAGAAAATCTCTGAAATAGATAATAATATAAAAACATGTCATTATATATTTTTGCCGCATTTCTTCCCATCATCAGAAGATTTTCAGATACAGAAGAATTGTTACTACACGAAATGTGAAAATATTCTGCTTAAGTATGAGCAAATTTTTACCGATGATCAATTTATTTAATTTTATTTTATTGTGAACTCATATTACATATCTGTGAAACTATGGCGAGTGCAACCACTATACTTTGCCTAGTTATAGACTACGACTATAATACAGCTACGTCAGTGGTCACGGGACGCGGGAACAAAGTCATATAAAGTGACAGAAAAGGAACAAAGGATTTGACAAGGAGTAAAGCTATTAGTTTCCTTACATTAGGCTTATACCATATCCAGGTATTCACTCATGAAGAAGTCGGGTGCAGTCAACTGTGAGGTTATCCACTTAGAACAGCAGTGATTGCCATATCGTGGATATTTCCGTACTAGGATTGCTAAAAATATTGCATATTGTTATTGCTTGCAATAAAAACGGCCTCTTTAGATTTACGCTTTTTCTAATGAGGTTCTTATCGGCAACCCGAGCTTCTAACCAGTTTATATTGTGCTGCTTTGACCAAACACGGTCCGCAAACCATGAAGTCAAGTTTAAAAATATAATATATTGATGATATGGTAAAATAGGTAGTAGATTAAATTTTACTAGAAAGAAAAACCCAGAAAAGATTCAGTGGTTCTCAAAATTTAAACCAAAAACATTTTTTTTGTAAATCTTCAAAGTAAAAATAACTCAGTTACTTTTAGTTATTTGAAAAACGCCAAAGAGATAATATATGTTTCCTTTATCGAGATCAATCCAGCCGTGAAAAAATATTTGCACTTATGCACCCTGTAAAAATAAAGTTTTCTACACGTCATCTTCTAATATTAAACTCAAACCTTGGAAAAAGTAATGTTGTTTAAACAATATGATATTTTTATGCGTTATAAATTATGGCAAAAACAGACCTGACCTCTTACATTATCTCCTAAAAAATACATTGTCTTCTCGTAGTTTATTATAAAAATACGCGTAAAATCCACTTTTCCTTCTGTTGGATAAGGCCATTTTGAGGTTTATTATTGTCAGATATTTCGTTTTTGTCTGGTTATAAATATTTTATTTACGCCAAAAATACTACCTCAAAAATGTTTCCTATGTAAACGTCTTTAAGCTCATATGAAAACAAATAAACCCCTATATGAAATAATAAATAAATACGAACGATGTATATATGTTTCTTGAAATTTGTAAATCTTTAAATACGTCATTTTATGAGGCTATATGGATATCGTATGTCATAAAATGCAATAAAGCATAAAAGTTACATTTTGATATCTACTTTGTTCTATATTAGCTATATTTTGACTTGTACAGGACCTATAGAGGTTTTATTTTCCGCAATATGTTAAAATGTGTATGTGCATTGAATAATAAGTAAAAGTACTGCAGAAATAATTTTATTGCGTTTTTATTTGAAGCCTTTCTCTACTTTTTGTAACTTAGAAATTAATTGAAGCTTAAAAACTAATATTTAACAAGAAATACAACATGAATCCAGGGGAATTGGAGCCTAGCCCTGAGTCAACCTGAGCCTAACCCTGAGGCGGGCTAGACGATCCGCTGAGAGTCTTAGCGGAGTAGAAGCAGGTGGATGACACTTCTTATGGGAGAACTGGCAATGGCTCAAAACTTGGCTACAAGCGATTTTCTCGGAATCTTCCTTACCGATGAATTATTGAAGAGTGACAGATAAAACCTTGACGTTCTTTCAGTAATTGAGTTCATCTCTTTTTCTTTCTAAAGCGTGCGTTGAAATGAGACAAAAACCATTTTTGGAACCCATAATATGTCATTCGAACACCACTTTTCTCCTTATCGGGTCGTTGACTTGTCGCCATTTTATTTCTTTTGTTTATGCTGCAGTTTGCTTTGTACCCTAATACATAAATTAATTAGGCAAATATAGGTTTTTGATAAACTCTTCGGACCACGTGTAGGTAAGTGTCATTGTCATTCTCCTGATTTAGGTAACAAAAGGATCATCAAATCCACATGAATTTTATGTTTTTTCATCCTAGGTCCCATAGTAAAATATATATTTTATGGAAAATTTCCTAAATATCAACGAGATGAGCCATCGGAAGAAACGGACCATAGTACAAAACAGAAAGGTGATCTATTTTATTTCCATTTAGGATATTGAAATGATATACTGTATGTTTCAAATGATCATCCAGTTGGCTTAAAAATGATGATCGATTACATTTCCCATACCCTACTGGCAAGCGAAACGTTGGGTTGACGTTTACATGTATAGGAGTGAATTGCTATGGCAATCTAGTAAGTCGGAGAGAGCAAAAATACGAAGTATTTATTACATAACCACTTAGTCTGACGCTAGATTCCATGCGCTCGAAAAAATACTTGCCTTCTGTCTTCTATCTTTTTTTTTTCCAAGTATTTTACCAAGTATTTGGACTATCGCACACACACGAAAATCGGCACCTAAGACCAGAGACCAGAAATGCCAGTTCTAGTATAATTTTATTTCAAAATTATGATATATATCTTCATTTCTAAGCCATCTATGACGCCGTTTTTTTTCAATTTTGTTATATAAATTTATTTTGTCGCTTAGTCTGTACTTGTAAATATTCTTTTAATTTTATTAATTTTTTGTGGATAAATTATATTTCCGTTGTATATTTGATATTGATATTAAACATATCTTTAAAAAATGTATTTTTGTGTTTTTTATTTATGTCATAATTAAAAAATATACCAGTAAATTAAAAATTTTTATTTTCTTAAACTTCCCGCCATACGTGAGAATATAGTCCATAGTTCCTACACAAGCGATATTGGAGGCGCTAGTAGCAGTAGGCTTGTCAACAGTGTCAAATTTAAACGTCAATTTCACTTTCCAATATTTAACAGGGCGCTTGCACTTCTTCCGTATATGTATTTTGTGGTAGAAGTACGGAGATACCTCCGACTGCTCCACGACGGACTTCCTCCAGACGGAGCAAAAGGGAAAACACTCCTCAAAAAAGAAGAGAGTAAAGGAACCAAGAAAGAACATGGCGCATCTCCACCAAAAGGCAAGAGATGGATCAAGACCCTCTCACCTCTGTTCTGGCTAGAGAAGAAAAAGCCAAGGATCAAAAAACAAGGAGGAAAATGCTGGACCAAGAGAAGCAGGCAGGCACATATCACCAGCTTTTCCGCTATTGCTGGACAAGAGAAAATGACGCGGCGTAGTCCCAGAGGTTGCACTAACCACCGACCAGCAAACGGTTCTAGAACAGGCGATACTGGACGAAGTAATAGCGAGCGGATTGGGAATGCGCAGAAAGTAAGTAGTAAAGTTGTCACTGTGGGAGAAGAGAAATGAGGTGGTAAAAGTTACACCCATTTTAGAAGTGCCATATGTTCAAAAAAAAATGACGGGGTCAGAGATGGCTTGGAAATGAAGATCGCTATTGGTTTTTATGAAAATTATATGGAGATCGATAGTCAATTCCAAGCCCTCTTTTATTCGATGGTTATATACGGATATAACTGGAATATTTTCACAAAGTCTAAAAATTAGAGATAAAGCAATAACTGAT